>NW_012103232.1:648860-650584 GCF_000951045.1 Mandrillus leucophaeus
CTCAAAAAAAAAAAAAAAAAAAAAAAAAAACTCTAAATTAGGAGACTGTTGCTTTAAAATTTTATTATAAGGGGACACTTGAAAGTATTCTCATTTTATTGGAACATTTATTACGTTTAAGATATTTCTATATTCTTTGCTACAGCAGTAAATGTGAGAGCCCCATTTCTTTGCAGCTTCACACTGCACACACTTCACACTGCACACACTGTGCCCATTAGAGAGCCATGGAGACGTTCCTCCTGAGCCCAGACTCCAGCCACTTCCAGAGTTTTCCTGGCAACGGCGCATAGATCTGTAGGCATCTTAAGTCTTAGCTCCTCCTGTGACTCTCTCCCTCTGGCCCCATGTGTCTCCTCCTGTCCCACCTTACTTAGTTAATAAGGAAAAAACGGGCCGGGCGCGGTGGCTCAAGCCTGTAATCCCAGCACTTTGGGAGGCCGAGACGGGTGGATCACGAGGTCAGGAGATCGAGACCACTGGCCAACATGGTGAAACCCTACCTCTACCCAAAATACAAAAATTAACCGGGTCTGGTGGCACATGCCTGTATCTCAGCTACTAGGAAGGGGGAGGCACAAGAATTGCTTGAACCTCATGAGAGGCAGAGGTTACCGTGGCTCAGGCCTGTAATCCCAGCACTTTTGGGAGGCCGAGGCAGGTGGATCACTTGAGGTCAGGAGTTCGAAACCAGCTTGGTCAACATGGTGAAACCTGGTCTCTACTAGAATCACAATAAAATTAGCTGGGTGTGGTGGCATGTGCCTGTAATCCCAGCTACTCGGGAGGCTGAGGCAGGAGAATCGCTTGAACCTGCAAGGCAGAGGTTGCAGTGAGCCAAGATCACGCCACTGCACTCTGGCCGGGGGAACAGAGTAATACACTATATCAAAAAAAAAAAAAAAAAAAAATTAGCCGGGCGTGGTGGCGGGCGCCTGTAGTCCCAGCTACTGGGGAGGCTGAGGCAGGAGAATGGCGTGAACCCGGGAGGCAGAGCTTGCAGTGAGCCGAGATCGCGCCACTGCACTCCAGCCTGGGCGGCAGAGCGAGACTCTGTCTAAAAAAATAAATAAAATTAAAATAAAATAAAATAAGTTTACTTGGCTGGGCATGGTGGCTCACACCTGAATCCCAACACTTTGGGAGGTCAAGGCGGGTGGATCACTTGAGGAGACCAGCCTAGGAAACATGGTGAAACCCCGTCTCTGCTAAAAAAAAAAAATATAAAACTCTTGGGAGGCCGAGACGGGCGGATCACAAGGTCAGGAGATCGAGAGCATCCTAACATCCTTTAGTAGAGATGGGGTTTCACCTAACACGGTGAAACCCCATCTCTACTAAAAAATACAAAAAACTAGCCGGGTGAGGTGGTGGGCACCTGTAGTCCCAGCTACTCGGAAGGCTGAGGCAGGAGAATGGCGTAAACCCGGGAGGCGGGGCTTGGAGTGAGCTGAGATCCGATCACTGCACTCCAGCCTGGGTGACAGAGTGAGACTCTGTCTCAAAAAAAAAATATATATATATATATGTATACATATATATATATAAAACTCAGCCGAGTGTGGTGGTGCCTTCCTGTAATCCTAGCTGCTCCGGAGACTGAGGAGGCTGAGGCAGGAGAATCACTTGAATCCGGGAGGCGGAGGTTGCAGTGAGCCAAGATGGTGATGCTGTGCTCCAGTCTGGGTGATAGAGCGAGACTCTCAAAAAAAAAAAAAAAAAAA
>NW_012103232.1:650634-651741 GCF_000951045.1 Mandrillus leucophaeus
TTTTTTTTGGAAACGGAGTCTCTATCACCCAGGCTGGAGCGCAGTGGCGCCATCTCGGCTCACTGTAATCTCTGCCTCCCAGGTTCAAGCGATTCTCTTGCCTCGGCCTCCCAAGTAGCTGGAACTATAAGCATGTGTCACCATACCCAGCTGATTTTTGTATTTTTAGTAGAGACGGGGTTTCGCAATACCCAGCTGATTTTTGTATTTTTAGTAGAGACGGGGTTTCGCTGTTTCCCAGGCTGGTCTCGAACTCCTGCCCTCAGGCGATCCGCCTCAGCCTCCCAAAGTGCTGGGATTACAGGCATGAGCCACTATGCCCGGCTTAAAATTGAATAGCTCTTGAACTCAAAATTTGTCTTCCTAATATCTCAGAAATTTACCTGGCGTATTGTATACATCTAGTGTAGTGTGACAGTCACCGTGTCCAAAGATGAACATAGGTGCTATGGAAGGGTCCCACAGGCACTAAATTGGGGCAGGGTTGGAGGTTTGAAAGCAACTCTTTTTTTTTTTTTTTTTGAGGTGGAGTCTTGCTCTTTCACCCAGACTGGAGTACAATGCATAATCACGGTTCACTGCAACCTCCACCTCCCGGGTTCAAGCAATTCTCCTGCTTCAGCCTCCTGAGTAGCTGGGATTACAGGCGCGTGCCACTACGCCTGGCTAATTTTTGTATTTTTAGTAGAGATGGGGTTTTGCCATGTTGGTTAGGCTGGTCTCAAACTCCTGACCTCATGTTCCACCCACCTCGGCCTCCTAAAGTTCTAGGATTACAGGTGTGAGCCACCGCGTCTGGCCGAAAGCCACTCTTGATTGAGAAGTTGGTGTCTCAGATGTCATATCGTTGCTTCTTCTTTTCTTTTCTTTTCCTTTTTTTTTTTTTGACATGGAGTCTCGCTCTGTCGCCCAGGCTGGAGTGCAGTGGCACGATCTTGGCTCACTGCAAGCTCCATCCCCCGGGTTCACGCCATTCTCCTGCCTCAGCCTCCCATGTAGCTGGGACCACAGGCACCCGCCACCATGCCTGGCTAATTTTTTTTTTGTATTTTTAGTAGAGACGGGGTTTCACCGTGTTAGCCAGGATGGTCTCGATCTCCTGACCTC
>NW_012103232.1:654046-659148 GCF_000951045.1 Mandrillus leucophaeus
CTCCGCCTCCCAGGTTCAAGCAATTCTCCTGCCTCAGCCTCCCGAGTAGCTGGGATTCCAGGTGCCCACCACCACACCTGGCTAATTTTTGTATATTTAGTAGAGACGGGGGGGTTTCACCATGTTGGCCAGGATGGTCTTGAACTTCTGACCTCAGATGATTCACCTTCCTCGGCCTCCCAAAGTGCTAGGATTACAGGTGTGAGCCACCGTGCGCAGCCCCAGATGTAATTAGTTATGATGATAACTAAATGTAAGATAGCTATCATACTGCTGACCTACAGAAGTGATGATGTCTTGGCATGGGTCCTGCCCCCTTAGCTAAATATTAGGTGAAATGAGAGAATTGCATTAGAAGGCCAAGAGGCTTATGTTTGGATTTTCAGTATATTGGATTACATTTAAGTCATGATTTAGTGGCCAGGCACGGTGGCTCATGCTTATAATCTCAGCACTTAGGAAGGCTGAGGCGGGAGGATCACTTGAGCCTAGGAGTTTGAGACCAGTCTGCCCAACGGAGTGAGACCCTGTCTCTACAAAAAAATAAAAAGATTAGTTGGGCACATTGGCACATGCCTGTAGTCGCAGCTTCTCAGAAGGCTGAGGTGGGAGGATCGCTTGGGATCTGTAGGTTGAAACTGCAGTGAGGCATGATCATGCCACTGCACTCCAGCCTCGGCAACAAAGCGAGACCCTGTCTCAGGGAAAAAAAAAAAAAGTCATGATTTTAGTGTCATTGCCAACAGTTGCCTTATGCAAGCTTGGAAAGTTTGCATTTCTGTTACAAGTATTTACTTTGATAGACCAGTTATGCTGGAATTTGGAAGATTTAAGGCAGGTTTATGTAACTCTCCTCAGATGTCCAGCTCCATCTGCCAGGTTTTGTTTTGCCTGGGCAGTAGGAGCCTAGAAATATTCCTTGCACAACAACACAGGCACATAATGACTAGCTGTGCAGGACTAGGGAAAATACTGAATATGTTCATGTTTTTGTTGATGTAAATATTGGTCAGTACTATTCCAGAGCAAGCTAAACCCTCCTGGGATCCCACAGAGTAAACAGGAGCACTTGCTCTGTCAGTTTCCAATGGGAGCATTAACTCACTGCTTAGGGTGGCTAAGATGGTCAAAAAAGCAGTTTCAGTGCTGGCTCTAGTCCTGGGCCTGCTCTGTACAAGTTCTTTGACTTGGACCTCTCTGAGCCTTGGCTTTACTGTCTGTGAAATGGGGCTAATGTGCTCTACTTGCCCATCTCAGGGCTGTTAACTGTAAACAGTGCAGAATGGCCTCATAATTGACGGCTTCCTCTCGTGCCATGGCTGCCCCTTTCCCAGCATCTCTCTGTTTTCTGTTCTTTGTTGGAATTACTCTTTTCTTCTCTTTCTTTTTCTTTTCTTTGAGGTAGACTCTCTCTCTATTGCCCAGACTGGAGTGCAGTGGCGCGATCTCGTCTTACTGCATCCTCTACCTCCTGGGTTCAAGCAATTCTCCTGCCTCAGCCTCCCGAGTGGCTGGGACTACAGACATGCGCCACCATGCCTGGCAAATTTTTTTGTATTTTTAGTAGAGACGGGGTTTCACCATGTTGTTCAGGCTGGTCTCAAACTCCTGACCTTGTGATCCACCCACCTGAGCCTCCCAAAATGCTGGGATTACAGGTGTGAGCCATCGTATCCGACCTAGTTTTTGTATTTTTAGTAGAGACGGGGTTTCACCATGTTGGCCAGGCTGGTCTTGAACTCCTGACCTCATATGATCTGCCTGCCTGAGCCTCCCAAAGTGCTGGGATTGCAGACATGAGCCACCGTGCCTGGCCTCTTTTCTTCAAGAGACAGGGTCTTGCACTGTTGCCCAGGCTGGAGTGCAGTGGCATGATCATAGCTCATTATAACCTTGAATTCCTGGGCTCAAAGGATCCTCCTGCCTCAGCCTCTTAGGTAGCTGGGACTACAGGTGTGTGCTACCATGCCGGCTAATTTTTTTTTTTTTTTTTTTGAGATGGAGTCTCCCTGTCACCCAGGCTGGAGTGCAGTGATGTGATCTTGACTTACTGCAACCTCTGCCTCCCAGGTTCAAGCAATTCTCCCACCTCCGTCTCCCAAGTAGCTGTAAGACTATAGGTGAACACTACCATGCACAGCTAATTTTTGTGTTTTTTGGTAGAGATGGGGTTTTGCCATGTTTTCCAGGCTAGTCTCGAACCTCTGGGCTCAAGCAGTCCACCTGCCTTGGCTTCCCAAAGTACTGGGATTATAGGCGTGAGCCACCACGACTGGCCATTTTGTTACTCTAATTTTGTTATTCTCAACATAGCAAGATGGGATCTTGCTATGTTGCCTAGGCTGGTCTTGAACTCCTGGCCTCAAGCGCTCCTCCTACCTTGACTTCCCAAAATGCTGGGATTATAGGTGTGAGCCACTGTGCTGGCCAGTGTTCACTTAAAGGAAAAAAAAATTCGGACTGGGCGCGGTGGCTCACACTTGTAATCCCAGCACTTTGGGAGGCCAAGGTGGGCGGATCACCTGAGGTCGGGAGTTCGAGACCAGCCTGACCAACATGAAGAAACCCCGACTCTACTAAAAGTACAAAATTAGCTGGGTGTGGTGGTGCATGCCTATAATCCCAGCTACTCGGGAGTCTGAGACAGGAGAATCACTTGAACCCGGGAGGCAGGGGTTGCGGTGAGCCAAGATCACACCATTGTACTCTAGCCTGGGCAACAAGAGTGAAACTGTCTCCAAAAAAAATAAAATATAATTCAGACCAAGCTGTGCCCAGTAGCTCACGCCTATAATCCCAGCACTTTGGGAGGCCGAGGCAGATAGATCACCTGAGGTCAGGAGTTTGAGACCAGCCTGGCCAACATGGCAAAACCCTATCTCTACTGAAAAAAAAAAAATGCAAGAGAAAATTAACCAGGCATGGTGGCGCCTGCCTGTAGTCCCAGCTACTTGGGAGGCTGAGGCAGGAGAATCGCTTGAACCTGGGAGGTGGAGGTTGTAGTGAGCTGAGATCACACCACTGCACTCCAGCCTGGGTGACGGAGCGAGACTTCATCTCAAAACAAACAAACAAACAAAAGGTTCAGAACAATGTCTGGGTTTCGGTGCCTGTAGACTTGTTGTAGTCAGAGGTTTTTTTCCATGTGCTTAGCTCAGTGGGAGGTTTTAGTCCTTTTAGGAGCTTGTTTCTAGCTGTAGAAACGACACTGCATTCATCAAGGCCCGTTTTTTCCTTGCCAAGAGACTGAGTGATATGAATGTGGTGGGTTTTTTTTTTTTTTTTTTTTTTTGCGATGGAGTCTCACTGTGTCACCTAGGCTGGAGTGCAATGGTACGATCTCGGCTCACTGCAACCTCCGCTTCCCGGGTTCAAGCTATTCTCCTACCTCACCCTCCCAAGTAGCTGGGATTACAGGCATGCACCAGGACTCCTGGCTAATTTTTGTAGTTTTTTTGTTTTTTTGTACAGTTTCACTCTTGTTGCCCAGCCTGGAGTGCAATGGCGCCATCTCGGCTCACCGCAACCTCTGCCTCTGCCTCCCGGGTTCAAGTGATTCTCCTGCCTCAGCCACCCGAATAGCTGGGATTACAGGCACGCGTCACCACGCCCAGTTAATTTTTTTATTTTTAGTGGACGAGGTTTCACCATGTTGGCCAGGCTGCTGTCGAACTCCTGACCTCAGGTTCCACCTGCCTCAGCCTCCCAAAGTGCTGGGATTACAGGTGTGAGCCACTGCGCCCCACCCTCAATATGGTGATTCTTAAGCAGAGCAGGGGTTACACATCACAGTCATCTGGGAGCACTCCCCACACAGAGGTACCCATCTTGTACTGGGGGATGATGCAATAAACAAGTCCTAGATGGTGCCTAGGCACATCAGCTCTCCTTCCTTCTCCCCTGTACCCCTCTGACCCCTTCCGCTACCTCTCTGTATGTGTATTTTAAACAGCCCCCAGGGGCTTGGCCAGGCACCCTGGCTGAAAAGTTCTGGCCCTGATGATGACTGTCCTGAGTTGGTAAACACTCCAGCTAAGCTGGCTTCCTTTCTGCTTCCCTAACGCCCCTGCTGGTTTCTGCCCTCCATGTCTCTGCATACACATTTCCCACACATGGACACCTGTTCTCTAGCAGTTCTGTCTTCCCCCGTCTTTCAAGGCCCATCTCAGAGCCTGTCTTCCATAAAGCTGTTCCCTCCACTGGTGTCTGCTAGACTTCCTCACTGTGACCTAAAGGTTCCTAGAGCAGCGTTTCTCAGTTCTTTTAACCCACCCTCAACAGCCAAGAAAAGTTGCCTTAAGCTTTACTTTCCTTTAAGGATATTACAGGCCTTTTGCCATTTAACAGATATAAAATGACACAGTAGTATGGAATATGCTTGTTTACATTGCACCAGTGTCCTTGCATTGAGACTTTTTGCCCATAGCACTGCAGTGACATCTGAAGCATCCCTGACTGGCCCCCCTGGTTATTGCTCTGCACGTCTGTTCACCTGCTCCTGGCACTGACTTCAGAGGAGGCTCAAGAGAGTGCATAGTACGGTCCTGCCCAGTGCAGGTGGCTCCTTTCTGACATCCCCGGCCACTGGCAGCCCTGTCTGCCCCACCTATTTGAGTATCTATAGTGACATGATGACTGCTGCCCCAAGTCAGGGGGGTTGGACCACGCGGAGGTGGCATTTAAGAGTTTGACACTGAGTCAAAAGCTGCCTGTGATAGTGAATACTTGCCCCAATTCTTTCTTTTTTACTCCTGTAGAAAGTTGAATCCTTTATAGGTAAACTTTTTAAATTAATTTTTTTTTCTTTTGAGGCAGAGTTTCACTCTTGTTGCCCAGGCTGGAGTGCAATGGTACGATCTTGGCTCACCGCAACCTCCTGCCTCCTGAGTTCAAGCGATTCTCCTGCCTCAGCCTCCTGAATAGCTGGAATTACAAGTGTGCGCCAGCATGCCCGGCTAATTTTGTATTTTTAGTAGAGATGGGGTTTCTCCATGTTGGTCAGACTGGTCTCAAACTCCCGACCTCAGGTGATCTGCCCACCTCGGCCTCCCAAAGTGCTGGGATTACAGGCATGAGCCACTGTGCCTGGCCTAAATTTTTTT
>NW_012103232.1:659513-661806 GCF_000951045.1 Mandrillus leucophaeus
GTGCAGTGGCGTGATCTCAGCTCACTGCAACCTCCACCTCCCGGGTTCAAGCGATTCTTCTGCCTTAGCCTCCTGAATAGCTGGGACTACAGGCGTGCACCACCATACCTGGCTAATTATTGTATTTTTAGTAGAGATGGGGTTTCACCATATTGACCAGGCTGGTATCGCACTCCTGACTTTGTGATCTGCACACTTTGGCCTCCCAAAGTGCTGGGATTACAGGCGTGAGCCACAGTGCCCAGCCCTGGCCTAAATATTTTATTTTATTTTATTTTTGAGACAGAGTCTTGCTCAGTCGCCCAGGCTGGAGTGCAGTGGTGCGATCTTGGCTCACTGCAAGCTCCGCCTCCCAGGTTCACACCATTCTCCTGCCTCAGCCTCCCGAATATCTGGGACTATAGGCGCCCACCACTACGCCCAGCTAATTTTTTTTGTTTGTATTTTTAGTAGAGACGGGGTTTCACCGTGTTAGCCAGGATGGTCTTGATCTCCTGACCTTGTGATCCGCCTGTCTCGGCCTCCCAAAGTGCTGGGATTACAGGCATGAGCCACAGTGCCCGGCCCTGGCCTAAATTTTATTTTATTTTATTTTTATTTTTATTTTTATTTTTTGAGGCAAGGTCTCGCTCTGTCACCCAGACTGGAGTGCAGTGGCATGATCATGGCTTACTGCTTCCTGGATATCCTGGGCTCAGGCAGTCTTTCCGCTTCATTTTTGATTTTTTTGTAGAGATGAGGTCTTACTGTGTTTCCCAGGCTGATCTTCAACTCCTGACCTCAAGTGATTTTCCTGCTTCGGCATCCCAAAGTGCTGGGATTACAGGAGCACTTTGGGAGGTCAAGGTGGGCAGATCATTTGAGGTTAGGAGTTGGAGACCAGCCTGGCCAACATGGCAAAACCCCATCTCTACTAAAAGTACAAAAATGAGCTGGGCGTGGTGGTGCATGCCTGTAGGCCCAGCTACTCAGGAGGCTGAGGCATAAGAATCGCTTGAGCCTGGGAGGCGGAGGTTGGAGTGAGCTGAGATCACACCTCTACACTCCAGCCTGGAGAGCGAGACTCAATCTCAAACAAACAAAAAACAACAAAATGTGAAACTACTGGCATAAGCCACTTCATCTAGCCAGCAGGTGAACTTTTTAACATTTGAAGACAGATGTGTGTCATCTTCACATCTCTTTAGGCCATAGGTTCCTGGTTCTTTTGATTGTTCCTGGTAGGACATGGTCCTTGCTGTTCTTGTCCTGAGCAGCCCTTATTTGATGTGGTCTTCTAAAGTACGATGTCCAGAACTGGACACAGCGTTTGGCTCTGAATAGTTTAGGGTAGCCTGGACGTTAAACACGGCACAAACGATTGGTTAGCTAAACCAGTCAGTTTTTCACGCTGCTGCTAAGGTTCATGCCTTGTACTAGGTGAAAAATTAAGTGTTTGGAACCAAGTCCAGGTCTTTACTGGATCTCTACAATATTTCATTCTGTGGCTTGGGGTGTTGTTTTGCTATCAAGGACCCTTAGAGGTTTAGTCGTTAAGCCTATACTTGTTCCTTCCCTGATATGTGGTACCTGACTACATCTCTCTCAGCCCACTTCCCACCAGGGTGACTTCAGGCCACCAGTTCTAAAGCCATTCGATTCTCCTCAGCTCTTCTTGATCCAGCCTTTCTTTATTTTGTACAGAAACATTGTAGTGGCTGTTGAGAGAAAGGAGCATCACTTTTAGCCAGGGCTTGGGGAGCTCCTTAGAGGAACGGGCATTTGAGAGAGGCTTTCAGTGATGAGCATGTTGGCGTGTGGGGCTGGTGATAGGCAGGACAGTTGGGGACATCCTTCCAGCAGACATCCTGGGGAAAGACATAGAGGGGGGAAATCACCAGGCTGACTTGGTAGGATTCTGCACACTGCTCATTTGGGTTGCACCAAAGAGCTTTAGTTGGAAATATTGGATGGCAAGATTCCTACATATTTTGCAGGGGAAAGAGTCATCTGGTGCTGTTGGATTTCTTTTCTTTTCTTGTTTCTTTTTCTTTTTTGAGACAGGGTCTTGCTCTGTTGACTAGGCTGAAGTATAGTGGCGCCATCATGGCTCACTGTAGCCTCAACCTTTTGGGCTCAACTGGTCATCCCAAGTCAGCCTCCTGAGTAGCTGGGACCACAGGCATACATCACCACACCTGGCTAAGTTTTGAATTTTTGTAGAGATAGGGTCTTGCTATATTGCCCAGGCTTGTCTTGAGCTCCTGAGCTTAAGTGATCCTCATGCCTTGACCTCCCAGTGTTGGGATTACAG
>NW_012103232.1:663001-674319 GCF_000951045.1 Mandrillus leucophaeus
TTTTTTTGAGACAAAGAGTCTAGCTCTGTCACCGGGCTGGAGTGCAGTGGTGCGATCTCGGCTCACTGCAACCTCTGACTCCCTGGTTCAAGCTCTTCTGCCTCAGCCTCCCGAGTAGCTGGGACTACAGGCACGTGCCACCATGTCCAGCTAATTTTTGTATTTTTAGTAGAGACGGGGTTTCACTATGTTGGCCGGGATGGTCTTGATCTCCTGACCTCATGATCCGCCCGCCTCGGCCTCCCAAAGTACTGGAATTACAGGCGTGAGCCACCGCGCCCAGCCTAGATTTCTTGATGAATGGCTCCTGATGGGTTCTGAAACCTGGCCTTGTGTGAGGATCATCTGGGGAGATTTTGAACGGTTTTCTAGGCTTCATTGTAGACCCCAAAAAGAAGCAAAAGAGAAACTTTGTTAACTGCTTTGCCAAGACGCAGGTGTGTACATCTGAGCCGTGTGACTGAGCGCTGGCTGTACACAGCAGTCTCCTGGTCTCCCATCTCCTCTCAGGACTTAGGTCGGTGGCCTTCTGCTGGGGCCCAGGGCCCATCTCTCCTGTTAATGCTTGCAGAGCTGTTAAGTAACCATCCCTCTCTGCCATGCTCCACACTTCGTCCTGGAGTGGGCATCGAGCTCTCTGGACTTGAGTTTGGGGTGTGGATGTTTTCCATTTTCAGGAGCTGGGTGGCACCCCTGGGCTCTTTCAGTTTCCCTCTATACACTGAAGTCTACTTGGGCTCAGAAGTGGACCTCATTCTAAGAAGCATTGCTCTCTTTCTCCTGCACCACCTGCCCTGGTTGGGAAGCCTGCTGTCCCCATCAAGAGAAGGAACATGTGAGCTGCCTGGCGCTTTCCCTTGAACTCTTCTCTCTCCATTTGTCAGCACTGCGCCATCAGCCCTGAGCAGCTGATTTGGGCTGCTTCTTGCTCTGAGCAGAACTGAAACAAACCTTTGTGGGAGTGTTGTTTGTAAGCGTCTGTCATTCTTGGCTTTGGTCTTCCTAACTCTGTTCTAGAGCTGGGCTACTCTTGTGATTTTTATCAGGTCCTTTCTTCTGTCATTTGTAACATCCTTTTGAATTCCACTTCTTGGAGTTTACATTGGTTTCCTTCAATTCCTTCCCTAATTCTTCACTATCAGGACCATTCTCAGTTATCGGGGCACAGTTTTGCTTGAGGGTTTACAACCATCTTGAGGGTTTGAGTCATCTGGCCTTTTGAGTCTCATATATTCAAATGGAACTGATCTCTGAATGTTTCCGATTTTTCTTCTTTCTTCTTCTTCCTTTTTTTTTTTTTTTTTTTTTGGAGATAGGATCTCACTCCAGTTGCCCTGGCTGGAGTGCAGTGGTTGTAATCTTGGCTCACTGCGTAGCCCTGACTGCCAGGGCTCAGGTGATTCTCCCACTTTTCATCCCTCAGCTTCCCAAGTAGCTGGGACCACAGGCGCACACCACCATGCCTGGCTACTTTTTTTTATTTTTTATTTTTATTTATTTATTTTTGAGACAGAGTCGTTCTCTGTCACTCAGGCTAGTGTGCAGTGGCGCAATCTTGACTCACTACAACCTCCGCCTCCCCGGTTCAAGCAGTTCTCTGCCTCAGCCTCCCAAGTAGCTGGGATTATAGGTGCGTGCCACCACGCCCAGCTAATCTTTTGTATTTTTAGTAGAGATGGGGTTTCACCATCTTGGCCAGGCTGGTCTTGAACTCCTGCCCTCGTGATCTACCTGCCTTGGCCTTCTAAAGTGTTGGGATTACAGGCGTGAGCCACCGCGCCCAGGCTGTATTTTTTTTAGTAGAGACAGTGTTTTGCCGTGTTGGCCAGGCTGGTCTCGAATTCCTGGGCTCAAGCAGTCCACCCGCCTTGACCTCCTAAAATGCTGGGATTATAGGCTTGAACCACTGTGCCCGGCCTGAATTTATCTTCTTGAAGTTGTTTTCCTCAGTGGAGGCATGATTGGCATTTTGGGCTAAATGGTTTCTGTCCACAGGGCTGATCTTGTGCAATGCAGGTCTTTTAGCATCCTGGCCACTCATAGTGCCCGTGGTTCTCAGTGGAAGCTGTAGAGGACGTTGGGAAATTGGGGTGGGTTGGTCACAATGCCTGGCATCTGTCTCAGGGTAAGGAAGGGCCTGGGAGGCTCAAGTGCAGAGTCGTATCTGGATTCCCGCAACACCCTGTTGAGAAATTTTCTTCTATGGAATGCTCATCATTCTCTGAAGATGTCAGGGCCTGTTTGTTTGTTTGTTTGTTTGTCTGTTTCTCTCACTTCTACCTTATAATCAGTTCTTCCTTGTTGGTTAGAATTATGTAAAGGAGGTTGCCTCTTCTGTCTTTGGAGAGCTTAACTTGACGGCAAGGTAAGTTAGGAGTTTGTCTGATAACCCTGCTTTGGATTCTCTGAGCTTCCCAGCCCTGTTCTCATTAGCATCCTCAGGATTACCCGTTCTTCTTTCTGGCCAGGTGTGTGGCTCACTCCCATGGCAGTATTGCTTTTCTCTTTGTGGATCCCCTGGATCTCCTTGATCCCAAAGCACCAGTAAGTGTCCTTTCTGCACCCCTGCCCATAGTGCTCCTCACTGACTGCCTCCTCTCCTTTTCCTTGAGCAAGATACAGGTTTTCACTCTCATGTTACAGTTGAGTTCCATCTTGCCATATTTTTGTAATTCTTGTGGAATTTACTTTGTGTTTATCACCCATACTTTTTTTTTTTTTGGGAGATAGTTTCGCTCTTGTCGCCCAAGCTGGAGTACAGTGGTACGATCTTGGTTCTCTGCAACCTCTGCCTCCCGGGTTCGAGCGATTCTCCTACCTCAACCTCCCAAGTAGCTGGGATTACAAGTGCCCGCCACCACGCCCGGCTGATTTTTGTATTTTTAGTAGAAATGGGGTTTCACCATGTTGGCCAGGCTTGTCTTGAACTCCTGACCTTGGGTGATCCACCCACCTCGGTCTCCCAAAGTGCTGGGATTACAGACATGAGCCAGCGCACCCGGCCATTGCCCATACTTTATACTGTTGGAGTGTAGATTTTTGAAACCATAAACTATTTACAGATGATTTTAAAATTTGTTTTTTCCCATAAATATTCACTGTTGTTTCTTCTTTTGTTAGTTGTCTAGTTTCAAAGTTCTATCTGGCATATTTTTTTCCTATCTGTATTTGGTTTAAAACATTTTGTTTGCTAGGATTCCAGCCTTAAGGGACATGCATGCTATATTCTGTCTTTAGCCAAAAATCTTACTCTAGTGTCTTGAGCCAAGGTCAAAAAAGCCAAACATTGGAATTGTAGTTATAGAAAATCCTTCCCACCCCAGATTCTTTTTTCCTCCCAAAGCCCCAGCTTCCCATCTACCCACCAACCTGGTCATTAAGCACATGTTTGAGCACCACTGTGAGCTAGGCCCTGGCAGGACCGGGGCTTCCTGATCCCTGCCCTCGTTGAGTTTACATTCTATTTGGAGAGTGGAAGGAGGTGGTAGTGTGGGTGTGAGATGTTTTCCCCTTTCTGAGTCTGCCGAGGCTTCATAATCCCCAGGGGAGCATTTCTGATGAGTGAGCAGGAGGACCAGGTAGCAGCTGGCGGGTTGGAGTGGTCCCTCAGGTTCCGTACCTCCTTATGCAGGGAAAGAGGGACCTCATGCAGGTGGAGAAGGGCCAGACCACTCCATTCCTCACTGCAGGAGGTTGCAGTCCATGCTGCTAACACCTCAGGGAGAAATAGATCCGTCATCTCTCCCAGCGGTGCCTCTTCTCACCACAGGCATAGCCTGTGAGAAATCCCTGTATTCAAGATCCACCCACCCTTGCTGGACCAGAATTTCTGGGGCTCGACCCAAGTCCAGGTGATCGTGGTGGGCAGATTAGGGTGACAGGCAGGAGCACCCTGTTGGGGGGAGAAACTTGTGCCTGTTGCCTGCTATGAAGCACCAGCGTGTTCCACCTCTTCCGTGCGTTCATTCAGCGCGCACTCCCTCTCTGCTGCTCTGGGCCGGGCGCCCAGTACATCTTCCTACTCATAACCAGTAACCTGAACTCTGGTTCCCCCTTCCTTGCAAATTGTTTCCTTCCCTGCCTGTGTAGCCTCAGGGTGCCTTTTAAACTACCACTGTATGATGGAAGTATGAGCTTTTTGGGCTTGATGTGAGGGCTGATAGGGAGCCCCCATGCCACTTTGAGTTGAAGCGCCATATAAGGAGGTTCTGGAGGGTGCTGGAGCTGGGCCAGAGAAAGCAGCCTGGCAAAGGAGGCAGGGCTTAGCTGGATGGTGCTCAGGCTGCAGAAGAGAAGGTGCCTGACAGGTGTGGAGGCAGCTGTTGTGCCACTGGATGGGAGGCCGGGCTGAGGCGGGTTAAGTGGCACTCGTGTGTCAAGAGTGGAGGAATGTTGGCGAGGCTGGTGTGCTGGCGGGAGGGCATGCTGGGTGGCTTGGGTTATAGCACCTGCCAGGCATTCACTGAGGTGTTGGAGGCAATGGGAAATGTCAGGCTGGTGCACAGTTGAAAAACAGGTGACAGTTCTGAAGACATCTCAGGCAGGACCCTGAAGTCGTGAAGTTGTGCTTTCTGGGTGAAGTGGCACTTGCTGCATTGACTGTTCATACACCAATAACCCCACATATTTGCAAGGGGTCCTGTTGCCCACAGCATGGCTTTCCCTTCCTTTTCTGCATTCTGGGTCTGTTTTGCAGCTGAGGAAACTGAGGCTCATTGAAGGTTTCCCGTCCCCACTCCACCCCCACTCCCACCCCAGTCCCAGACTGGATGGTTCTCTTTGCTGTGTGCCCATGTTGAGGTGGAGTCCTTCTGAAATCACACTTATAGCATTGGGTAGAAAACTGGATATGTGTTTGTGTCTGGTTTGTTCCCAGTCCCTAGTTTTATTCATCTTTAGGTTCTCAGCATCTGATGCATAATCAGTGCTTAATGAATCTTGATTGGAAGGTATCAGGTGTACAGCACCTCAGTATAGCTCCTGCCACGTGTCTGCCCTATGCAGGGTGCTGAGGGATTTAAACAGGCATGATGACCAACCCAAAGAGGAGGTGGTACATCTGCAGAAGCACAGTTCCCCCTGTCATGTTTAGGGGGTACACTGAGGTGGGGACTTGTCTTGGTCTGGGGCATGGGTAGAGGCAACGACCTTGCAGAGGGGACCGCCATGGCAGCTCCATGCCTCCTTAACCACTCCAAGCACAGTTTAGTCCTCACTCTTCAATTTTGACATTGGCATTGTTGGCACTTGGTTTAATTTGAGGGCATCAGGAGGGATCTTAATATGTGGTGCTTTCCCCTATTTGACACCCCTTTATGCTTTGTCAATCAACAGGAGCTTGAAGAAATCCGCAAATGTGGGATGAAAAACTTCCGTAACATCCAGGTTGATGAAGCTAATTTATTGACTTGGCAAGGGCTTATTGTTCCTGTGAGTATTGAACACTTCCACTTCCTACCAGATTATTCTTTAAGGTGATGTGTGTGCTGTTGGGCTTGTTTTTCTGCTCCTTAGTAGGCTCTTAGTCTAGGCAGCCAGCAGATGCACAGAAGTGGCTGTCGCTCTAGGGTGATAAGGTAGGGAGTGTAGCCTTGGGTCCTGAGTAGAGTCACATCTTGGCACTGGTTTTGTCAAATTCAGGGGCTCTTGAGCTTTGCAGATCTGTGGACACAGAGAAAAGGAGTGTGTCTGTGCTCCTGCTCTTTTCCTGGCTTCCCTGCGCCTGGCCTGATGGATCAGTAGGACCTTCTTCTCTGAGCTCCTTGGGAGGGGACAAGCATTCCCCTCTAGATGTTTTGCTTTCTCTCTTGGTTTTGCATTCATGTCTCTAACCCTTTGGATACCTGTATTTCGGGCTTTATTCCTGGTCCCCTCCAACCTGTGCCTTCCGTTTGTCTCAAGTCCCTTTTCCTAATTGCCCACATGTTCACCTCACCCCATGTCTTTTTCTGGGGCTTATGCCTCCAGAGTCTGCCCCCACAGCCCAGTTCCCCCATCTCACAGACTTCTGTCTTCTGATGGGCTCAAGCCCCTCTTAACAATGGCCTTCCCTGGAACTTAGCACCCTCTTAGTGTCTACTCTTTTCTGCATCCTTTCATCCCCTCCCCTTCAAGAGCTTATCTTATAATTAACTCCAGTTTGCAGTCCCCCTTCCTCTCCTGAAACCACATCACACCCAGCCCACGGGCTGCCCCCACTGTTATCACACCTCTAACTCGGTAGCGCTGGCGTCATGGCCTTTGCTTGCCTCCTGAGCTTTTAGAGCATGGGCAGCGTTCCAGGCCCCAGTCCTGTGACCAGCCTGCCACTCTCTCCTGTCTTGCCACTCCTTAGCCTCCTCACTCTTAAACATGGCTCTTGTTAGTCTCCTGCTGTTCTCCTGTTCTGTTTTGTCTCTGGGGACCCTACTACTTTCAGCATCATAGATGATTATGCTGGACGTGAAGGATTCCCACACCTGTCTCCATTCCTGCCTTCTCCCCGGAAGCTGCACCATCTCTCCACCAGGCAGCCTCACTTGGTCGTTGTGTAGCCTTCCAGCTACCCCAGCTCACAGCCTTGTCCTGTGTGAGTGCCCTCCTTTCCTGTTCTTCCTCATCCACTCACCTTCTTTCTTCCTTTTCTTTCCCACTTTGCACATCTGAGCCTTAGGCCCTTGCCCTGTGCCTAACCCTGTCCTGTATGTAATTTTTTCTCATGGATGGATTGGCTACTTTACCAAAGCAGAGCATGGAACATGCTTCCTCCTATAGATGCTTCTTGATGCTGGTTATAAGGTCATGCCTTTTTTTTTTTTTTAAAGTCCCTGAATTTGATCAGCAATTATTGGATTTGTAGTTTATTTCCATAATCATTTGGATAACTAAGGAAAGATATGCTTTGTAATGATTTAGTATGCTCAGAATGTTTAAATCTGGGAGCTTCCAGTCTGATTTTGAAGATGAGTCCTTTAGATTTCTTTAGGCTTGATGGTGTTAGGGCTCAGGGCAAAGGGTGTGGGTGGCAGAGACACCTCTGCATGGGAGAGGTTGGCCTGTGAGTACAGCCCTTGCCTACTCTAGGGACCTGAAGATGGCTGGGACCATCTGACATCTTGTCCCCTTTCTAATTGAGATTGTGTAGCCTACCAAGCAAAGAAGTGAACAGTTAATCTGTGGCTCTTTGGAAAATGATAAAAATGAATGGAATGCTTTTAAGTGGTAAGGCTTGGGCAGTCTGGCCCTGAGAGTTTAGTGGCCTGAGAGCCTGCTAGCCGGCTCCAAGGGTAAACTGCTGCTGGGCATGTTCTGCCCCAGCTCATGCAAAGGCCTCACTCTGGTTTCACGCTGGCAGGGGCTGTGGAGCAGTGGGCTAAGATCTTACTAGGCCAAAGGTGGAGGCTGGCTGGTAGAATCCCAGTGCGCTTGGACTGAGGCTCTGGGGAGCTATCCAGGCCAAAGTTTTGCCTTGGAGACAGTAAGCCACAGTCAGGGCTGCTCTTGTGCCTGTGTATACCACTTCTTCTCGGTCCTCTCCCTTGCTTTCTTCCAGGGCCCTAGGTTTGTATGAGGAGTGTTTCAACAAAGTCTTCTTCCTTCTCCAGAGCAGTTAAGACATTCTTAACATCTGACATCCCCAAGGTCCACACTTGTACCCCAACCTGGGCCTTAGGTCTTCCTGCATTGGACGGGCTGGGCCAGCATGGGAATCTACTATACAAATTCACCTGAGGTGAGGTCTGCCCAGTTGGGATGAAAGCAGAGCCAGGTCGATGAAGGCATGGCAGCCCAGCCCTGGTCCTTAGTGGAAGGTGCTATCCTTGGGTAGCCACTTAGTGATTGCCCTGGTCGTAGTGCACAGAGGAGGGCAGGTGGGAGGGGAGGCTGGAGAGGTACTTCCTAGAGACTTCATTGTTGCCAACACAACTCAGGTCTATTCCCTTTAAACATTTGTTTTTCTGTAATTTTTTTTCATCGAAGATTCTAAGGTAACGTCTAAGGAAGAAAATATTACCCATAATCACATCATCAAGAAATTCAGTTACGTTTTGGGTATTGCCCTTTAGGAACTAGAGATATGGTGGTGAACCTTCTTGAAGCTTCTAGCCCAGTGAACGTGTTTACTCTTAACCTTCAGCGTACTTCCACTCAGCCTTTTTTCATGCAGTTTTTTTTTTTTTAAATTGAGATGGAGCCTCGCTCTGTCGCCAGGCTGGAGTGCAGTGGCATGATCTCTGGTCACTGCAACCTCTGCCTCCCGGATTGAAGCGATTCTCCTGCCTCAGCTTCCCAAGTAGCTGGAACCACAGGTGTGTGCCAGCACACCCAGCTAATTTTTGTATTTTTAGTAAAGACGGGGTTTCACCATGTTGTCCAGGATGGTCTTGGTCTCTTGACCTTGTGATCCACCCACTTCGGTCTCCCAAAGTGCTGGGATTACAGGCATGAGCCACTGTGCCCGGCCTTCATGCAGCTTTTAATAAACCATTTCATAACTTCATAATAATGTTTTGTTGTTTTGAGGCAGAGTTTTGTGCTAATCACCCAGGCTAGGGTGCAGTGGTGCCATCATGGCCCATTGCAGCCTTGAATTTCTGGGCTCAAGAAGTCCTCCTGAGTAGCCAGGAATACAGGTGTGTGCCACCACACCCAGCCAATTTCTTTTCTTTTTTTTTTTTTTTGAGACAGAGTCTTGCTCTATCGCCCAGGCTGGAGGGCAGTGGCATGATCTGGGCTCACTGCAAGCTCCCCCTCCCGGGTTCACGCCATTCTCTTGCCTCAGCCTCCCTAGTAGCTGGGACTACAGGTGCCCGCCACCACGCCCGGCTAATTTTTTGTATTTTTTTAGTAGAGACAGGGCTTCACCGTGTTAGCCAGGATGGTCTCGATCTTCTGACCTCATGATCTGCCCGCCTTGGCCTCCCAAAGTACTGGGATTACAGGCGTGAGCTACTGCGCCCGGCCGCCAATTTCTTTTTATTTTATTCCATTTTATTTTATTTTTTGAGACAGTCTTACTCTGTCACCCAGTCTGGAGTGCAGTGGTGTGATTTCGGTTCACTGCAACCTCAGCCTCCTGGGTTCAAGTGATTCTTATACATCAGCCTCCCGAGTAACTGGGATTGCAGGTGTGCACCACCATGCCCAGCTAATTTTTGTTTTTGAGACAGAGTCTTGCTCTGTTACCCAGGCTGGGGAGTGCAGTGATACGATCTCAGTTCTCTGCAACCTCCATCTTCTGGGTTCAAGCAATTTTGGCTAATTTTTGTACTTTCGTGACTGGGTTTCTCCATGTTGGCCAGGCTGGTCTCGAACTCCCGACCTCAAGTGATCCACCCGCCTCAGCCTCCCAAAGTGCTGGGATTACAGGCATAAGCCATTGGGCCCATTCTATAACATCTTAAATTCCCACTGCAAAGGTTCCAGTTTGTCCACATCCTTCCTAACATTTGTTATTTTACTTTTTTTCTTCTTACGTTACAGCCATTCTAGTTGGTATGTAGTGCTGTCTCATTGTGGTTTTGATTTCCATTTTCTTCATACTAAGGATGTGTGGGTTTTGTTTGTTTGTTTGTTGTTTGTTTGTTTGTTTGTTTTGAGACAGGGTCTCACTTTGTTGTCCAGGCCAGAGTGCAGTAGCACGGTCTCGTCTCACTGCAACCTCTGCCTTCTGGGTTCAAGTGATTCTCCCACCTCAGCCTCCCGATTAGCTGGGACTACAAGTGTGTACCACCACAGGCGGCTAATTTTTGTATTTTTTGGTAGAGACAGGGTTTTACCCTGTTGGCCAGGCTGGTCTCGAACTCCCGACCTCAAGTGATCCCCCTGCCTCAGCTTCCCAAAGTGCTGGGATTACAGGCGTGAGTCACCGTGCCCGGCCTGATGCACTAACATTTTAAATTTTTTAACTTAATTTTTATTAGAGACAGGGTCTTGTTCTGTCATCCAGGCTGGAATGCAGTGGCTCAGTAATGGCTCACTGCAGCCCCAAACTCCTGAGTTCAAGCAGTCTTCCCAAGTAGCTGGCACTACAGGCACATGCTGTGACACCCAGCTAATTTTAATTTTTTTTTTCTGTAGAGATGGAGTCTTGCTGGGGCTACAGGCATGCACCACCATGCCCAGCTGATTTTTTTGTATTTTTAGTAGAGACGGAGTTTTGCTGTGTTGCCCAGGCTGGTCTTGAACTCCTGGCTTCTTTCACCGTTTTGCAGTTTTATTTGTAGTTAGACCTCTCACCTTCTTTCTGCAGGCTTATTTGCACAGCACGTTGCTCCTAAAATCCATGCCCTCCAGATGCCTCATTCCTCCTCCTCTCTACACTGCCCCTCTGGCCTTTGTTGGGAGCTGCATCCTGTCTCCCTGGGCTCAGCTCTTGCCTGTTAATTGTCAGTTCTTTTCTGCTTCCTACTAATTGTGCTACTCTGCCTTCTCCTTCCGCTGCTTCCATCTCCTGTAGCTGTAATTGTTTGTTTGTTTGTTTGTTTGTTTGTTTGTTTGAGATGTAGTCTCGCTCTGTCGCCCAGGCTGGAGTGCAGTGGCGCGATCTCGGCTCACTGCAAACTCCGCCTCCCGGGTTCATGCCATTCTGTCTCAGCCCCCCAGTAGCTCGGACTGCAGGCGCCCGCCACCACGCCCAGCTAATTTTTTTGTATTTTTAGTAGAGACGGGGTTTCACCGTGTTAGCCAGGATGGTCTCGATCTCCTGACCTTGTGATCCACCCACCTCAGCCTCCCAAAGTGCTGGGATTACAGGCGTGAGCCACCGCGCCTGGCCCTGTAGCTGTAATGGTTGAGACCTAATGAGGGCAGCCCTGTTTTCTGACAAAGAGCCACACATAAAAAATAATTTTGCCATCAACCTCAGGGCACACTGGAGTTGTTTTTGGGAGGAAGAGTATCCCCCTACGTTTATGGGCTGTTGAGCTCCTATTACAGCCAGACACAAGGCTCTGTGGACAGAGGCTGCAGAGAAGCTGCCCTCCTGGAATCCATGGTCTTTTAAGCACTGAGTGTGACTCCACTTGCAAGGCACTTAAGACCCAACAGAAGAGGGGCAGCGGTGGGTGGGAGGGTGACAACATCTGGACTGCATAGTGGAAGGCAGTGTGAGCAAAAACTATGAAAAAATATAGTCAATGTGAGGACATATGAGTAGTTTGCATAGATGTACAGAAATTAAGGCCTTTGGCCGGGCGCAGTGGTTCACGCCTGTAATCCCAGCACTTTGGGAGGCCGAGACGGGAGGATCACGAGGTCAGGAGATTGAGACCATCCTGGCTAACATGGTGAAACCCCGTCTCTACTAAAAATACAAAAAATTAGCCAGGTGCAGTGGC
>NW_012103232.1:675449-700383 GCF_000951045.1 Mandrillus leucophaeus
GAGGCGGAGGCCGCAGTGGGCTGAGATCGCACCACTGCACTCCAGCCTGGGCGACAGAGTGAGACTCCATCTCAAAAAAAAAGAAAAAAAAAAAAAAAAAAGAAACGGTTGCCAAAGAACTGTATTATGAAAAATCCCCAAAACCAAATTGTTGAAAACAGTACAAAGAAGTCATCTTCAGAAACCAATTTTAGAACAAGAGGAATCTTATGTAGCAGATTTTGTGATTCAAATAACCAAAAAGCCTGTTTTCAGAAGAGGCAATAAATACTTAAAGACAAGGTGGGGTGCGATGGCTCAGGCCTGTAATCCCAGCACTTTGTGGGGCCGAGGACGGTGGATCACCCGAGGCCAGGAGTTTGCAACCAGCCTGGCCAACATGATGAAACCCCATCTCTACTAAAAATACAAAAAATTAGCTGGGTGTGGTGGCAGGTGCCTGTAATCCCAGCTACTTGGGAGGCTAAGGCAGGAGAATTGCTTGAACCCAGGAGGTGGAGGTTGCAGTGACCGAGATCACGTCATGCACTCCAGCCTGGGTGACAAAGCGAGACTCTTTCAAAGAAAAATAAATAAAGACTTAAAGGCAATTTACAAAGTTAAGTTCTTATGACTTTCGAATGTAGAGTAAGGACATATTCCATATTTAGAAATTACGAGAACTTAACCTCCTAAACTTAACTCTTTTGGTTGTTTTTGTTTGTTTGTTTGAGACAGAGTCTCTCTTGTCCCCCAGGCTGGAGTGCAGTGGTGTGATCTCAGCTCACTGCAACCTCCATCTCCCGGGTTCAAGCGATTCTCCTGCCTCAGCTTCCTAAGTAGCTGGGATTACAGGCGTGTACCACTATGCCTGGCTAATGTTTTTGTATTTTTAGTAGATATGGGGTTTCACCATGTCGGTCAGGCTGGTCTCGAACTCCTGACTTCAAGTGATCCACTCACTTCAGCATCCCAAAGTGCTGGAATTATAGGTATGAGCCACCATGCCTGACTTAACTCAGTTCTTGACAAGGTTCCAGAGTGGATCACGAAGGCTTGAGAGCATAGAAACCAGCCTGGGGCACTCCAAGCAGGCCAGGCCGCGTCCCCTCGTTCTCTCTTAACAGTGGACTGGACTGTGTGGGGATAGGCAGCCCACAGGGCTGGTCTGAGTAGATATCCCTATGGCAGGGAAAGCTTGGGCTTTGTTAGTTCACTGGGTGAAAAAGGTTAGTCACAGGGAAAGGACGCTGCTGTGGAGTCACTACCACGCTAGACAGAAGTGACAGCAGTGCACAGGACCCTTCAGTCTATCTGAAGCCTGGCATGAAGAGGAAGCATGCTAGTTAGATCCAAACTAGGATCCAACTCTTCAAGTCAGCCATGAGTCCTGTCTGGTGTCCTACAGCCAGCTAGGAACACATCACAGGGATGTGCCATGTAGCAGCAGTCCAAGTCAGACAACCGGAAGACACCTTGACTTCCTCTGTGGCTGCCAGAGAGCTGTATAGTTGTCTTCACTGCTTCACAGCAGTGACATGAAACTGTGACTTCTGTGGGATGAAGGACTCCGGGTCTTTACTTGGGAAGGGAAAACATGAAGTGGAATGGGGTTTTAGGATTCTTGAAGGGTTGCCATAGGCAAAGAAGATTGGATTTGACCACAGGGTTAGAGCTAGGACAGGTGGGTTAAAGACCCCAGATGGTTCGGTGCCATATGGCAAAGAGCTTCCTCTTAGTCTTAGCTGCCACAAAATGGCTTTGTGCCATGGGAGGTTGATGTCAAGAGCTGTGAAGGATCTGAGATTTTTACCTTACTTGCAGCCTAAAAAGGTGGCCTGCCAATTTATTGAATGTTGGTAGAAGACTTGAGAAAAAGGCCAGTTCCCCTCGTCCCTGCGTCCCACAAAGGTGGTGAGGATGGACCCAGATGGATACCTGCAGATATGAGGGGTGGGTTCCGGAATAGGAAGGCTGAGTTTAGGAGAGGTCTCAGGCCAGTCACTCAATTGTACTTCACTTGCTCCATTTCCAAATGTGAGTGATGGCAGCACTGGCTTCCCAGGGCTGGTGTAAGGGGACCAGGACGGGTGGAATATGGACTGGAGATGGGACAGGAAAGCACCTGGCATCTAAGTACTTGAGAAACTTTGGTCAGATTTTTAAAAATTGGCTTTCCCAGGTTGAAATGATCAACTCTTATTTACATGCATGCATATAATGACTAGAAGCAAATACAGGAAATTGTTAGCCAGGCTGTATATAAAAGAAAATCCACTTTAAAACAAGTATCTTTCTGCCTTTATAAATAGCAAGTGGGCCGGGCGTGGTGGCTCACACCTGTAATCCCAGCACTTTGGGAGGCTGAGGCAGGTGGATCACCTGAGGTCAGGAGTTCGAGACCAGCCTGGCCAACATGGTGAAACCAGTAAAAATACAAAAAATTACCTGGGAGTTGTGGTGCGGGCCTGTAGTCCCGGCTGTTTGGGAGGGTGAGGCAGGAGAATCGCTTGAACTCAGGAGGTGGAGGCTGCAGTGAGCCGAGATTGTGCCACTGCACTCCAGCCTGGGTGACAGAGCGAGACTCCATCTCAAAAAAAAAAAAAAGGTGGGCCAGTTGCGGTGGCTCATGCCTATAATCCCAGCACTTTGGGAGGCCAAGGTGGGTGGATCACGAGGTCGGGAGATCAAGACCATCCTGGCTAACATAGTGAAACCCCGTCTCTAGTAAAAATACAAAAAATTAGCTGGGCGTGGTGGCGGGCGCCTGTCGTCCCAGTTACTCGGGAGGCTGAGGCAGGAGAGTGGCGTGAGAGGCAGAGCTTGCGGTGAGCTGACACCGCGCAACTGCACTCTAGCCTGGGCGACAGAGCAAGACTCTGTCTCAAAAAAAAAAAGACAAGTGGATAAAAAGTCTGCAAAGTCTGTCCTAGAATTTAGACATGGATTGAAAAGGTGTCTTTTTGTTTGTTTGGTTTTTGAGACAGGGTCTCACTCTTGCCTAGGCTGAAGTGCAGTGGTGCAATCATAGCTCACTGCAGCCTCCAACTCCTGGGCTCAGGTGATACCTGGCCCTCCAAAGTGCTGGAGCTTCAGTTTGTGAACTAGTTCAGAGTGTGTAAAATTATCATAAGGAATTAATTTACTTCTCAAATGATTTCCTCAGTACAGCAGTATGAGCTTAGGGAGCACAAGACATTCACATAAAGGCAGGCATAACAGAAAAACACTAGTCATGTTCAGTGAAGATAATGCTGAAATCAGCTGGGCATGGTGGCTCACTCCTGTAATTTCAGCACTTTGGGAGGCTGACATGGGTGGATTTTCTGAGCTCAGGAGTTTGAGACCAGCCTGGGCAATACGGTGAAACCCTGTCTCTACTAAAATACAAAAAGTTAGCCGGGTGTGGCAGCCTGCCCCTGTAATCCCAGCTACTTGGGAGGCTGAGACAGGAGAATCATTTGAACCCGGGAGGCGGAGGTTGCAGTGAGCCGAGATCCCGCCATTGCACTCCAGCCTGGGCAAAGAGTGAGACTCCATCTGTAAATAAACAAATAAATAGATAATGCTGAAATCTTTGGTTTATTTGACACTGAAATGTTGCAGCTTAAGTTGGAGGCAAATTTTCTGCAATGTTGTGTGATATTTATATTTTTTACAATAAAACCATGATTCTTCATTAACATCCCTTATTATTTCTGAGCGGCCTTCCCAAAGGGCAAATTTAGCTCTAATGTTGAAATTCACTTGTAAAGCTTTAGACCTTTACCCGGAAGGTATTATCTCATGTTTTAATTCTTGCACGCCTCTTTCACCAAAAATCTCTGGGACAGGCACATAATTTGTGTGACTTGTGCACACCTGAGCCACTCCTTTGACCATCCACAGAGCCCCAGACTAGGAAAGAGGCCCAGAGAAGTTCAGATGAGTTTGACCAAGTTCCCTGGGTGGTGAGAGGCCTGGCCTGCCTCACGTAACAACAGAACTGCTTCTTTTTTTTCTTCCTCTTTTTGGAAGAAAAAAGAGGTAGGATCTCACTCTGTTGCCTAGGCCGGAAGGCAGTGGCGTGACCATGGCTCACTATAGCCTTAACAACTAACAACTTAACACTACAGCCGCAAGCAGTCCTTCTACCTCAGCCTCCTGAGTGGCTGGGGCTACAGGTGTGCACCAGCAGCGTGCACAGCTAATTTTTAAAAAATTTTAGCAACAAAGTGAGATCCTGTCTTTACAAAAGGATTTGTTTTTGTTTTGTTTTGTTTTGTTTTGTTTGAGACAACACCTTGCTCTGTTGCCTAGGCAGGAGTGCAGTGGTGCGATCTTGGTTCAACCAGTTCTCATGCCTCAGCCTCCCGAGTAGATGGGACTACAGGTGCCTGCCACCACTCCCGGCTAATTTTTTGTATTTTTAGTAGAGATGGGGTTTCACCGTGTTAGCCAGGATGGTCTCGATCTCCTGACCTCATGATCCACCCGCCTCAGCCTTTTTTTAGTAGAGATGGGGTTTCTTTTTTTTTTGTTTTTTTTTTTGTTTTTTTTTTTGAGATGGATTTTCACTTTTGTTGCCCAGGCTGGAGTGCAGTGGGGCGATATCATCTCACCACAACCTCTGCCTCCCAGGTTCAAGTGATTCTCCTGCCTCAGCCTCCCAAGTAGCTGGGATTACAGGCATGCGCCACCACGCCTGGCTAATTTTTGTATTTTTAGTAGAGACGGGGTTTCACATGTTGGCCAGGCTTGTCTCAAACTCCTGGCCTCAAGTGATCTGCCCGCCTCAGCTTCCCAAGGTGCTGGGATTACAGGCCTGAGTCACTGCGCCCAGTCTGTTTTTGGCTTTTTTGAGATAGGGTCTCATTCTGTCACCCAGGCTAGAGTGTAGAGGTGCGATCATGGCTCACTGCAGCCTCAACCTCCTGGGCTTTTGTGATCCTCCTGCCTCAGCCTCCCAAAGTGTCGGGATTACAGGCATGAGCCACTGCACCCAGCCAAATCTGCTTCTCTTGAGCTTTGCCCATGTGTGAGGCATGTAGGACTTTATAGTCCTTATCTCTCATCATGAACTCTGGGTGCAGGCTGCTGCTACTCCCATTTTACAGATGTACGGGAACATTCTCAGACTCTTTAAGCTAGGAAGAGGCAGAGCCTGAGGCTAGACCTGCTAACTTGGGGCCAGATGGCCTCGTTCATGCTTGACCCCAGCTTCTCGGACAGGACCTGGCCCACAGTGGGGAACAGGGGAGGTTGGTCAGTCCTGGACAATCAGTGAAGACCTTTAGCAGATTTCACCAACCAAAATTTACGCAGGAAAGCGTGTGTGTGTGTGTGTGTGTGTGTGTGTGTGTATCTGTGTCTGTCTGTCTCAGGGTCTTACTCTGTTGCCCAGGCTGGAGTACAGTGGCACAATCTTGGCTCATTGCAACCTCTGCCTCCCAGGTTCAAGTGATTCTCCTGGCTCAGCCTCCTAAGTAGTTTGTACTACAGGTGTGCCACCACACCCAGCTAGGGAAAGCTATTTTTAGGTGACTCAAGCACTGTAAATGACAATGATGTTTACTTATTCCGCCCCCCCTCCCCCACCACTACCATTTAATTCTCCTCTTGAAAACTAAAAACTGGCTGGGCATGGTGCATCATTCCTATAATCGCAGCACTCCAGCGCTTTGGGAGGCTGAGGCGGGAGGATCACTTGAGCTCAGGAGTTTGAGGCCAGCCTGGACAACATAGTGAGACCCTATCACTACAAGAAATAAAAAATTAGCTGAGTATAGTAGCATATGCCTGTAGTCCCAGCTACTTGGGAGGCCGAGGTGGGAGGATTGCTAGAGCCTGGCAAGTCAAGACTGCAGTGAACTGTGATTGCACCTCTGCACTCCAGCCTGGGTGACTCCCCACAGATAAATATGCTAACAGTGGTTTCAGCTGCTGGGGGGTGGTTCAGACCTGGATGCATGGCTTCAGTAGCCCTGGGGCCCCACTGTCTGCCTGCAGCCTTCTGTCTTACTCTATGCTATTCCTTCCTAGTCCCTGCTATCTAGGCTTTAGTCCTCTCTGCTTGGGAGGCCTGTCCCGCTCCTCAGCCTTATGTCATCTTATCCATCCTTTAAGGCCCTTGCTCCATGCCTTTCCTCCCAGGGTAGGGCTTGAAGGTAGGAGAATGTGGAGAACTGGTGCGCCAGCCTTGCTCCCCAGCAGAGGAGCTCTGTTTACTGGAGTGCCTACTTAGGCCAGGGCCTGAAGACATGGGGCTGAGGTGTAGGGTTGTCAAGATTGTTCCTGGGGCCAGGTGCAGTAAGTTCACTCCTGTAATCCCAACACTTTGGGAGGCCAAGGCGGGTAGATCACCTGAGGTCAGGAGTTCAAGACCAGGCTGGCCAACATGGTGAAATCCCGTCTCTACTAAAAATAAAAATAAAAAAAATTAGTCGGGCAGGATAGTGGGTACCTATAATCCCAGCTACTTAGGAGGCTGAGGCGGGAGAATTGCATGAACCAGGGAGGTGGAGGTTGCAGTGAGCTGAGATCGCGCCTCTGCACTCCAGCCTGGGCGACAGAGCAAGACTCCGTCCAAAAAAAAAAAAAAAAAAAAAGATTGTTCTTGGGCCCTCTGTGAAGCTTGGCTTCCTTTGGGTTAGGTGTGCCATGGCAGACCTGGGTGAGGGAAAAGGGAGTACAATGGGAAGGGCTTCCTCAGCTCTGGAGATAGGTAGGATTGGGGAGAGGCCAAAAGGTTCTTTGCTGGGTCATCTCAGGCTCCTGGGGCCATCAGTGTCCAGGCCCCAAAGGTGGTTTTCCAGTGGTTCCAGGGGCAAGGATCTAGGGCATGGTGCTGGCCCTGCCTGGTGATCACCTGTTGAGTGACCAGCTCAGGTCACCAGGGTCCAGCCATTGAGCTGACTACTGCTTCCACCCTGGGAAGATTGAACTGGCCAGGACTTGGCATCAAGGCCGTTATTTGGACTTCCAGTACTCACATTGTACTCTGGTTGGGTTGTAACTTACCTCTGGTACAACTCTACTTGTATCTTCAGAGAAGATCAAGGGATATTTGCAAAAACATTATCTGATAAAGGACTGTTGAAAGGACAAAGAAAACTGAAAAATCTGTAATAAGAAAACAACAATAAATAATACTGTGCACCTCTTACAATGACCAAAATCCAGAGCACTGCCAAATGCTGCTGAGGATGTAGAGCAACAGGAACTCTCGCTCTTTGCTGGTGGGAATGCGAAATGGTGCAGCCACTTTGGAAGACAAGTTAGGCAGTTTCTTTCATTTATTTATTCATAAAATCTTTTTAACAAAGAAATTGAGTCTCACTCTTGCCCAAAATGGAGTGCAGAAGCTTGATCACAGCTCACTGCATTCTCAAACTCCTGGGCCTAAGAAGTCCACCCTTCTTAACCTCTCAAGTAGCTGAGACTACAGGCACACGCCACCATGCCAGGCTAATATATTTATTTTATTATTATTTTTTGAGGTGGAATCTCGCTCTGTCGCCCAGGCTGGAGTGTAGTGGCGCAATCTCAGTTCACTGCAACCTCTGCCTCCAGGGTTTCAGCGATTCTCCTACCTCAGCCTCCTGAGTAGCTGGACTACAGGCAGGCACCATTGCGCTCTGCTAATTTTTTTATATTTTTAGTAGAGACAGGGTTTCACCATGTTGGCCATTCTGGTCTTGAACTCCTGACCTCAAGTGATCTACCCAGCTTAGCCTCCCAAAGTGCTGGGATTACAGGTGTGAGCCACTGAGCCTGGCCCAGGCTAATATATTTTATTTTTATTTTTATTTTATTTTTTGTAGAGATGGGGTCTTGTTATGTTGCACAAACTGGTCTTGAACTCCCGGCCTCAAGTGATCCTCCCTCCCTGACCTCCCAAAGTGCTTAGATTACAGACACGAGTCACTGCTCCTGGCCCAGTTTGGCAGTTTCTTACAAAACTAAACATACCTCTTACCATTCAATCTTGCAATTACATTCCTTGGTATTTAGCCAAATGAATTGAAAACTTGTATCCACACAGAACCTGCACACAGATGCTTATAACAGCTTTATTCATTAATTGCTAAGGTTTGAAAGCAACCCACATGTCCTTCAGTGGGTTAATGGATAAATTGTAGTACATCTAGACAAATGATATTTAACACTAAGAAGAAATGAGGCTGGGTGCAGTGGCTCACACCTGTAATCCTAGCACTTTGGGAGGCCGAGACAGGCAGATCTCTTGAGCCCAGGAGTTTGAGACCAGCCTGAACAACATAGCAAAACCCAGTCTCTACAAAAGTACAAAAAATTAGCTGGGCGTGGTGGTGCCTATCTGTAGTCTCAGCTACTTGGGAGGTTGAGGTGGGGAGGACTGCTTGAGCCTGTGAAGTCAAGGTTGCAGTGAGCCAAGATCATGCCACTATACTCCAGTGGGCAACAGAGCAAGACCCTGTTAAAAATAAATAAGTAAGTAAGTATGAAGGGAAGAAAAACAAGTAACAGCTGGGCACAGTGGCTCATGCCTATAAACCCTGCACTTTGGGAGGCCGAGGCTGGCAAATCACTTGAGGTCAGAAGTTCAAGACCAGCCTGGCCAACATGGTGAAACCCCATCTCTACTAAAGATACAAAAATTAGCTGGGCATTGAGATGGGTGCCTGTAATCCCAGCTACTTGGGAGGCTGAGGCAGGAGAATTGCTTGAACCCAGGAGGCGGAGGTTGTGTGAGCCGAGATTGTGCCACTGCACTCCAGTCTGGGCAACAGACTCTCAAAATAAATAATAAAAAGAACAAATAGCTTCTAACAACAAATTTATTTTTCAGTTATTGAGGCTGGGAAGTCTGAAGATCAAGGCTCCAGCAGATTCAGTGGCAACTGAGGGCCTGCTTTGTGGTTTATAGATGGTGCCTTCTCACTGTGTCTTTGTATGATGGAAAGGGCAAGGCAGTTCTTGGGGTCCTCTTTGATAAGGACACCAATCCCATCATGACCTAATCACTTCCCAATGGCCCCAACTCCTAATACCATCACATTGGTGATTAGGTTTCAACATAAGATTTTTGGGGAGATACATTCAGACATAGCAGCTACATATTGCATGATTCCAGCTTGTCTGATAACCACATAAAACCTATAGAATATGCAACACCAAGTGTGAGCCCTAACATAAACTAGGGAATCTGAGAGGTCATGATGTGTTAAGGTAAAAGGTTCATTGATGGTAACAAATTTGCCCCTCTGGCGAGAGATGCTGATAGTGGGGAAGGCTGTGTGTATTTAGGGGCAGGGGGTATATAGGAACACTCTGTCCTTTCCTCTCAGTTTTGCTGTATACCTAAAGGTATTCTAAAAAGTAAAGTCTATTTTTTAAAAAAGTATAAAGAGACCAGGACATCAATCTCAAGCCTTTTCTCAGTTTAGCAGATATCTTGCTCTGGAAATACTAATGGGTGGCTAGGTTGTCCTGAAGGTGGCAGGGCTTCAGTTGATACTTGAATCCCTTGAAATAAATTGATTTTTCAGATAAACAATTGAAACATTCCTGTCTTGGCCATAGGTTTATGAACCATGGTGTGTTCATTTTGATCTCTCTTTCCTTCCAGGACAACCCTCCATATGATAAGGGGGCCTTCAGAATCGAAATCAACTTTCCAGCAGAGTACCCATTCAAACCACCGAAGATCACATTTAAAACAAAGATCTATCACCCGAACATTGACGAAAAGGGGCAGGTCTGTCTGCCAGTAATTAGCGCTGAAAACTGGAAGCCAGCAACCAAAACCGACCAAGGTAAGACATGTGCCTGTGTCTTCCTTGGAGGGGGTCTTTGGGGGTGCTGCTCTGGGGTGGGGGTTTCTGATACCAGATCAGACAGAATCCAGAGAATCTTTCCTACCTTACCAGGTACACGCAAAATGTAGCTGAGGTCCTGTCAGGCCTTGTGGGAATGACTCATCTCAGCTGAACTTTTGACCTGTACAGGGATTGAGGAGGCCCTCCCAGTGCTCAACCCTGGGCTGCTGTCCACAGTGGGAACACACATGGACAGACAAGCCCAGCGGCTTGCTGTTGGTGCAGAGGGGTTCAGGCCCTGGTTTCTGGAAGGGATGAAGGACTGTGGGGCTGCCTACAAGGGGAAGGGAGAGTGGGATTTAAGGTGGCCTTACACAGTAGTTAGTGCCTGAACTCAGACTCCATGGAGGAAAGGAGGTTGGAGAGAGCCTTCCAGGCTATAGGAAGGGGGTGAGCTAGAGCCTAGTGGCTCAAGGGGTGATGTGAGCGGAGGGACAGAGGCAGATGTAAGGGCAGTATTCCCAGATGAAGGCACATGGTTGGCTTTAGTGGGCCTGGGATTCCCTGGAGTTGGATGTGGCTGTGCGTGGTGCATGTGTCTGTGTGTGGCTGTGTGAACATACACATGCTCATTCTTCTGGGAAGAGTATTTGAGTCAGTATTGTGGTTGTCCTCACTTTTGTCCCCTAGAAGTGACTAGAGTTTGTTATGGACTGTGTCTAGTTTTCATTTAATTCCAGACTTTCTTTGGAAGCCCTCATCTCATATTGTGGTGGCTTTCTTTTAGTGTAAAGTCTGTTTAGATTAGAGTGGGCAAAGCTGGCACCTGAGAGGCTACAAGTGGAGGGTTTCTTTGGGTGGTACTGCTCTCAGGTGGGGGCTCATGGGTCCTTTCTAATGCCAGCTCCGACAGAGTGCAGAGAACTCCTGCCTTGCCAGGTGCATGCAAAGTATGGCTGAGGTCCCACCAGTCCCATGGGAATAACTCAGTTGAACTTTTGACCTGCACAGGGATTGAGGAGGTCCTGTGTTTCAGTGACTGAGAAAAGCCCTGGAAGGTGGCGTGGAAAGCCTTTCACAAGAAAAATTGAGCCTCACTTGTTGGAAATAATCACCATGAAAGGTGCCCATTAGACTCCCACACTGAGTAGAAGAAAGGAGTGGGTGCTAAACATTCGGTCAGGGCAGAACAGTCTCTAGTGGGCTTGGTCCTTGTTTGTGTACAAGTTGATGTTTATAAAAGCTTGACACAGTTCTTCTCAGTGCACATGGCCTGGTCTTGTTGTGTCATGTCGTGTCATGTCGTGTCGTGTCCTGTCTTTTTTTGAGACAGAGTCACCTAGGCTGGAGTGTAGTGGTGCCATCCCAGCTCACTGCAACCTCCGCCTCTTGGATTCAAGCGATTCTCCTGCCTGAGGCTTCCGAGTAGCTGGGATTACAGGCGCCCGCCACCATGCCCGGCTAATTTTTGTATTTGTAGTACAGACAGGGTTTCATCATGTTGGCCAGGCTGGTCTTGAACTCCTGACCTTAGGTGATCAACCGGCCTCAGCCTCCCAAAGTGCTGGGATTACAGGCATGAGCCACCATGTCCGGCTGACCTGGTTTTTTTTAATACAGATTCCTAGCACTGTTGAAAACCTATAACTGCATTTGATCAAGAGTGTTCAATAATTCCTGGAGTCCTTGCTGAGTCATGTCTGTTAAACTACCGTGCCTGGGGAGTGGCAGTCCTTCTAGGCCAGGCTGCCTAGGAAAGCCCTGCACCTCAAGTTCTGGCCACAAAGAGTTCTGGGACTCCTTCCTTACCTGTAGACTTGAGAGGGTGGAGCTAGGGCCAGGGAGGCTCTCAGGAGATGGATGCACGTGCTTTGCCGCCTCTCATGGGGCTGCTGTGTAGAAGGCCGTGGCAGGATTATTCACTTTTTACCTTCCTCTCCAGGTGCATTGCCAAAATGCTGTGCTTTTTCACACTGTGGCTGCTTTTTTTTTCCCCCCTAAAGAGCCAAATAACTTAGGGGCAGCTTTTAATTTTTTTATAAAACGTACTGTTGACTTGGGATTTTTAAGGTAAAAATTTTGGTACAGGAGCTTTTCTGTGTGCCACAATGGACAGAGCCAGAATTGCTATTTTGTGATTTGGAACAGTTGAGGATTCCTTCCTAGAACATTATTATGTAGATTGTTTGTGGCATGGCCTTGATTCATCCTCACATGCATCAAGAATGTTCCTGGCACTTGATGGCCACATTCCCATGTTTGTTATCTATTACTACATTATAACCCCTATCAAAACTTTGTGGCTTAAAGTAACACCAGTTTATTAGTTTTTACTCTGGAGATTGGCTGGGCTCAGCTGCATGGTTCTACAGCTGACCATTCGTTCCTGGGGTCACTCATGCAGCTGTATTGAGCTGAGAACTCAATTTGGCTGGGAAGTGCTGGTAGGCATCGTGCACATGTGTGGAAATGGCATTAGCTAAGGCACTTTGGTTCTCTTTGTGTTCTCGTATTTTCCACAAGGCTAGATTGAACGCTTTCAGAGCATGGTGGTGTCAGGGTTCCAGGGTGAAGGTACAGAACTGGTACAGTGTCGCTTCTGCAGATTCTTTTGGTCAGGCAAGTCCAGATTTAATGAGAGGGAAAATAGACTTCAGCTGTTGATGGGAGGAGCATGCAGGATGGGAGACAGGATGGCAGAGGTGGGACAGGCAGGCAAGGATGCTGAGTCCCCTTGCTGCCTCCTCAGACCCACTTGGGTCTGCTTTTCCCAAATGGCAGCTCTTCTGGACATGCCATTCCTTCTCCCACCTGCCTGATTCTTCATATGTTGGGTGTCCCTGTTTTTCTGGTGCTATTTCCTGACTGCTGTTCAGCTGCCACTGTCCTGCAAACCCTGCCCTTTCAAATGCCTCACCATTCCTTCATTTGTTTCCTAAATATGGTAAGTGAAAGTGCCACTTGAGGCCGGGCACAGTGGCTCACGCCTGTAATCCCAGCATTTTGGGAGACTGATGCAGGCAGATTGCTTGAGCCAAAGAGTTTGAGACCAGCCTGAGCAACACGGTGAAACCCTGTCTGTACCAAAAAAAAAAAAAAAGGAGGGAAAGAAAGAAAGAGAAAGCCAATTGTGCCACCCTCCTGCTGTAATCTTCCAGTGCTCTTCCTTTGTCCCCAGAGCACCTGCTCATGATTTTTGTCTCCTGCCCTTGTCCTTAGAAACTTCGGCATTCCCAATTATGGCTTCTTCCAGATCCAGCCTTGAAGTTCTTTGACCTCCTCAATTCACAACCTCTAGCTAACTTTAGCCATCTACAAGTACAGAAAAGTAAGCATAATGGAAGAAATAGTAATATGAAAAGATGCTCATATGACCCAGCAGTTCCACTCTTAGCTATATCTACCCAAGAGAAATGAAAACATATGCTCAGTAAAAACTTGTACACAGATGTTCATAGCACCATTATTCACAATGAACAGGAAGTGGAAAGAGCCCAAATGTCCATCAGTTGGTGAGTGAATAAACAAAATGTGAGCCGGGAGCGGTGGCTCACGCCTGTAATCCCAGCACTTTGGGAGGCTGAGGTGGGTGGATCACCTGAGGTTAGGAGTTCAAGACCAGCTTGGCCAACATGGTGAAACTCTGTCTCTACTAAAAATACAAAAAATTAGCTGGGCGTGGTGGCAAGCACCTGCAATCCTAGCTACTTGGGAGGCTAAAGCAGAAGAATCGCTTGAACCTGGGAGGTGGAGGTTGCAGTGAGCCAAGATTGTGCCACTGCACTCCAGCCTGGGCAACAAGAGCCAAACTCCCTCTCAAAACAAAACCAAGCAACAACAAAAAAGTAGTGTATCTCTACAATGAAATCTTATTTAGCCATAAAAAGCAATGAAGTACTGTCTTATGGTACATAAATGTTGAAAATATGCTAAATGAAAGAACCATCCATGGAAGGCCACATTTTGTATGATTCCATTTGTGGTTGAGCCTCATTGTTCATAGAGTCTGTGTTTGTGAATTTGCCTACTCACTAAAGTTTTTTGTAGCCCCAAAATCAATATTCTCGGCACTTCTGGTCTATCACAGATGTGCGCATGTGCAGAGCAGCAAAAAATTTGAAGTACCCAGTGCACGTGTTACAGGCTCACGCCTGTAATCCCAGCACTTTGGGAGGACGAGGCAGGCAGATCAAGACCATCCTGGGTAACACGGTGAAACCCCATCTTTACTAAAAATACAAAAAATTACCAGGTGTGGTGGTGGATGTCTGTAGTCCCAGCTACTCGGGAGGCTGAGGCAGGAGAATCACTTGAACCCAGGAGGGGGAGGTAGCAGTGAGTTGAGATTGCGCCACTGCACTCCAGCCTGGGCGACAGAGGCAGACTCCATCTCTGCTTCTCAATTTAAAAAAAAAAAAAAAAAAATTAAGACTTGATCAAATTAGTGAAAGTGAAACTTTAGAAAATAATGAAATAGACAAATGGCATCTTTTGAGAAATAGGTCTTTTATTTTTAATTTTTATTTTTAAATTTTTTTTGCGATAGGGTCTCGCTCTTGCTCAGGCTGAGTATAGTGGCACAATCACAGCTCACTACAGCCTCAATATTGTGGGCTTGAGCAATCATCCCACCTCAGCCTCCCAAGGAGCTGAGAGTACAGGCATGTACCACCATGCCCAGCTAATTTTATTTTTTAATTTTGTAGAGGCCAGGTCTTGCTATGTTGCCCAGGCTGGTCTCAAACTCCTGGCCTCAAGTGATCCTTCCTCCTTGGCCTCCCAAAAGTGCTGGGAATACAGGTATGAGCCACCAACCTCTGCATTAGTCACCAAGGTGATGATAGTGAGAAGTAGAGAGCCTAAGTATTCATATCAGAGAGTGAGGTGAAAACTCCTGAGCGTGCCCCTGACAAAGTACTCAGCCTGTCCTTAGCCCAGCAAGGTTTCTAAAATGCTAATACAGTGGTAATTCTCCTGTTACAGAGCCATTTCTAATCATGGGAAAAGAAAGGGAGCCACCTGTTTGTGCTCTTAGGCGACTGTTGTTCAGTTTCCAACCCTGAAGTCAAGAACAGCCAGGAAAAGGGAGCAGTCTCACACCGAGGGTGGCGTGCACTGAATATACTGTGGCCAGTGAGCCAAGGGTGGGCTTCGTTTATTAATTAAATAAATGTTTATTAAATCAAAATATACCTCCAGGGCCTGCTGCCTCTAGGTGGCTTGTACAGGGAGGTGATATCATCTACCCCTGAGGAGGCTTGGAGACTGAATTAGAGGCCACCCTGGCCTGCAGAGAGCTTTCCAGGCCCCTTGCCCCTGCTTGCTGTTGACAGTCCACCCTCCTTGCCCAACCATCCCCTAGCCCCAACAAACGTGGAACCTGTCAGCCTTGCATGCGCCATGCCCTCCTCGCCTCTGCCCCACTGCTTCATCTCTACCCGCTGTGGTCACAGGAGCTCTCTCTTTTCCCTTCTCACCAGGCATGGTAAGAAGCAGAGGTTAGGCAGGTGGGCTTTGGATACCAGGCCAGGAGTACTTTGTGCTGTGGCCCTCACTATGTGCTGTTCAATGATTGTGCCTTTGCATATGACTCAGCCAGCATCAGCATTTTGTTTTATTTATTTATTATTTATTTATTTTTGAGACAGAGTCTTGCTCTGTCACGCAAGCTAGAGTGCAGTGGCACGATCTCGGCTCACTGCAACCGCCATCTCCTGGGTTCAGACGATTCTCCTGCCTCAGCCTCCCGAGTATCAGGGACTATAGACATGGGCCACTATGCCTGGCTAATTTTTTGTATTTTTAGTAGAGACGGAGTTTCACCATGTTGGCCAGGCTGGTCTTGAGCTCCTAACCTCAGGTGATCTGCCTGGCTAGCATCAGCATTTTAGTCCATTTCTTGTAATGCTGAGTGAACGATACGAGCCCTCAATAAAGGAATTGTGGCATCAGCAGTTCGGAGAAGAGGGGCACCGTATTACAATGGGAAGGAACATTCTGAGGGTGCTGATCCTGACAGGGTTGGGGTCAGCTGTGGCAAAGTATGTGAGGAGGTGTGGGTAGCAGCTGCTTCTGATTCCCCACTATCCTTCCTCCCTGGAGCACGTCTGGGCTATGGCACCTAGGGGGAGTACTGTCGCACCCATCAGAGCCATCAGTGTGACATCTGCCTGTGGTCTTGACAGTGTGATGCGATGGCGGTTGTCAGCTTCCCATTGGCTGGCCCCAGTGATCCTTTCTGGAGGGTGCAGAAACTCCTAAGGGTCTTCCAGAGTTGGGTCGTTGCACATTGATAAGTGCAGTGCACATTGATAAGTGCACATACCCTTCTTTCTAGTGCCCACTCAGTCACCTTAACCAAAACTTCCCTGAGCCGAGCATGGTGCTGGGTGCTGGGCTGATGCAGGGAAGTTCTACCCAGTCCTGCCCCGAAGAAAGTGACCCTGTGTATGTGTGTGTGAGAGTGAGCAGTTCAATGCTAGGCCTCCTATCTCCAGAGCACACAAAAGGACTGGATTAGCCAGGCATGGTGGTGAGCGACTCTAGTCCCAGCTACTCGGGGGACTGAGGCTGGAGGATTGCTTGAGGTCAACCCAGGAGGTTGACGCTGCAGTGAGCCAAGATGGTGCCACTGCATTCCAGCCTGGGTGACAGAGTGAGACCCTGTCCCTCCTCCCCAAACCCCTGCCAAGAAAAAAGGGCTGGGAGTGACTGAGGGCTAAGACTTCCAGTGTCAGGTCAGGAAGGTTTCCTGGAGGCGGAAGCACATCACTGTGAACAATTATCCACCGTAGTGTTAGCTATTTGTTGTCCATCAATGTCTCCTAATCACAGAGGAAAGATGAGTTTTCTGGTGGTCAGAATTTTGGATAGATAGGCTGCTTTGGCTTAAAAGCACATTAGCTATAAACCAGTGGTAAAGCCAGAGTTTTGTTCCCGGGATTAGCTGCCTCTTGCCTGTGCCATTTCTGAGACTGTGTTAACCCCCCATGCCTTGTCCTTCTCTTGGCAGTAATCCAGTCCCTCATAGCACTGGTGAATGACCCCCAGCCCGAGCACCCGCTTCGGGCTGACCTAGCTGAAGAATACTCTAAGGACCGTAAAAAATTCTGTAAGAATGCTGAAGAGTTTACAAAGAAATATGGGGAAAAGCGACCTGTGGACTAAAATCTGCCACGATTGGTTCCAGCAAGTGTGAGCAGAGGCCCCGTGCAGTGCATTCAGACACCCCGCAAAGCAGGACTCTGTGGAAATTGACACGTGCCACCGCCTGGCGTTCGCTTGTGGCAGTTACTAACTTTCTACAGTTTTCTTAATCAAAAGTGGTCTAGGTAACCTGTAAAGAAAGGATTAAAAATTTAAGATGTTCTAGTTCTGCTCTCTTTGTTTTAAAAATCACTGCTTCAATCTATTCCAAAAGAATGGTGTTTCTTTTCTTGTCCAATTTTATCCAAAATCTTCAAGTTGCATTTAGCCCATAATGTTTAAAAAAAAGGAAAAAAAAGGTTGTGGTTCCCTTTCTTCCCTACCCTTGCCACTCCCACTTTCTGGCACCGAGTTTATTTTTCACTTACTTCCCCAGACCCGGGGCCCGCCTCCACAAAAGAGAAGAGACTGCCCTGGCGGTCCTGGTGGCTTTTCTTAGCACGTGTGGGACTGTTGCCCAGTGTGGGAGTTGGTTTAAATTCTCCTGACTCCAGTTTATAACATCCTTTAAAAAATTTTAAAAACAAACAGCCACACCCCTCCTCCAGTCCTTCTCCTCAGTTCTTGTGTGAATCTCCAGCTGATGTTACCACAGTAACATCAGTTAATTGGGCAAGCTCTGATGTCAGTGTGTGTAACTGACCTCTGGCCTGGCCTGCACAGACAAACCCTATAATCACAGGTCTGTGGTGGCCCCGAAATGAGGGGCCTGCTAGTCAGGAGGATGCTGTGCACACTGTGTGTGATGAATCTCGCCAGAAAGGCTCCTGATGTCCCAGGTTGGCACTTCCTCCTGCAGCCATTGTAGAAGATCTGCTGGTCCTTGCAGGCAAAGCTACAGCCAGAATGTCCGTTTGAAATTCCCAGCTCATCTGTCACCGAGTTTCATCTGAATGTGCCACGGAGCTTGCTCTCCGCTTCCTCTGTGCAGCGGCCCCACCACAGCCCTCCCTCGGCACACTTTGACCCTTTGTAGGATTGGAATTAGCAGGACTCGGCTATTTAAAGCACCAGTCTGGGGTCTCCTGGGCCCCTGCTGACCCCTTCCTCCAGAGCAGCTGGCCCAGCCCGGGAACAAGACGGACTTCCTCTCCCTTTGGACTCACATCCTTTGCAGAGTCAAGCTCCACTTGAAGCTCACTCAGTAATATCCTTTCAATGTGTTTTATATTGTTTTGACTGCCTTTTTTTGTAGAAATAAAAATTGACCTTAGAATTTATCATCAGATAAACTTGTAAAGATTTGAATATTAATGTCTTTTCAAGGCAAATGGGATTGTCCCCAAACTAGTAGAGAATCCGTGTCACTCTGACACCCCAAGGAAGCCGACGATCCAAATGCCGTGTGTCACCAACCCCGCTTCTGCCACTGGTGGCTTCCCTTCTTGGCTTTTGGGGGGACTAGATCCTGTGGAGAAGATGACTTAAACTTTGCTTTTTGTTTTAATTTTAATTCTAGATCTTTCCGGTCTGATCTGTGCAGAAGTGGGGAGTGATGGGCAGGTTAGGCAGCCTAACATCATTCAGGCGCGTGGCCCCTGTGGTGTGTACATGAACTCAGCTTCTTTTGTCCTAGGTATGCCAAGGGCAGGTTTCTGGAGACTCGTGTGCCCAGGATGGCAAGGGCACCGGGCTGGCGTTTCCGTATATGTCTCTTCATTAGCAGAAAAATGATGATGGATTTTATTTCACTCACACTCCAATTTGTAATAAAATGCCAAATTCTGTCAGAAACTATCCAAACAAGCCACCATTTGTTCTTGTTGCTTCTCTGGATCCAGAAATGTTGCCATTCTTGGAAACTGTCCCATTGCTTCATATTTCTGCCAACGTAGCTCTGCCTGCCTGTCACCCCCTCACTGCGCTCTGCTCACCACGGGAGGATACCTGTGTGCCAGCAGCCCCTCAGGGACTCTCAGCCCTGGCACTGGCACCCCAGGGTTGGCCCCGTCAGCAGAGGCCTGGCTTTCGAGCCAGTGGGTGTCTCTCCTTCGGGCCTGGGCGACTTGCTCCTGCCAGCCATGCCCTCAGGGTAGGCTCTGAGCAAGCTGGTGAACAGCCTTGGCTGCTCCAAAACCAAAAAGCTGGGTCCTCTGGAGGAGGGGCGAGCTGTGGAGCAGCCACCCACTGCTGCCCCTAGCTCACTCAGGAATTCACACCCGCCTGGTTTCTTGAAGTGTGCCGGGTCCTTCCCTCTGCTCCCCACTCCCCACCACGGCAGAGAATAGGCTTTCTAAGATGCTGCGATCCCGTTCTGCTGCCCTTAATAAAAATGCTCTCAGACACTGGTTAGTCGTGTGGGTTTCTTCCTTCCTGGGAGCGGGCAGTGCCAGGGGCCTGTGCTCTTGGAGATGGGAGGGCTGGCTGGGGCCCAGGTCCTGGGGCTTCTGATCTCTCTCCCCATTCCCAGCCTCTCCAAAAGAGGTACATAGAGGTGTTCCTGCCTCCCTAGAGGGAAGGAGATGAGGTATAATCAACGAGAAAGCCAGAGACTCCAGACAGTCGGGGCCTGCAGAGGGCGCTCTTGGATGTCTTGTGAGGGGACAGGGAATAACGTGTGGGTGCATCACTTACATGTGGGAGTCATCCTGGAGCCCCCTGGGAGTGTTACGATCCGTGTTTTGAAGAGGCAAACCTGGGGTCCCAAGAGGTCACAGAATTAATAAGGCTGTGCCTGAGGGTGGAGCTGGACCATGTCCATGAATGGTGCCAGCCAGAAACACTATTTGAGTCCCCCAGTGCAGCCCGCTGCCAGGTGCTGCAGCAGTGGTGCTGACTCAGCAAGGGCTCAGCCAGGCCCAGGACTTTTTTGGCCAGGCCTTCCCTGCCTGGAATTTGACACCTGCTGAGACCAGGCCTGCACTGTCAGCTGGATCTGCAGGTCTTGGGGAAGGAAGCTTCCTGGGGTGTCATTTTACTAGCCTTTAACATACCTAGCACTTTACCCTCTGAGCCTCAGGAGAGCCCTGTGGCATCCTTATCCCTGCTTTTAAAGACAACCAAGACCCCTGGCCTGTTTTTGTTCACATTCTGACTGCAGAGCCTGTTGCATTCCACCACTTGGCACGTTTCCTCCCACAGGGTCCCTCTGAGCCCAGAAACAGCCAGTTACCCCCCTTCCCAAAGCCAGAGACCTTTAAGCCCCTCTGTCAACTTCCTCTTTCCTACAGCCACCAGCCACCAGTTTTGGCCTTGTTCACTATTAATTGTTCAGCTTGAAATAAGCATCCATTTCATCACTCCTGTACCTGCCGCAGCCTGACTTCTGTCACCTGCTGCCCCTTGCTGCTGCTCCTTTCATTTGGTGCCATCTAACCCAGCCCTGAAAGAAAGCCAGAGCTGCTCTCTGCATTTCCCACCCTGTCCTGCCCACCTCTTCCTCCTCTCCCTGCTTCCTGGGTATGGCGTGGGGGAAGGGCACCAACCGGGAACAGAGGGGAGCTGAGGGTACCATTGCTCCCAGTGCAGTGCAGTGCAGTGCAGTGCTTGGCCCAGGTCATGCCTGGTAAGTGGCCATTTCCCAGATTATTGGAATGTGTTCTTGTTCACTGACGGTTCCTAGGGAACCCTGGAGGCCTCAGAGGATCAGAGTGGAAAGGACCACCGTGCAGAGGCCATAACTGAGGCCCTGGGAAGGAAGTCACTTGCAGAGAGCATTCCCCACCCTGTGCTGGCCAGGTTCGGAAACCGCCCTGTGGCTGCACACGTTGCCGCGGGTTTCTCCTACATCTTCCTGTGTCACTGGATGACTGTCCTTGTGTGTACCAGACTGGGAGCTCCTTGCAGACCAGGCCGTTTCAGCTCCAGCCCTGGCCTGGCACAGAGTGGACCCTCCAGACACGAATGCTGAGTGGGTGGGTAACAGTGAACCACTTGGCTAAGACATACCCCTGTTGCTGCCCCCACAACCCCCGTGGGCCACAAGTCACCACCCTAACAGGTCCTTATCACTTTCACCTCCTCGTGAGGAGGGCCTCATTATAATCAGGTGGGCCTGATTATCCTGTGAGTCTGTGGCCCCTCACTTCACTCTTTTTTTTTGAGCCGAGCTCACTCTGTCGCCCAGGCTAGAGTGCAGTGGCATGATCACTGCTCCCTGCAGCCTCTACCTCCCAGGCTCAATCGATCCTCCTATCTCTGCCTCCTGAGTAGATGGAACTACAGGCTCGTGTCACTACACCCGGCTAATTTTTGTATTTTTTATAGAGACAGGGTTTTGGCATGTTACTTAGTCTGGTCTCGATCTGCTAGCCTCAAGCCTTCCCGACTCAGCCTCCCAAAGTGCTGGGATTACAGGCGTGAGCCACTATGCCCAGCCATTATTTTTTCTTTTTAAAATAACAGAAATGAGGTCTTACTGTGTTGTCCAAGCTGGTCTCGAACTCCAGAGCTCAAGTAATCCTCCCACTTCAGGCTCCCAAAGCGCTGGGATGATAGGTGTGAGCCACTGCGCCTGGCTTCACTTCACTCAAATGCTCATGGTCAGCAGGGCGCTGTGGCTGACGCCTGTAATTCCAACACTGAAGGAAAGGCCAAGGTGACCAGATCTCTTGATCCCAGGAGTTTGAGACCAGCATGGGCAACATGCCAAAACCCCATCTACAAAAAATAAAAAATGAACCAGACATGCCTGTGTTCCCAGCTCCTCGGGAGGCCAAGGTGGGATGATCAACTGAGCCTGGGGAGATCGAGGACTGCAGTGATTGTGCCACTGTACTCCAGCCTGGGTGACAGGATGAGATCCTGTCTTTAAAAAAAAAGTTCACAGTCCCCAGGGCTGCTGTCGGCTCTTTGCTCATCTCTCCTTCCCTCCGTGGGTGACAGTAGCCACTCATCTAGCATCTGTGCAGACGCCCAGATCTCTCCTGCCCACCCACACCTCTCTCCTGAGCCTAGAGCTGCACAACCAGCTGCCTGCTCCTCTCAGAACACTTCCATAACAGAAGCCCCTCAAGGGAGCTGCGTCTGTGCCCCCGGCTAACTTCAGGCCACCCCTCTCCCAGCCCCAGCCAGGAGTGTGGCCAGATCTCATTAGGCTGAGGCGAGGAGATGGAGGCTAGGTAGCAGGAGGAGCCATCGTACAGTGATTCCAGCTCACAAGCATGGGTGCAAGAAAGCAGGAAAAGGGCTGTGGATGGGAGAGTCCAAGTCTAGTGAAGGTCAAGATGGAAGACGAGTGTGGAGCCAGAAAAAGGGACTGAAGCTGCAGTCAAGGGGATGGGGCATGGGTGGGTAGAAGCAGGAAGGCGGAGAGACATCCCACACTCACCCTTCAGAAAGCCACACGACCCCCTAAGCTGCCTAGGCTGGGTGAGAGCTCTCTTGGCCACTGATTCCATGTTTGGCCCAGGCTAGGGCCTGGTGCACATTAAATAAATGAATGAGTAGTTTCAAAGCCCTGTTCTGCCACTCCTGCCTCTACCCCTGTAAAATGGGGAGATCGGTGCCTGCCTCATAGATGCTATTTCATGAAATGAGATAAGAACCACATGGTACTCCATCTGCCTTTCCATCCTCCGGAGTGGGGCAGAAGGACTCTGTGCTCCAGAGGACTCCCACTGCCTTCCCCATCTGCTCCTGCACCTCAGGAGCTTTCGCCGAAGCCACATGGGGCCCCAGTCCACAGGGCATCCCTACATTGCCAGGTCAAGGTAGAAACCTCGGTATCCCATTTCCTGGGAAGACTGCTCCTCCTAGAAAAATTTAAATGTATTTCCACGGGGTTGCAGGGTCTCCTCACGCCTATCCCCTAGAATGGCTTACATCTAAACAGATGACTTCTTTTTCTTTTTTTTTCTTTTTTTCGAGACGGAATTTCACTCTTGTTGCCCAAGCTGGAGTGCAATGGCGCAATCTCGGCTCACCATAACCTCCACCTCCCAGGTTCAGGCGATTCTCCTGCCTCAGCCTCCTGAGTAGCTGGGATTATAGGCATGCACCACCAACGCCCAGCTAATTTTGTATTTTTAGTAGAGATGGGGTTTCTCCATGTTGGTCAGACTGGTCTCAAACTCCTGACCTCAGGTGATCCACCCACCTCGGCCTCCCAACGTGCTGGGATTACAGGTGTTAGCCACCGCACTCGGCCTACAGGTGACTTCTAAAAATCACTACTGAGATTATAGTATTATGCCTCTTCAAAAGCAGCCTGGTGAGGGCAGTCTTCTCCCACTCCCACCCCCTAAAAAGGAATAAAGAAAACCGCAGCATGAACAAATGAACAAAACCAGAATGGAGAATGGGCCATTTCCTGGAGTGGTTTGAGCCAAGAGGGAGCTGCTCTTTGTCCCTGCTTGTTTCTGTGAGGGTCTCCTGGGCAGAGCTAATAAACCACCCAAGTTTGAAAGACACACGTTATTTTATTAATATAGCCATCTTTCCCCACTGCCCCAGTGGTGAAGGTGTTTGCACTGCAGCATGGAGGGGCACCAAATGCTCTGCGGGCCCTAGCCCGCTGCCACAGGATGGACCCGCCTGCAGCCAAGAAGGCTGCTCAAACTCTAGATACCATTTGGAGCCATGAGGACCTGGGCCCAGACGTGGCAGTGTCCTACCCAGGGAAGTCAACAGACCCTGCTCCAGGGACCGGTTCTGGGCTGGGCCAGGACTAAATCCTGGCTCCCCTTGCTTGGTAGTAAGGGGATTAGTGCTTGGTTGTCGGTAGCGGGTCAGAGTAGGGAGGGTTCCAGGAAGGGTTCCAGAGTGGCCTCACAGGGGACCTCCTCCCCTGGCCTCTTGGAGTCCAGGTCGTCGAGGGCGCAAAGCTGCACGCCATCCTGGGCAAGCCGGGTCCGCAGCGTGGGCGCGGTGAGGACGCGCAGCTCATGCAGCCGCTCCCAAGAGCAAGAGAAAGCGTCGGGGCCTTCACCGCAGCCGCCGGTGGGAGGCACACTGGGGTAGCCGGGGTGCGCCATCAGCTCGGCTGTCAGGGTGTGGCCCGCTAGGGTACCTTCCAGGACCCGCGCCAGGGCCCCGGACACGCGGTGAGCGGACATGTGCCGGCCGCAAGTGCTCAGACCCACGAAGGCGTCTGTCCACCTGTAGTGGGCGGGGCATCAGCCGCGGGGCCAGGCCGGGCCATGGCCAGGGCTAGGCTAGAGTAGGGTAGGATAGGGTAGGGACGGGGGGCGGGAGGGGGGAACTGGGGTGGCGGCAGCGATCGACGCCAGACTCGCTTCCGGGCTGAGAAACGGACACAGCTAGCCAGGTGAATAGTCAGTGCGGAGGGACTGGGGCAGCTATGGTAGGAGACAGGGCGGGAAGCCTCACCGCAGGCCGTGGCGGGAGAAGGGGCCCACGGCGGCCCGGGCGTCGCGCTCCACGGCGCAGGCGAAGGCGCGCGCGGGGGCCTCCAGCCAAGTGCAGCCACCCACACCGCGCTCCAGCGGCAGTCGCGTAAAGCGCACCCCATAGGCCTGCAGCGCCTCGGCGAACACCTGGCACACGCCTGCGGGCGGAGCGGGTCTAGGAGGAGCACGTCCCTTCACCTGGGGGCATCGAACTACCCCTACTTCCCCAGCCCCACCTGGGAGTAAACGCCCTCCAAACTGGGATCACCAACCACGCACCTGGGAGCACGTGCACGTGCTGGTGGCCATCCACGTGCGTGGGGGCCCTGCCCATCAGCTCTCGGAAGCAGCTTAGTTGGGCCTCGAGCTCCTCCCGCACCTAGAGGGCGAGCGAGAGACACCTTGAGCAACCGGGAGTAGCTGCCGAGGACACCCTCCTCGTGCTGCCGTGTGACCGCTCCAGTGTTTAAATGAAGAAGTCATCCACCGCCATCTCCTAATGGCCTCACAGTACCCTCCGGGCGGAGCTCTGGGGGTCCTCGCGAGCATCCTCCTGCAGCTGCGGCTCCGCACCTGAGGCAAATCCACGTCTCCGGCCGCCACCGCCTCCCGGAATCCCATCTTGCCAAGGAAGAAGCCTTCGGGGCCGAGCAGCGACGAGGCGCCACGGCGGGCCGGACC
>NW_012103232.1:700803-709784 GCF_000951045.1 Mandrillus leucophaeus
GCTGCCCATGCCCCGCCCCGACGCACACGCCCAGGTGCGGCTGCGCTTCGCCTTTGTTCTCGCCACCTAGCGGTCCGGCGTGCCCCTGCAAGGACCCGGCAACAGCTCCCGCGCTAACCAGACCAGTGCTGGATTCATTGCAACGCGGAACTTTCCTTGACTGCAAAAGTGATATTTAATATGAAAAATACCAAAAGGAAGTCGGGCGCAGTGGCTCACGCCTGTAATCCCAACACTTTGGGAGGCCGAGGCGGGTGGATCACGAGGTCAGGAGTTCAAGACCAACCTGGCCAACATGGGCAAACCCCGTCGCTACTCAAAATACAAAAATTAGCCGGGAGTGGTGGCACGCGCCTGTAATTCCAGCTACTCGGGAGGCTGAGGCAGGAGAAATGCTTGAACCCGGAAGGCGGAGGTTGTGGAGAGCCGAGATCACATGACTGCACTCTAGCATGGACGATAGAGCGAGACTCTATCTCAAAAAAAAAAAAGAAAGAAAGAAAAAAAAAAAGAAAAAGGAAAAATACCAAAAAAGAAAAAAAAAAAAAAATCTCCTACCCTTCCCAGAGATTGCCATTGTAAACTTTCTGGGTTGTGTCCTTCCAGTGTTTTCTCTAAGCAAATAAACACACCCAACTCCCTTTCTCCCCAACCCACCTTTTTTGTGTGTTGTTTTGAGAACATAAAGATGATTACACCAATGTTATCACATTCTAGTAGTTTCTTAGATAGCCGTGTGAATGAAAATTTTCATATTATTAGCTATTCTTATTCTTTTTCAAATTGCCTATTGATCTTTTGCAGATTTTTATAAGAGCAGGCATTTTCTTGATTTATTTATTTATTTTTTCTTGAGCTCTAGACACTAAGAAAATGAAAGAAAGCATATACACTAATGGGTTTTTTTGAGAAAACATTATCTCCTGTTTCCATCTTGAGCTCTCTGCCAGGCTACAGCTTTTACATTAATAACTTCACTGTTTTTCTCTTTGTTCCAGAAAAGCTTTCCTTACCCATGACTGTATATGGTAGGCAGCCACAGTTTTCACTGCAATGTAGCAGTCTTGATTTTTCCCATGGTATTTGTGTCCAGACTATGAAATTGGTAATGTCATTCCTGTTTCACAGATTAGGAAACGGGGGGTCAGAGAGCGAAAGTGTGGTCCTGCCAGGAGTAGTGGAGATAAGACTGAACCTCCCAGCTCAGGGCCTGCACCCAGACCTGCTTTGTCCTCTCTGTCCCTGACCTAGTGGGTAGCCAGAGCTGAGAGGACAGAGCAGAACTCGAGAGTAACAATATTTCATGAGGTATGTGAGGATTGAAAGCCTCATAGAGTCCTTCAACCATGCTCTTGGCATAACGACTGTTGTGTTTATAGTGACTGGTGAATTGTCAGACCTCAACCAACCACCATTCTCCACTGGAAGCTGATCTTGGAAAGGTGAGAGGTCCCGAGGGTGCGCAGATGGGAAGGAGGAGACTGACATTCATTGAGCACCTACTTGGTGCCAGACACTGGAAGTATTAAAGATTCAGGGTGACTTGCCTCAGTTCTGGCCCCAAAGGAGCACCATCTGGTAGACACATAAGTAGCAACATGGTATGGTGGAGTCTGGAATGGGGTTTACTGTGAATCGTGTACGGAGTGGCAGAATTCACAGTAAAAGCTTTTTGGAAGAAGTGACACTGTGGTGGGGTATTACTGAGCAAAAGAGAAAAGGAGGGAGGGAGAGGAGGTAAGAATATTCAAGGCTTCACTGGGATACGGGGTGTGTTGTAGGGAGATTGTATTGAATCCCGTATTCCCATATTGGAAGAACACTCAAGCCCATTTACAGTGCAGGACCAATGCTAAGAGAGGCTGAGTCACATTGGCAGGAAAGAGCAGAGCCAGGAACTGAAGCTAGGTCTGTGACTGAGAGCCAGCACTCTCTCCACTGCAGAGGGGAGAGGTCTCAAGGTAGAACCTGGGGCTGTGCACACCGCGGAAGGGGCAGAGGCCCCTGTAAAGGAACAGGAGCAGGAGGCCCAGGGCTGCGCAGCAACCAGGGAGGACACGAGGAAAGTGCTTGTGTCACCGGTGGAAGACGCGGCTTTGGCTTTTAGACTCCCCTCGGGGCAGGAGCGGATCATAGAGCCTAGCCCCAGCTTCGGTGGTGGGCGGGGGTCCTCCCGGCAGCGGGGACGTAGACACCAGCATCTTCACCCTGCGGCTCCCAGACGAGTGTGGGAGGGCAGAGTCCAGAGAATTGGAGGTTGGGCCAATGTGGGCCCCGCCCCCAACTATTGTGTCGGAGAGGGTAGTGGATGAGCTCCTCGGTAAGAACCAATGAGGATGTGGTATGCAAATAAGCAAGTGGAGGCCGCCGGTCGACTTCCTCGCACTGTGTAGCTGCCCAGTGAGGACGCAGACTGTACTGGCCTGCGCGGAGCAAGGCGGTGTTTCTGGTGAGTCTGTTGATTCCGGGCTGGGGCGAAAGCCAGGTTGCCCAGGGTTTGGGAGTAGGGAGGGTTAAGCACACGCAGATCCAAAGATGATCGGAGACAGGATGGTCCTCGGCGATTCCATCCCGATGACTCTGGGAACTGCCTGCCTGCAGACGCATGGGGGCCATGGAGCAGAGGAAGGGCTGGATGCATGAAGGACGCGGGGTGCGGGGAGCAAGGGAACCGCAGACTCCAGGGCCACAGATGTGTGGACCTATTGGAGACCCTCACGTTGTCTCCCCAGCCCGCGCAGAGAGGAATGCGCAGCTGAAGAGAGAGGTGGGCAGCAGGCTCGGTCACCTGCCAGGTGACCACATGGCCAGGTGCCGCCACCACTCGGGCTACGTGGCTGACGATGAGGCCAGCCACTCCATGTGCAGTGCACGAGTAAGTGTGCCCAGCAGGACCCCGACCCTTAAGGCCACAACATGTTCCCCGCTAACCCTGACACCCAAGACCACAGCCCCCATTTCTCATTGTCTATTGACCTGCTCTGTGGGCCTCTTAGCGGAGTCCTTATTGCCTTGACTTCTCCTATGACTCCCCTGCTTGCCCCTGTCACACTCAATTTCATTCCTTGTTTCCTTCTGACTTCCAGCGACCTGGAAGGTGCTTGGGTGGACTGGGACCCTAGAGTGGGAACTGGGAGTTGACTAGGTGCCTAGGGCTCAAGTTGGAGAAACAGCCCTGGGTAGCACAGGGCTCGAGACCTCAGCTATTGTCTGCACTCAAGACCTCAGGTGTTGTTTGCAGCCCTGCCATGGAGACAGGGATGGCCTGCTGCATGGACAGATGAGGAGCTGGAGGGAGACTCCAAGAGGTTCATGATTGCTCATCCTGCCATGTATCAGGGCAGAAGCAGGCTAAGTCCCTTAGCCAGGACTTGTGTGTGTGAAATGTAGGTGTTAGGAAAGCTTCAGGGCGACCCTGAATAGACCTCCACTTTGCAGATAAGGAAATTGGACCTCAAGAGGGGCCATCTTGCACACTGTCATCAGGCTGTAGGTGGCAGAGCCAGGGTCCAAATCCAGGGCTTCCAGACTCCAAAATGCAGCTTCTTCCACTACTCACTCTCACTCAGGTCCTAGTGTTACCCTAGGAAGACCCCAGGGAGCCCTTCACCTGTAGGGCACCCATGCCCACTGTGACATACCTGTCTGCTCAGGTGCAGCTACCCAAGAAGCCACTGGTTCCAGAGATGGGGCCAGCCTCCAAGCCGGGCCATGTGCCACACCCACTATCCACATGTGGCAGCTCAGCGCTCCAGAACCAACGCCGAAACAAGAGGCACCCTCAGCCCTTTAGCCACTTTCTGGATTTCCTGACTGAGAGCCATGTCCTGGACAGCCTGGAGACAGTGGTGGAGAAGGCAACTGAGCGCATGGCTGCCATGAAGACCGAGGCTGGGGTGCCGCTTGTGGAGGTGCAGGACCCAGTGGAGGTGCCAAGTGGTGGGCGGCGGGCACATGCCCGGCCCAGTCTCAGCACTGTACACCGGCACCGTGTACGGCCGACCCTCTGCACTGGACACCCCAACAACTACCCATCCAGCTCCAGCTCCATGTCCGACTCCCATAGCAGCCTCATGGCTGGCTGGCTGGGCTCCCACAGCCGGGACAGTGACCTAGGTGCCCAAGGCTTAGGCTCACTGCCACCTGTGAAGGACAAACTCCTGCTGGAGAAGAATCTCAAGCGGCTGCTACAGCTGGAGAGGAAAGGGGTGAGAGCCGGGGCCATGGCTGGGTGGGGTGGACTCCCACGGAGAGCCCAGGGCCAGGGTCAGCCCTGGCTTGGCTGCTCCTGAACACTTCTCAGAGTCACCCTCTTTCTGCAGAAAGGCCTCAGTCAGTCCTGCTCCAAGAGGGACTCCCTGCTGTGGGATTTGCTGGGCAGCCAGACCAGCTTTCAGTGGACCCAGGAGCAGCTCCTGTCCTGGTTCTCAGAGCTGCTGGGCTCAAGCTCTGGTGTGCCTGAAGCATCAGAGCCGAGGCCTGGAGAACAGGAGCCGATCTGCAAACGAGAGTTCAATAAAGAGATCAAGTCGTTACTGAGCCAGCTGGAGTCCCTCGACCTGCCTGGCTACTGTCCGCTCCGTGAGCCCCATCGCACACTGAACTTCCTGGCTGACCACCGCCTCTTCCCTGCCCTGCAGAGCGTCGTCAACCAGGCTGTGGATAAGCTCCGCAGCGCCCGCTGCCACGACGGCCGTCCTCTGTTCCCCACCAGCTTGGAGCCCCCCTCAGAGCTGCAGGTTCAACGCAATCTGCCGCCGCTGGGCTCTGAGCCGGCTAAACCCACCAACAGCGGGCAGCCCCACCCCACAGTCTCCAGCCCCAAGACGCCTCAGAGAAAACACAAGGACAGAGGAGGCTCCCCCTCCATGTCTAGTGCCCAGGTGGCCACCAGATTCAAGCTCAAGGTGACACCCATGGAGAAGCCCGATGTCCCCAGCCCCTCACTCCACTCCAGGGAGAAGGAGCCTGACTCAGATCCCAAATTACAAAACCCACCTGTTTCCCTGAGCTCCAGACAGAAGGCCCAGCCCTGGCGGGGCCTGCACCTCACCCTGCCCGCGCCCGGGATAGTGGTGGAGGTGGCTTGCGGCCAGGGCCACCTCAGGGTTGTCACACCTCCACTTGCCTGCCCCTACCCCCGCTCTTCCTGCTACCTTCTCCCTGAGCTCTCCCCAGTTGCTTCCTCATCTCCTGCCTCACTGTGTCCAGAGGTGACCTCCTCGAAAGTAGGACTGGACATGAGTTTGCAGGAGAAAGGCTCCTTGACCCACCACTCCTAGCAGCCACTATCACTGGCAGGTGCTCAAGGTCAAGGTCTCTTGCCCTGCACTGTGGAAACCTCCTGGGCAGGGGTCAAGCTGATGGGGGCCCGTGAATCCTGGCCTAGCTACTACCAGGTGTTGTCACAGATCAATAAAGGCTATTTATTTATGCTGGGTATTTTTGCTAACGTTTCTATGTGAATCTAGAGACGCTCCTATGTGGGAGTGGAGGGTCCCGTCCCTTGTGGACAGAAGCACTAGCCTGGCCGGGGCCTTGCCTCCTAGGTCTAGTTCCCTTGAATCCAGCTGCCTCCAGCAGGACTCTCCAGTCTCTGGACTTTGCCGAGGGAAAGTTGACCAGGCAGGATGTGCACAACACGTAGGTGGCCTCACACTCGTGGATCTCCAGCATGGTCCCTCGACCCTTTCCTCGGCCATCAAGGCTCCTGCAGGCATCTCTCTGGGCAGGCCTGGGCGGAAGCCTGCCCAAACCCAGTTGTCAAAGCTCAGATTAACCTCACCCTGTGACAGTTCTCTGTCCTTGCCCCAGGCCCAACAGGTGTAGGAGGTGTGATGGTGAGGTGAGCATGAAAGTGGGCAGTTGAGTGCGTCAGCATAGCAGATGTGGCAAAGCTGTACCCTTCGTGTGACAAGTGTGTTTGTCACACGAAGTGTACCCATTCATGTTTGCGATGGGCAGGGCTGGCAGGGCTCTGAGGAGGTCACAGTGGCTGGAAGGGGTGTCACAGAGGGATGGGACTGGCAGATGTGACATGTGTTCCTTTCCCTCCCCGGCTGCTATGCAGAGCCCCCGCAGCAGTGGCAGGTTCACAAAGAAGAAGCCGCTGCCCTCCATCTCATCGAAGTCCAGCATGTCTCACTTCTCCAACCGCCTTTATGAGGAGCTCGCCGACTTCCTGACCCAGCAGGCAGCCTCCCTGCTCATCCGCAAGTATGAGTTTGAAAAGGACCTCAGTAAGCAGCTGGGCTTCTTCTCCTTTCCTGTCACCCAAGTGCTCAGGGACCTTTCCCTGGGCTTAAAGAAGGTGAAAGGCTCCCACATCCAGCTGTCCTCGGAGACCCACCGGAGCTGCCTGCTGCGTAAACTGGAGGAGGCCAAAAGGGCCCGGCAGACCTCCCGGCTCAGCACCCCCCACCGCAGCACAGAGACACCCTCTGTGCAGCAGGAACCGGCCACCCACACTGCCCAGGACCAGGCCACAGAGCCCTGCCGCTCCATTTACACCAACTTGCCAGCCAGCCGGCAGCTCAGCCCATTGGAGCCCAAGCTCTCAGTGTCCGCTGGCACTGGCATGGGTTCCAGTCTCCCCAAGTCCAAGGACACGGACAGTGAAGGCCATGATGAGGCCGAGGTTGAAGATGAAGATGAGGATGAGTACAAGGATGAGGACCAGGATGAGGGCAAGGAGGAGAATGGAGTCCAGAGCCTCCCAGAACCTGGAGAGGAGGCCTCGGTCAGCCACTCTGTGGACGTGGGCCATAGTGACCCACCATGAAGTCCCCACTAGCCACTCGATTCCCTGCTCTGTCAGAGTTGCTGCCCATTACACCAGCCCCTGCCATGAGCAGAGTCACCACAGGCTGAATGCCCACGAGGAGCTCTGCTGAGACTCTCAGGGGAGCCAGCGAAAGAAATAGAAATAAAGCCTGTGTTGCTGGGACACAGGTTTGTTGTCCTGAGATTTCAGCCGCCATTTTATTTATTTACTTATTCGTTTACTTATATTTAAGATGAAGTCTTGGCTGGGCTCATGCCTGTAATCCCAACACTTTGAGAGGCTGACGTGGACAGATCACTTGAGGCCAGGAGTTGGAGACCAGCCTGGCCAACACGGTGAAACTCTGTCTCTACTAAATACAAAAATTAGCCAGGTGTGGTGGCAGGTACCTGTAATCCCAGCTACTTGGGAGGCTGAGGCGGGAGAATGGCTTTAACCTGGGGAAGCAGAGGTTGCAGTGGGCCGAGATTGCACCACTGCACTCCAGCCTGGGCAACAGAGTGAAACTGTGTCTAAAAAAAAAAAAAAAAAAAAGTCTTGCTGTGTCTTCCAGGCTGAAGTGCAGTGGCATGATCTTAGTTCATGACAACCTCCACTTCCTGGCTTTAAACAATTCTGTCCCCTCAGCCTCCTGAGTTGCTGGGACTACAGACGCCCGCCACCATGCCCAGCTAATTTTTGTAATTTTAGTAGAGACGGGATTTCACCATGTTGGCCAGGGTGGTCTCGAATTCCTGACCTCAAGTGATCCACCAACCTCTGCATCCCAAAGTGCAGGGATTACAGGCATGAGCCACCACGCCTGGCCACTAATTTTTTATGTATTTTTAGTAGAGATGGGGTTTCACTATGTTGGACAGGCTGGTCTTGAACTCCTGACCTCAGTTGGTCTGCCTGCTTCAGCCTCCCAAAGTGCTGGCATTACACGCATGAACTACCGCACCCAGCTTTTATTTTTATTTTTATTTTTTGAGACAGAGTCTCGCTCTGTTGCCCAGGCTGGAGTGCCTTGGTGCGATCCTGGCTCACCACAACCTCTACCTCCCGGGTTCAAGGGATTCTCCTGCCTCAGCCTCCTGAGTAGCTGGGACTACAGGCGTGTGCCACCATGCTGGGCTAAAATTTTTTTTTTTTTCTTTTTGAGACGGAGTCTTGCTCTGTCGCCCAGGCTGGAGTGCAGTGGCGCGATCTCTGCTCACTGCAAGCTCCGCCTTCTGGGTTCATGCCATTCTCCTCCTCAGCCTCCTGAGTGGCTGGGACTACAGGCGCCTGCCACCATGCCCAGCTAATTTTCTTGTATTTTTAGTAGAGATGGGGTTTCACCGTGTTAGCCAGGATGGTCTCGATCTCCTGACCTTGTAATCCACCTGTCTCAGCCTCCCAAAGTGCTGGGATTACAGGCGTGAGCCACTGCGCCCGGCCAATTTTGTATTTTTAGTAGAGACAGGGTTTCACTATATTGGCCAGGCTGGTCTCCAACTCCTGGGCTCAAGTGATCCTCCCGCCTTGGCCTGCCAAAGCACTGGGATTACCCGCATGAGCCACCGTGCCCCGCCCAACACTGGAGTTTGGAGGCTCAGTGGGGCAGTGGTGTACACTGGAGTTGCTTATGTGACTTCTTTCAGCTGCTCACTGAACTGAGGCTGGAACATTCCAGGGTCCCTCTCTATGTGGCTTTTTACCACGCAGGAATCTGGCACTTCATTACCGCAAGGTGCATTGTCTAGCTTCCTAGAAGGATGAAGCCAGACCTGCCAGAGTTCTTATGGCCGGTGCTCAGAAGTCCCCAAACAGCACTTCTTCGGCATTCAATTGGTCAGAACAAGTTGTGCTACCTACCCAGATTCAAGGAAAGAGGAAATGAACTACATATCTTTGGCTTACGGGGATGGGAGGAATTGTTAGTATTTGGAGACTAGTTACCACCCTTCCTCCTCTCCACAGCTGATTGTACCTTTAGCAGTCCTTGGGCCCGAGTTGAGCCAATCAGATTCTCTCTTGAGAACCTGAACCTTGGGCCGGGCGCGGTGGCTCAAGCCTGTAATCCCAGCACCTTGGGAGGCCGAGACGGGTGGATCACGAGGTCAGGAGATCGAGACCATCCTGGCGAACACGGTGAAACCCCGTCTCTACTAAAAAATACAAAAAACTAGCCGGGCGAGATGGCGGGCGCCTGTAATCCCAGTTACTTGGGAGG
>NW_012103232.1:709834-711160 GCF_000951045.1 Mandrillus leucophaeus
AAAAAAAAAAAAAAAAAAAAGGCTTGGGGTCGGGTGAGGGGGATGGAGAAAAGCTCTAGCCAATTATGAATTTGAACTCCTGGGCTTAAGCAAGTCTCTCATCTCAGCCTCCCAAAGTGTTGGAATTGTAGGCGTAAGCCACAGCACCTGGCTTTTTCTTTTTTATTTTTTTGGGGAGATAGGATCTTGGTCTGTCACCCAGGCTGGAGTATAGTGGCTCAATCACAGCTCACTGCAACCTCTACCTCCTGGGCTTAAGAGGTCATCTCACCTCAGCCTCCTGAGTAGCTGGGACCACAGGCATACCATACCACACCTGGCTAATAGTTGAATTTTATGTCGAGATAGGGTTTTGCTATGTTGCCTAGGCTGGTCTCAAACTCCTGAGCTCAAGTGATCCTCCCACCTTGGTTTCCTTTTTTTTTCTTTTTTTTTGAGATGGAGTCTCACTCTGTCACCCAGGCAGTGCAGTGATTTAATGCAACCTCTGCCTCCCGGATTACAGTAATTCTCCTGCCTAGCCTCCCGAATAGCTGGAATTACAGGCATGTGCCACTACACCTGGCTGATTTTTATATTTTTAGTAGAGACGGGCTTTCGCCATGTTGACCAGGCTGCTCTCGAACTCCTGACCTCAGGTGATGTGCCTGCCTCAGCCTCCCAAAGTGCTGGGATTGCAGGCGTGAGCCACTGCGCCTGGCCCCCGCCTTGGCTTCTGAAAGTGCTGGAATTATGACCGTGAGCCACTGCACCCGTCTTCATCGTTAAACTTCTTGAGGATCATCTACAAGTCTATCCACCTCTCCCATCACTCATCTGACCTGAGAGGATTTGAATGGAAGTATTGCTGGCATAGAGGAATGGGGCTGTGAGAGGGGACGGGAAAGAAGCCAGTGAAAGGTACATTATTGAACAAATTACCCCCGTGGGCAACTGGAGCTCAATCCCATTGGGGATCTCTGGGACCCAGTGCAGAATGTGCATCAAAGTTATCCTACCCAGCCAGGTGCAGTGGCTGTCACGTGTAATCCCAGCACATTGGGAGACCAAGGTGGGTGGATCACTTGAAGCTGGGAGTTCGAGATCAGTCTGGTCAACAAGGCGAAACCCCAGCTCTACTGAAAAAAAAAAAAAAAACATAAATTAATTGGGCATGGTGGTGCATGCCTGTAATCCCAGCTACTTGGGTGGCTGAGGCACTCCAGCCTGGGCAACAGAGTGAGAGTCTATCTCAGTAAATAAATAAATAAATAAATAAATAAATAAATAAAAGCTATTCCACCCAAGGGGCAAGGAAGTGAGGTACTCACCTCCCAAAGTAGTTTC
>NW_012103232.1:711755-716183 GCF_000951045.1 Mandrillus leucophaeus
AAATAAATAAATAAATAAAAAAATAAAGATACTACCTGAGGCTGGGCACAGTGGCTCATGCCTTTGGGAGGCTGAGGCAGGCGGATAACCTAAGGGCAGGAGTTCAAGACCAGCCTGGCCAACATGGTGAAACCTTGTCTACTAAAAATACAAAAATTCGCTGGGAGTGGCTGGGTACGGTGGCTCACGCCTGTAATCCCACCACTTTGGGAGGCCGAGGCGGGTGGATCATCTGAGGTCAGGCATTTGAGACCAGCCTGCCTAACATGGTGAAACCTCGTCTCTACTAAAAATACAAAAAATTAGCTGGGCGTGGTGGCGGGCACCTGTAATCCCAGCTGCTCCGGAGGCTGAGGCAGGAGATCACTTGAACCTGGGAGGCGGAAGTTGCAGTGAGCCAAGATCACACCATTGCATTCCAGCCTGGGTGACAGGAGCAAAGCTCTGTCTCAAAAGAAAAACAAAAATTAGCTGGGAGTAGTGGTGGGCACCTGTAATCCCAGCTGCTTAGGAGGCTGAGGCAGGAGAATTGCTTGAACCTGGGAGGCAGAGGTTGCAGTGAGCCAAGGTTGTGCCATTGCACTCCAGCCTGAGTGACGAGAGCAAAACTGTCTCAGTTAAAAAAAACAAAACAAAACAGATACTACTTGAGACTGGGTAACTTATAAATAAGAGATTTAATTGACTCACAGTTCTGCATGGCTGGAGAGGCCTCAGGAAACTTACAGTCATGGCGGAAGGCAAAGGGCAAGCAAGTCATGTCTTACACAGTGACAGAAGAGAGAGTGCTCAGGGGAAACTGCCACTTTTATTTATTTTTGAGATGGAGTCTTGTTTTGTTGCCCAGGCTGGAGTGCAGTGGTGTGATATCAGCTCACTGCAACCTCTGCCTCCCAGGTTCAAGCGATTCTCCTGCCTCAGTCTCCTGAGTAGCTGGGACTACAGGCGTACACCACCACACCTGGCTAATTTTTGTATTTCTAGTAGAGACAGGGTTTCACCATGTTGGCCAGGCTGGGAAACTGCCACTTTTAAAACCATCAGATCTTGTGAGAACTCCTTCACTATCAGCATGAGAACAGCATGGGGGAAAGTGCCCCCATGATACAATCACCTCCCACCAGCTCCCTCTCTTGACACTTGGGGATTACAATTCTAGATGAAATTAGGCTGGGGACACAGAGCCAAAACATATCACCCTGCACATCCAAGGGGGCACTCCTGTGGTCCAACCCCAGTTCCTGTGGGCTGTCAAAGCCCACTCCTCCCTCTCTGTCTATTCCCCCACCCCCACCACCACACATGGGTAAGCAGTGAGGTGAGGAGCATTGACTAAGACGAACCCAACAGTGCACAAGTGGGAATCCCTGGGCAACCAAAGCCCAAGCTGTGGGAGCAGATAAGATTGTTCCAGGCAGAATGCAGGACGAGACCAAAAATAAAAACTGCAGTGGCAGCAGAACTCACTTTTAGTGAAAACTTACTAAATGCCAGGTGCTAGGCCAACAATTTACACAGCATCTAATTTGCTCCTGGCAACAGCCAGCCCTATGGAGCAGGTTTGATTGCCATCTGGGTTTTGCAAGAAGGCAACAGGGGTTCATAAAGATTCAAAACCACCTCTGCCTGCCTCAAAAACATTTGCTCTCAGCCATTGGACTGATAATAAAGCAGGAGGGGTTACAGGGGCACAGTTGTCTAAGCACAGTTTCCCCCTTCCCCCTAGGAGCCGTTCAAGAGCCCGGTGACCAATATACTTCCTAGTCATCAGCGGAGGGTAGGCGCTTAATGAATGCTTATCCGCAAACTGGATCACAATCACGAAGAAAGCAAAGCTTACACTCCGTTCCCCGTATTTCCCACAGATCCAAAAGACCACGGGGCCCAGGACCGGGTCTCCATAGCCCAGTCATACCCGGGGGTTTTCAGGAAAGCCCCACTCGCGTCCTGCCGGGCGATCCGGGGTGGCTGAGTTGGGAGGGGGGCTACCCCAGTTCGGAAGCCCACCACGTCCGAATATCCCAGAGAGCAACCTCAGCACGCACAACAAAGCCCGCGGCCGCGTTCACAGCAGGCTTGGCTGGGGGTTCGGGAATTTCCAGAGGGTCTCGGCCTCCCCCACGGCGGGCTCGCGCCTGGCGTCCCTCACCGGGCTTCCAAGCGCTCTTGTCGGTGTCGCTAGAAAACTTGCAGAGATTGGAGCTGAGAAAAGGCGGGCAAAGTTCCTTTTGATAAGTTATGAATGGGGAAAAAGTGTTTGTAAAACTCATTGTTAAAACCATGGAGCCCGAGACTCGGCCGGCGCCGGGCCAATGGGAGCCCGGAGGCTATTTTGAAATCGCTCCCGTCTCAGCCAATAGGCGTGCAGGAGGCGAATCCCCGCGCCAGCGCCGGCCAATGAGCGCGGCGCTATGCTAAGGAGTCGGGGGCCGGGCCCCTCCGACTGTCAGCGGGTTAAAGATGGAGCCGGCAGGCGAGGGGCCGCCACGAGGTACAGGGTCGTCTGGTTGGGGACCCGGGGGCAGACGATGGCCGGGATCCTCCTCCATCTAACCCTCCGCATCCTGACCCGGCCCTGGGCGGAAGGGATGTCTGCGTGAGTAGCTGGGTCTGAGGAGGGGATCCTGGGTTGGGCTGGGCGGCCCTACCCGGCGGGTCAGGCGGAGGGGCGCGGCCAGGATCCCGGGCGCCCTCTTTGGAACAGGGAACTCTAGAAGGGTGGGGACCCCCATCCTCTGCTCTGCTCTGGGCCTCCAGGCAGAAGAATATGTTAGAACAGAACCCGGAGCCTATGTAGTGCAGGGTAAGGGGCCAGGGAAGGGATGGGGTCGTCAGCTAGAAAGGGCGCGTCGTCCCGGGGTGGGGCCGCCCTTCTTCTCCTGGAGCCGCGGGCTGAGTCAGGGCGCAGGGTCGTCGGGCTGTACCCACCCCTCTCCGGGCGCTAGCCGGCTTTGGACTGCGGCTAAACGCGGGTCCGTCTTTGTGTGTGCGCCCCCTCCCCTGCGTGGCCCATCAGCTCCTGCTCCGGGACTGGAACTACCCCCTAGTCTGGGGTTTCTTCTCCACCTGAATCCGGAGCGTTCTGGGAAAGGCCTGGGTGTCCTGGGTTCTGAAGACCCCAAGGACGCACCCCGCTGCGGCCTCCTTCCCTGCCCAGATGGACTGGACAGGGGCTCTGGCCCCACCCACCTATCCATGGTTGAGCTTCCCGCCCTGCATGTATTGGGGGTGGTGGGGTCCCCCCTGCTGACCGCAGGTGCTCTGACGAGGTTGCACTACTGTGCTCTGAGAAGCAGTGCAATGATATTGTCAAAGCATCTGGGACCAGCCTTGGGGATCTCCCTCCCTACAACCCTCACCTCCCACTCCCCAGGCAGGGCCTCTTGGGCTTGCAGGCCCTCCCCTCCCCCCTGCCCAGTTCGCTCCCTTCTCCATGGAAACTTGAGATTCTAGCCAGGCCTGGGCCTCTGGGGTCAGAGGGCACCCTTCCCCCAGGCAGAGGCCCCGCCCCAGCCAGCCTGCATTCCAGGTCTCAGATCCCTACAGACCACCCTGTGGGAGGCACTGGCAGGCCTGCCCGACACTCTTTCCCTGTTGCACTACTGTGGGCCACTGGGAAGCAGTGCAATGATGAAAGGGCATCGGTCAGGTCCGGCCTGCTACCCTGGAAAGGGGAAAGGGAGCTTGCTGCCTCACTCCACTTTTCAGTTGAGAAAGTTGAGGTGCCCAGAGGGTAAGTGTTTCCACTGGTTAGGCACAGATATGAAGCTGGACTGGACCCTCCATCAGAGGATCAGGTGGGTGCAGAGCTGGAGGATCATCCCTAAACTCTCCATCCTGGTCATGGCTGGACAGGTGCAGGAGAAGACCCCCCCAGCTTCTGAAAAGCTCTTGTTTGAAGGTCTTTCCACATTGGGTCCCTGGGGTAAGACTGGGACTCCAGGCCTGATCAGGGTCTTAGGGGAAATACAGGCCCACTCCTTTGCATGGAAGATCATTCTGGGCCTGGCTTGGACCCAGTCTCTGGAGAGAATGTTCTTCTGGGTAGCAGTTGGGGAGGTGGGGGTAAGGCAGGCCTTCCAGGAGGCAGCCTTCACCCCAGGGCATCAGTCATATCTGGACTCAGCTGGAGTGGTATTATGTGAGATGGATGGGTGGACTTGGGATACAAAGCCTGCAAATGATGCCTACCAACCATACCAGTTTGTTCTCTTACAGAGAGGTGTGCCCTGAACCTGCAGGAGGGACTGAGAAGTGTCTAGTATGCCAACCATCCCGGCTGGAATGAGGGGTTGGAGCTGAACTTCCAAGGAGCCTGACCCCAGGCATGCTTGGATGACCACCTCTACCATCAGACCTGACACACTGCAAAAGGTTTCTATGTGCCCAGTGACGGTCATTCAGATCTTTTTTTTTTTTTTTTTTTTT
>NW_012103232.1:716233-724169 GCF_000951045.1 Mandrillus leucophaeus
TCTGGTATCTCAGCCTACTTAGAATCCTGTCTTGCTTGTCAGGAAGATTGCCTGCTGTGTCCTCACCCTCCTGTGGTCCTAAATGCAACTGGGAAATGGCTGGCAGCTTCTAGCAGGGAACTGGCATCTTTTGATCTATGCTTTTACCACTTTCTTTTGAGACGAAGTCTTACTTTATTGCCCAGGATGGAGGACAATGGTGTGATCTTGGCTCACTGCAACCTCTGCCTCCTGGGTTCAAGCGATTCTCCCACCTCAACCTTCTGAGCAGCTGGGATTACAGGCACATGAGACCTCACCTGGCTAATTTTTGCATTTTTAGCAGAGACGGGGTTTCGCCATGTTGGTCAGGCTGGTCTTGGAAGTCCTGACCTCAGGTGATCTGCCTGCCTCATCCTCCCAAAGTGCTGGGGAGTCACCGTGCCCAGCTGCTTTTACCACTTTCCTTTGTAGAAAGAATGCTTTGGAGGGGCCAGCATCATAATGGAAGCAGCTAGACCTGTTAGGAGGCAGTGGTCAATATCTAAATGGGAGATGGAGGGGCTTGGGTTAGAACTGTGATGGGGACTCAGGAGAGATGCCTTGAAATATGATTTGGAATGACAGCCATAAAGACACGTTGAGTGGGCTGGGCATGGTGGCTCACGCCTGTAATCTTTTTTTTTTTTTTTTTTTGGAACGGAGTTTTGTTCACTCACCAGGCTGGCTGGAGTGCAGTGGTGTGATCTCGGCTCTCTGCAACCTCCACCTCCTAGGTTCAAGCGATTCTCCTACCTCAGCCTCCCAAGTAGCCGGGATTACAGGCATGCGCCACCATGCCCAGCCCACTCAACACGTCTTTATGGCTCTGATTTAGTAGAGATAGGGTTTCTCCATGTTGGCTGGGCTGGTCTTGAATTCCTGACCTCAGGTGATCCGCCCACCTCGGCCTCCCAAAGTGCTGGGATTGCAGGCGTGAGCCACCGGGCCCAGCCTATGCCTGTAATCTTAACACTTTGGAAGGCAAAGGCGGGTGGATAACCTGAGGTCAGGAGTTCAAGACCAGCCAGGCCAACATGGTGAAAACCCGTCTCTACTAAAAACACAAAAATTAGCCTGGCGTAGTGGTACTGGGTACCTGCCTTAATCCCATTAGCTGGGTACATGCCTGTAATCCCAGCTACTCAGGGGACTGAGGCAGGATAATCGCTTGAACCCGGGAGGCAGAGGTTGCAGCAGTGAGCTGAGATTGCGCCACTGCACTCCAGCCTGAGCGACAGAGCAAGACTCTGTCTCAAAAAAAAAACAAACAAAAAAAAAGAGTTGTTGAATGAGGCACATGTGGAGACTCAAAAGTTAAAAAACTAAATAAATAAATAAAGGCTGGGAGTGATGGTGGTGGCTCACGCCTGTAATCCCAGCACTTTGGGAGGATGAGGCAGGTGGATCACCTGAGGTCAGAAGTTCGAGACCAGCCTGGTCAACATGGTGAAACTCTGTCTCTACTAAAAATACAAAAGAATTAGCTGGGCGTGGTGATGCATGACTGTAATCCCAGATACTCAGGAGGCTGAGGCAGGAGAATCTCTTGAACCCGTGAGGCGGAGGTTGCAGTGAGCCGAGATCGCGCCATTGCACTCCAGCCTGGGTAACAAGAGCGAAACTCCATCTCAAAAGAAAAGAAAAGAAAAAAAAGACTTGTTGAATGAGATGTGAGGAGCAACAAGGTAAAGAGACGAATGAAAGAAGAATCCCAAGTTTTGGGCCTGAATGGAGGTGCCATTTACTGAGACTCAGAGGCCTGGGGGAGGGGCAGTTTGAGGGCAGAGACCAGGAATTCTGCTTTGCATGTGTTGATTTTGAGGTGATGGCTGACATGTCCAAGACTATATATCCGTTGCCTCTCAGATAGTACTTCAGCTCTTCCACCCTAGACTGGAAACCCCTCAAGTGCAGTGACTACCAAATCCAGGGTAGACTGACCTTTAACTGTTTGGACACCTAAATGCTGAAAAGATCAAGGTGACTTACACTACATGTAACTCAAAATAAAAACAATATGAAACATGAAACCCCCAAAATAACATGTTGCTGTAATGAAAATCGCTTTACTCTGGATTTTCTGAATGCAAAATTCTGGACGATTTAATTAAATATGAACTTTTGTCTCTGCTTTGCCTGTGCTTCAACTACACCTTAGTCAGCCTTTTGAGCCCAGAGCTATTTCCTCTGTGACCCCACAGGATCTGGAGTGAAGCCGCTGCAACAATGTCCCATGAATGAATAAATAAACAGTGGTATAAGTTTTCCTCCCTTGAAGGTTGAGCTGACAACACTCTGAGAAGGTGGCAAAAGGGAGACCTACTCATGGCCAGGAGACTGGGACACAGTCACCCAGGCTTGGTTCCCACAGCCCCTTGGTCTCCTTGGACTCTGGTTTCCTAAGACAGCTCTGGGGCTTTCTGGTGGGAAGCTGCCATTATTCTCGACGCCACAGCTCCCTGCTGCCCTCTCCTGCCCGATGACCCAGTGACCACAAGATTTAGCCACGAAAGGAGTCAAATGTATAAGTGGCCAGGGGAATTCAGAAACCCCAGGGTCTAGGGACTGTGGTGACCCAGTGTCAGAGAGGCGGCTAGGGCCGAATGACTGGGGGTTTCATTAATCTCGGGGTCCAGGGACTGAAGGACCAGACAATTCAGTGATTCTGGGATCTGTCGACTTTGTGACCACAAAATCTAGTGATCCAACAGCCTCAAGACCCTGCAGTTGTGGTCCCAGGTTCTGAGGGGAGAGACTAATTACTGAGTGCCCAGGAGTCCAGGATCAAGGGGCGTCGTGAACACGTGCCTGCAGGGTCCTAGGATCCTGAGCTGGTATCCAGGCACTCAGCGGCTGCGGGGCTCGGACTCGGCGTCCTCACCAAGCGCTCCCGCTCATTCTCCGCCGCTTGGCTACTCAGCCGCCCTTCCCTGGACACTCATTGGAAAGTCCTCGGAAGCGTGTACCAATCAAAACCCTCCTCGTGTCTCCAGTCCCCGCCCAGCTACTGCTCTAGCGAGCCGGGGGCGGGCCCTCTCCTCAATGACCCAATGGCAGTGCAAGCGGAGTGCCGCGCGGGCCGACCATTGGCTGCCGCGAGCGGGCGCTGTCAGAACTGGATTGGGCCGCGGCGAGGACGGAAGCAGCCCAAGGGCCGGAGCGGCTGGAGCCGGGCCGGGGCGATGTGGAGCGCGGGCCGCGGCGGGTCTGCCGGGCCGGTGCTGTTGGGGCTGCTGCTGGCGCTCTTAGTGCCGGGCGGTAGTGCTGCCAAGACTGGCGCGGGGCTCGTGACCTGCGGGTCGGTGCTGAAGCTGCTCAATACGCACCACCGGGTGCGGCTGCACTCGCACGACATCAAATACGGATCCGGTGCGTGTGACCTGCGACTGGGAGAGCGCGGGGATCGGGGGCTTGGGGTTGGGAGTGTGGAGACAGGGTGGTCGTGGGGGTCTGTGGGCCGTCTCGAAGCCGGGCGGCGGAGGCTCTAGAGTCGTTGGGGGGTCGAGGGGGGCAAGGCTTTGAGGGTGTCGAGGATATTGAGGGTGGGGACGGTCGTCGGGGAACTGCAGGCCCAAAGACTGAGGGAGGTGTCAGGCGGGGGCCGGGGCTGGGAGTGAGCCCCTTGGGGTCCCCTGGGAAATGTTATGGTCCCAGGGCGAGGGTCCGGGGTTCTGCGATTGACGGAGACCCTGGGTGGGTGGGGTGTCACTCCTCAGGCAGCGGCCAGCAATCGGTGACCGGCGTGGAGGCGTCGGACGACGCCAATAGCTACTGGCGGATCCGCGGCGGTTCGGAAGGCGGGTGCCCGCGTGGGTCCCCGGTGCGCTGCGGGCAGGCAGTGCGGCTCACGCATGTGCTTACAGGCAAGAACCTACACACGCACCACTTCCCGTCACCGCTGTCCAACAACCAGGTGAGCCCCTCCCGAAGCCCCCAGAGAGATTCCTGGCCTGTGTGAGGGGCCAGAGATCCTGGGTTCCAATCCGAGCCTCAGCTTCTTCGTGAAATGGAAATTTCACTTCAGAGATGGTTATTGAGCACCCCTTCGGGGGAAACAGAGTAACTCCGCCAAGATCCTGCCCCTAGGTGCTCCCGGCCCGGCAGGGAGACCCATGGGAGAGAGATCCGAAGAGATCCTCCTGGATAGCTCTTCCTCTGGGGGCAAGTGGGACCCAGGAGGAGAATCCACACAGCCTTGAGGGTGGGGAATAGGAAACTCCACTGGGGAGGAGGAACTCAGGCTGGGTCTGAAAGGATGGTTAGGAGTCCTCCAAGCCACAAAGGGAAAAGAAGGACTTCCCAGGCCAGCAGAAGAGATTGCACCAATGCATGGAGGTCAGTGGAATTCAGGGGATTGGGATGGAACAGTGGGTGCCCTTGGAGAGTTGGTGGAAGAAAATGTTTGAGATAGATAGACAGCTTGACTGCTAGCCTGAGGGGCTGAAGGTAGGTCAGAGGGGTTAGGACTGGGAGAATGTGGAGGAGGAGGCCTTAGCTCTGTGGGGACCAGTGGTCTCTGCACAAACAGATGCAATGGTGTGTGCATGTGTCTGAAGAGCCCATGCTGGGGAGGGAGTGCCAGAGGTTGCGTGGGCGGGTCATGGTGTCACCTTTTGCAGCTGTGGGAGCTGAGTCTCCGGGAAGGGCAGGGAAGGATCCTAGGCTCAGTGTAGGTGCGAATGCCGCCTTCTGTGGTGACCACTGTCCCCTCACCCTCTGCACCTATAGGAGGTGAGTGCCTTTGGGGAAGACGGCGAGGGTGACGACCTGGACCTATGGACAGTGCGCTGCTCTGGACAGCACTGGGAGCGTGAGGCTGCTGTGCGCTTCCAGCACGTGGGCACCTCTGTGTTCCTGTCAGTCACGGGTGAGCAGTATGGAAGCCCCATCCGTGGGCAGCATGAGGTCCACGGCATGCCCAGTGCCAACACGCACAATACGTGGAAGGCCATGGAAGGCATCTTCATCAAGCCTAGTGTGGAGCCCTCTGCAGGTCACGATGAACTCTGAGTGTGGGATGGATGGATGGGTGGATAGAAGGTGGCAGGTGGGGTGTCTGCAGGGCCACTCTTGGCAGAGACTTTGGGTTTGTAGGGGTCCTCAAGTGCCTTTGTGATTAAAGAATGTTGGTCTATGATTGTGTTTCACTGTGAACCTGAGGATGACCAGGAGCTGCCAGCCCAGGCCCAGTTGATAATCTCTTCCTCAGTGTAAAACCTGTCTCCATCCCAGCGTGACTGCTGAACCTGTCCAAACCCTTTATTATTATTATTATTATTATTGGTTTTTTGGGGGGTTTTGCTTTTTTTTTTTTTTTTTGAGACAAACTCTCGCTCTTGTCCCCCAGGCTGGAGCGCAATGGTGCAATCTCAACTCACTGCAACCTCTGTCCCCCGGGTTCAAGTGATTCTCCTGCCTCAGCCTCCTGAGTAGCTGGGATTACAGGCATCTGCCACCACACCCGGTTAATTTTTGTATTTTTTTTTTTTTAAGTAGAGACGGGGTTTCACCATGTTGGCCAGGCTGGTCTCGAACTTCCTACCTCAGGTGATATGCCCACCTCAGCCTCCCAAAGTGCTGGGATTACAGACATGAACCACCACGCCCGGCCTGGGTTTTGCTTTTTTAGAGATGGTCTCACTCTGTTGCCCAGTCTAGAGTGCAGTGGCATGATCATGGCTTGCTGTAAACTTGAACTCCTGGGCTCAAGTGATCTTTCCACTTCAGCCTCCTGAGTAGCTGGGACTACAGGCACACGCCACCATGCCCAGCTAATTATTATTTCTGATGAGACAGAGTCTTGCTGTGTCATCCAGGCTGGAGTACAGTGGCAGTGATCATAGCTCACTGCATCCTGGGCTCAAGTGATTTTGCTACCTCAGCCTCCCAAGTAGCTGGGACTACAGGCATGTGCCACCATGCCTGGCTAATTTTTTTATTTCATTTTTTTGAGACAACGTCTTGCTCTGTCGCCAGGCTGGAATGCAGTGGCAGATCTCTGCTACTGCAAACTCTGCCTCCCAGGTTCAAGTGATTCTCCTGCCTTAGCCTCCTGAGTAGCTGGGATGACAGGCATGCGCCACGACGCCCAGCTAATGTTTGCATTTTTAGTAGAGATGGGGTTTCACCATGTTGGCCAGGCTGGTCTTGAACTCCCAACCTCAAGTGATCCGCCCACCTTGGCCTCCCAAAGTGCTGGGATTATAGGTCTGAACCACTGTGTCCACTCCCTCTGGCTAATTTTTAAAATTGTTTTAGTAGAGACAAGGTCTCACTGTATTGCTCTGGCTGGTCTCAAATTCCTGAGCTCAAATGATCCTTCCACCTTTGCTCCCATAAAGTGCTGGGATTACAGTTGTATTACTTTTATTTTGAGACAGGGTCTTACTATTTTGCCCTGGCCAGACTCGAACTGCATAGTTCAAGCCTCCTCCTGACTCAGTCTCTCAAGTGGCTAGGATTACAGGCGAGTGTCACTGTGCAATCTAAACCTTTTCAGTGGTCTTCCATGTACTCCAGTGCTGCCCTGGGCATCCCCCTGTCCACCCTCAGGCGATCTGATGGCAAGTGACCCCAGTTCCCCGTTCCCCAGCCCCTTAGCTTTATGAACCTTCCTGTTAAGGGCCAAGGCCAGACCTCAGAGCAGGATGGATGGGAGCCCCACTCCCTGTCAGCTGGGATGAGGCACAAGCTCTCCAGCTCCCTCATCCCTAGATGTGAAGAGCTCACTCTCCTGTCAGTTGTGGCAGTCTTGACACCTGTATTTGACCAAGAGACAGATGAGGATTCTGCCCATCCACTGGAAAGTAGCATCACAGTTTCCCTCACTCGGTGCAAATGGCACCCCACCCACCCTAGCCTGCCTAGGCACATGGCATCTCAGGCCCCCACCATGACCTTTGAAAGTATCAGTGAGATAACAGAACTACAGAAGATACTGCAAGGGAAGGCAGCCGCGTACAACTGCTACCTGCAGAGATCTGAGAAGACTTCCTGGAAGAGTAAGCACAATTTGGGCAGGCCAGAGTATGGTACCTTTAAGGCAGGAACAGATTAAATAGGAGAGCCCCAATAAAGGAAGATCACTGTTAGCTTTGCTGGTGTGTGGGTGGCCTCTAGCGGTTACGGCAGAGATTACAGGCTTCCTGGACTTGGTAACTCAGCTGGGCAGCTGTGGGTTGGCTTAGGACACAGGAGCTACTGAGTATAATGGTTCGCTTCCCTGAAGCAGAACAAAAGAGCCCAAGGAGAGAGGCTAGGGGTGGCAACTGACTGGAAGAGGCTCGGAGTAGTGTGGACAGAGCACCCTGCATTGGAGAAATCAATTGACCTTTCATGGTTTTTTTTGGTTTGTTTTTGTTTTTGAGGCAATGTCTCTGTTGCCCAGGCTAGAGTGAAGTGGTGCGATCTCGGTTCACTGCAACCTCCACCTCGCAGGTTTAAATGATCTTCCCACCTCAACCTCCGGAGTAGCTGGGACTATAGGCATGCACCACCACGCCCAGCTAATTGTAGTATTTTTTTCTAGAGACAGGGTTTTGCCATGTTGCCCACGCTGGTCTCGAACTCCTGGACTCAAGTGATCTGCTCACCTCAGCCTGCCAAAGTGCTGGGATTACAGGTGTGCACCACCATGCCTGGCCTCAGTTGACCTTATTAAAGGATGGAGCAGCCGGACATGGTGGCACACGCCTGTAATCTCAGCGCTTTGGGAAGCTGAAGTGGAAGGATTGCTTGAGCCCAAGAGTTGGAGACCAAGAGTTGGTGAGCTATGATGGTGCTACTGCATTCCAGCTGGGCAATAGAGAGACTCTGTCTCTTTAAAAAAAAAGGCCGGGCGCAGTGGCTTACGCCTGTAATCTCAGCACTTTGGGAGGCCGAGGCGGGCGGATCACAAGGTCAGGAGATCAAGACC
>NW_012103232.1:724219-725226 GCF_000951045.1 Mandrillus leucophaeus
GAGCCTGACCCCAGGCATGCTTGGATGACCACCTCTACCATCAGACCTGACACACTGCAAAAGGTTTCTATGTGCCCAGTGACGGTCATTCAGATTTTTTTTTTTTTTTTTTTTTTAAGATGGAGTCTCACTCTGTCACCCAGGCTAGAGTGCAGCGGCACAATCTTGGCTTACTGCAACTCCCACCTCCTGGGTTCAAGCGATTCTCCTGCCTCAGCCTCCCAAGTATCTGGGATTACAGGCATGTGCCATCATGCCTGGCTACTTTTTTGTATTTTTAGTAGAGATGGGGTTTCACTGTGTTGGCCATGATGGTCTCAATCTCCTGACCTCGTGGTCCTCCCTCCTCGGCCTCCCAAAGTGTTGGGATTACAGGCGTGAGCCACCATGCCTGGCCTCAAATCTTTAGAGGACTAGGTTTCCAGATGGGCTTTTGGGAGTTCCCCTCACCCCTAGCTGGGCACATTGGGAAACTGCTTTACCCCTATCCTGGGGAGAGAAGCCCTGGCACCGTGGGCGGAACAGGGGCAATGACACATGTTCCTTGCCTTCCTAGTCCTGATCCCTTGGGGTTCCTTGATCCCAGGGTCGTTTGACTTAGATCCATCCTCCCTTCGTCTAGGCACCAGGGGCCATGGCTGGTGGCCACCCCTCAGTCCTGTACAGATTCTGTACCCACTGGCTGGAGACCCCCATGCAACTGTCTCTTGCTCTTGCTTGGGGGGACTGAACTCAGGGCTCTGCTCATGGGCTTCTTCCCTGTGGAAGCCTTCCCTGGGCTCCACAGCATTGAATGTTCCTGCAGCACAGCCTGTTAAATCCTTTTTTTTTTTTTTTTTTAGATGGAGTCTTGCTCTGTCACCCAGGCTGGAGTGCAGTGGCACAATCTCGGCTCACTGCAACCTCTGCCTCCCAGGTTCAAGCGATTCTTCTGCCTCAGCTTCCCAAGTAGCCGGGACTACAGGTGCGTGCCACCACGCCCAGCTAATTTTTGTATTTTTAGTAGA
>NW_012103232.1:725276-733225 GCF_000951045.1 Mandrillus leucophaeus
ACTAAAAATACAAAAAATTAGCCAGGTGTGGTGGCAGGCACCTGTAGTCCCAGCTACTCGGGAGGCTGAGGCAGGAGAATGGTGTGAACCCGGGAGGCAGAGCTTGTAGTGAGCGGAGATCATGCCACTGCACTCCAGCCTGGGTGAGAGAGCAAGACTCTGTCTTAAAAAAAAAAAAAAAAGAAAAAAGGCACATACTGGCCAGGCACGGTGGCTCACACCTGTAATCCCAGCTCTTTGGGAGGCTGAGGCAGGTGGATCACCTGAGGTCTGGAGTTCAAGACCAGCCTGGCCAATATGGAGAAACCTCGCCTCTACTAAAAATACAAAAATTCGCTGTGTGTGGTGGTGCACGCCTGTAGTCCCAGCTACTCTGGAGGCTCACACAAGAGAATCTCTTTAACCCCGGAGGCAGAGGTTACAGTAAGCCGAGATCGTGCCATTGCACTCCAGCCTGGCGACAGAGTGGGACTCCGACAAGAAAGAAAGAGAGAAAGAAAGAAAGAAAAGAGAAGAAAAGAAAGGCACATACTATGGATTTTAAAGTTTCATTTTGTCGGCCGGGCGCGGCGGCTCACGCCTGTAATCCCAATACTTTGGGAGGCTGAGGCAGGCAGATCACGAGGTCAGGAGATCGAAACCATCCTGGCTACTAACACAGTGAAACCCCTTCCCTACCAAAAATACAAAAATAAATTGGTGGGGTGTGGTGGCCAGCGCCTGTAGTCCCAGCTACAGGGACTACAGCTTTGGGAGGCTGAGGCAGGAGAATGGCTTGAACCTGGGAGGTGGAGCTTGCAGTGATCCGAGATAGCGCCACTGCACTCCAGCCTGGGTGACGGAGCGAGACTCCGTCTCAAAAAAAAAAAAAAAAAAATTTCATTTTTTAAGTCACACTGGGCAGGAAGCAGAATAGAGATTTGAGTCCAGGTGTACCTGACCGAGTCTCTGCCTGCACTCCTAGACAAGATGCTCAGGACAGACCTCATTCTTTGGTTGTCCCCAAGCAGGAGGAAACAAATGCCACTTCCTATGTTGGGAGAGCTGAGGGCTGGTGGTTTAGCAGTAGGAGAAGAAAAATCTGATTAGATGTCTCAGGCACGCTCCATGGATCTCAGGGCTGATGGGGGACAAGGAGAGGACAAGGGAGGAAGCAGTCCAGGGTGCACCCCCTTGTTAGTGGCTGGGGTCAGTGGCTGACCAAGTAGGAGTGCGGAGGGGTAAGAAAAGTAGCTTTCAAGGGTAAGAACCTGTGTGTGAATGCGGATATGTTCAGTATGAGATGTCCAAGAATCGTCCCCAGTGGTCATTTGGATGTGGGTCTGGAGCTGAAGGGTGAGACACAGTAGGTGGGTTTTTCAGTCAGTTATGGGTTCTAATCAGGACCAAGAAGTGTGTTAAGATCGTCCCAGATGAGACAGTGAAGCCAGGACCTTCAGAAACGCATTCGAGGGGCAAGAGGAAAAGGACAGTGAGGTGGAACAGGAGGAACAGGACACTGAACAGGACACTGAGGAGGGGCCGGAGATGCTGGTAAAGAAGTGACAGCAAGTACTGAGCAAACTAGTGGCTATAAAGGGGAGGAGAGGACAAAAGCTGGGGAGGCCGCTGGAGAGTGACGGGGAGAGAGGAGGGTGAGAAGTCGGAACTAGAGGGGTTAGGGGCGGAGCGAAGTTCTCGAGGCGTTGCCTGCATGAGGGGGAAGCGCGGCTTGAGGCCCGGGAGGGTACAGACAGCGAGGAGGGGCCTCCGTTGGAGGGGACTGGAGACCTGCCGAGAGGTGGGGGCCTTAAAGAAGTTGCTGACCAACCACGTCCTCGGCGCGGCCAAGAGCCGGGCCCAGGTCGAAGGCCCGATGGCCCCTGCAGCACTGGGCCAGGACCCGCGCAGCCGCGTTCGCCCCCTCGAGGTCGTGAGCGCGCGTGCCCAGAGCAACTGGCATTGTCACGTACGGCCGGCGCCCAGGGGTTGGCTCCGCCCCCGGCTTCCGCGGGGATTGGCCGGGGCGGGCCGGGGCTGGGTAGCTGCAGTAGGGTAGAGAGTCCGCACTTGCGCGGCGGCCGAACTGAGAGAGAATTAGTCCCTGCGGTCCCACAAGACGGGCCCCGCTGCCCTTGGTGACCCTGCGCTCCGGCCTCGGGGTAGGTGGCGGTCGGCGCGCCGAGACCCTGGGGAGCCCCGCCCAGACGCCTGCTCCGCTCCCAGGCCGCCCGGGCTCTCCAGCAGCGCTCGCCATCGACAGCGAGGTCCCGCAGAGCGAAACCTTCTGCCAGCAAATCTCCGAGGAAGACTTGGAGAGGCAGGCGGACACCACACTGAGCGCGCGCTGCGCCGCCTCTTCCACCGCCTCGACCGCAACCCGTCGCTGGCAGAGAGGGTGGTGCAATTGGAACAGCGTGGGCTCCTCTCTTTCCTCCGGGTGCGGCCGCAGGGCCTGGGACCGACTGGGTGGCAACTGTCGCTACCCGGGTCCGCCGTCCCCTAGAGCAGAGCTCCGACAATTGGAGCTTGGGGGTGGGGTGGAGAGGTAGCAGTCGGCGTAGCTGGGGCTTCAGGGGAGGATCTATCAGAAAACCGAGGCTGCACAGCCTGGGGAGTGGAGCGGGCAGGCATCTCACGCCCCGGACCTCCCCCTGCCCTGCCTCTCCCACTCTTGTTGCGGGCGAAGTGTGCAGGGGGAGCTGAACCATTGCAACAGCACGGGCGCCCTGGAGATGCACGAGCGGGTGGAGCAGCTGAAGCAGAGCATACACCGCGTGCACCTCTACTCCCGGGGTGAGGATCAACCTCTGCCCGTGCTGGGCCCTGCGGGGGGTCTGAGCCCAATGCAGCCAGGCCGAGGGCTAGATGACCACCTCCACTCTTTTCGGTTGGATTTGCCCTCCTTGGACCAAGTTTTATCCAGAGCAGGAAGGGGCCTGCCTGGGCAATCCGGACTTGGGAGAAGGAGAGGCGCTGCCCTTAGCTAGATTCTTTTTTTTTTTTTTTTTTTTTTGAGACGGAGTCTTGCCCTGTGACCCAGGCTGGAGTGCAATGGCACTGATCTCGGCTCACTGCAACCTCCGCCTCCTGGGTTCAGTCGATTCTCCTGCCTCAGCCTCCTGAGTAGCCGGGATTACAGGCGCCCGCCACCACGCCCAGCTAATTTTTGTATTTTTAGTAGAGACGGGGTTTCACCATGTTGGCCAGGATGATCTCGATCTGCTGACCTTGTGATCCGCCCGCCTTGGCCTCCCAAAGTGCTGGGATTATAGACATGAGCCACTGCGCCCGGCCCCTAGCTAGATTATTTAGTTAGGAGACTGACTTCTGCTTTGCTGCTTCCTGGCTGTGTGATCCTGAGCAGGCTGGGCTGCCTTCCCGAAAGAGAGAGAGCCCTCATTGCTCATCTTGGTGAGTGTTTTGGAGTGGTGGATGAAGACCTGCAGGTAGGGCCTGGCTCAAGCAACCCAGCAAACCTGACTCAATTGAAAAAAAAAAAAGCTGGGTGCGGTGGCTCACGCCTGTAATCCCAGCCCTTTGGGACAAGGCCGAGGCAGGCAGATCACAAGGTTAGGAGTTCGAGACCAGCCTGACCAACATGGTGAAACTGCCATCTCTACTAAAAATACAAAAATTAGCGGGGCGTGGTGGCCGGCGCCTGTAAGCCCAGCTACTCAGGAGGCTAAGGCAGGAGAATTGCTTGAACCCGGGAGGCGGAGGTTGCAGTGAGCTGAGATAGTGCCACTGCACTCCAGCCTGGGCAACAGAGTGAGACTCCGTCTCAAAAAAGAAAAAAAAAAGAAAGTTGAGAGAGTCCTGGCACTGACCAACCATGTCCTTCTTGTGGCCCTGTGGCTTGTCTCTGGCCCTGTGTTTGGTACTTTAAAAAAGCACTTTTTATTATTAAAGTAAACATATACAAAACTGGAGATGACAGGGAACACCCCCAAGAACCTGTCATCAGCCTCAGCAACTGTCCCCATGTTGCCAAATGTGTTTCACTCCCCATAACCCTAGGCCTTTCTCTGCAGTATTTGAAGGGAAATCTCAGACATCATTGTACCTCTGACTACTTTAGAATGCATCTTAATTAAAAAAAAAAAAAAAAAAAAAAAAAGGCCAGGCATTGTGGTTCACACCTGTAATCCCAGCACTTTGGGAGGCCGAGGCAGGTGGATCACCTGAGGTCAGGAGTTCAAGACCAGCCTAGCCAAATTGGTGAAACCCCGTCTCAACTAAAAATACAGAAGAATTAGCTGGGTGTGCCTGCAATCCCAGCTACTTCGGGAGGCTGAGGCAGAAGAATCACTTGAACCCAGGAGGCAGAGGTTGCAGTGAGCCGAGATCGCACTACTGCACTCCAGCCTGGGCAACAAGAGAGAAACTCCATCTCAAAAAAAAAAAAAAAAGGCATTTGGCTGGACACAGTAGCTCATGCCTGTAAACCCAGCACTTTGGGAAGCTGAGGTAAGAGAATCTCTTGAGCCTAGGAGTTGGAGACCAGCCTGGGCAACACAGCAAGACCCTATCTCTCTGAAAACTTTTTATTTATTTATTTTTTTTGTTGAGACGGAGTCTCGCTCTGTTGCCCAGGCTGGAGTGCAGTGGCCGGATCTCAGCTCACTGCAAGCTCCGCCTCCCGGGTTTATGCCATTCTCCTGCCTCAGCCTCCCAAGTAGCTGGGACTACAGGCGCCTGCCACCTCGCCCAGCTAGTTTTTTGTATTTTTTTAGTAGAGACGGGGTTTCACCGTGTTAGCCAGGATGGTCTCGATCTGACCTTGTGATCCGCCCGTCTCGGCCTCCCAAAGTGCTGGGATTACAGGCTTGAGCCACCGCGCCCGGCCTGAAAACTTTTTAAAAATAGCCAGGTGTGGTGGCATATGCCTGTAGTCCTGGCTACTTGGGAGGCTGAGGCAGGAGGATAGCTGGAGCCCTGGAGTTTGAGGTTATGGTGAGCTATGATCACACCAGTGTGCTCCAGCCTGGGCAATACAGAGTGAGACCCTGTCTCTATAAAGTGACAACTACAAAAACAAACATTTGCTGACATAATCACAATGTCATTGTTACACTTTACATAATTGACAACAGTTCTCTGACATAAGCTGGTCATAGTCACCTCTCCTACATGGGCCACAAAAGTCTTTCTAGAAAGACCCAGTGAGACTCACACATTCATTATGTTTGGCTGTTAGGCCTCTTAGGTTCCTTTTAACTAGGGTGATTGTATAATTAGTGTCTAAATTGGGACTCTTGTGAGAATGAAATGAAAGGGGGACACATATGTGGCCACATGGGCAGCAAATGTACATTGGGATGGCCCTGGGTCCTTGGCCACTTCTGTTGAAGTCCCCTTTGAGGAGGGATAGCCCGTCTGGTGTCGTCCTCTGGCAAGTCCCACTTCCCGGGTTTGCGTCTGTTACGGTCTGCTGCTGGCTTGCTTCCTCCTCTGCCTGCATTTCTTGGACGGTTGCTCTAAAGCTCGATTGGATTCAGGCTCAGTTCCTTCGGTATATTTGTGTTCCCGGGTGCCTACACTAGTGTGGGGCTACTCACTTCTGTGTCACATGGGGAGGCCCAGTTTGCCTGGGGGTCCCACTTTCTGAGGGGCTGAGAGTGAGCCCTCCACTGATTGTTCGCTGTCAGCAGTGGCTCTGGCCATTGTTCATGGTGCTCTTTGGGGACTCCCTCCCTTTCTTGTTGGAGGGGCTGCATGAAGACCCCACACCACTGTGTTTGGCTCCCACTCTACTCTGGCTGCAAGGCAGGCACTCACTGGCACCTTTTGTTGCAGACACCAAGAAGAGGAGAAGGAAGCCAAGACAGAAGAAACCAGAACCCATCCTCTTACGGGACCAGTCGACCTCCCCATGCCTGCCACCGACCCCACTGCCACCTCTGCCACTGCCGCCACCATGGTCTCCGTGGTGACCCCGTCACCCCCTGTCTATACTATGCCTAGGGTCCTTGGTCCCTTCCCTCCACTGCCCTGCAAGTCAGTCAGTGGGAGCCTCCCCCACTCCAGGCAGTCCTGGGTGCCCCCTGCTCAGAACAATCCCAGGGGCTCTCCTGGGCCTGTAGCTGTGGCTCTCAGCCCTCTGCTTTCAAGCAGCAGACCCCTCTTTGCAGACAGGGTCTTGATGGATAAAGCAGATAAACGGGATTTGCCCTGGTTAAGGCGTTGGGTGAGGTTGAAGGCACCAAGGGGCTCCACCTTCTTGACTTTAGGCAAGCAAGGCAGCCCCAGGCGCACCAGACAGGATCCTGGGGCTCCCAAAGGACAGGTGGAAAACCAGAGGGCCCCTCCCACATCTCCAGCACCAGTCCTGCCTCTCCCTGTGGGCATGGCTCCCCACGCTATCCTCTGCCTGCAGTGTACTGGGTTAGAGCCAGGATGGTGTCTGGCCCCAGGGAGGTGCAGAGGCATGCTTACCGGGGAAGCCAGGGCAATGGAGCTTGGGCGTGCTGTTTCCAGCCACATAGGAGAAATGGAAGCCTCCAGGGTTGAGAACCAAGGGAGTCAGATCAACCATGTGGCTGCAAGACAGGGCAGAGAGGGGACATCAGCCCCAGGCCCCTCCACACCTCATGTGCAGTTCTACAGCATGGGCACAGGTACTGCCCACACAGTCGACCTCTGAGCCCAGACCCCTCCCCTGTAAAATGAGAATAAGCACTCAGGATGATTGTGAGGATTAACTAACAGATTGAGAAGAAATGGTGACTGAGCCTGGCACATGGGACACTCCCCAAAATGCTCCTTTTTCATTTCCCTCAAGCCCAGAGTAAACCCCTTCGACCTCCTTGCGTTTCATGACAGGCCATTCCAGTTTAATTTCACTTCAGATCTTGAAATGTTCAAATTCTTCGCTTGGAGGATAGAAAGGAAATCTCAGAATGAGTTTGTTGGCCTCAGTTAAAGAAAAGTACCTTATAGAAGAGCCATAAGAATGACGTGGCTTTCATTCACTCGGCAGATACATTGGGACCATCTCTTGTGCCTACCTTGAGCTTGGTTAGGGGTACAGGAGATGGGATCGGGGGCGCTGGGAACTAAGGAGGTCTTAACCCAGCCTGGGGGATGGAGGACTGCCTGGAGGTGGAGGCCAGCCCTGAATGAGTCACACAGGCTAAGTGGGGAATCAAGAGGTGCAGGCAGTTAGGCCACCACACCTGGCCGTTCATCTTTTTTAGCATTGAATAATATTCCATTGCCTGGATATGCCACATTTTATCATTCACCCAGTGAAGGATATCCTGGTTGCTTCCAAGTTTTGGCAGTTATGAATACAGCAGCTAGAAACATCTGTGTGGAGGTTTTAGACTGGACATAACTGTTCAGCTCATTTGGGTAAATACCAAGGAGCAGGCTTGCTGAATCATAGGGTACGATAACCAAACTATCTTCCAAAATGACTGTACCATTTTGCATTCAGCAATGAATAAGAATTCAGAGGACTTGGCTGGGCACAGTGGCTGATGCCTGTAATCCCAGCACTTTGGGAGGCTGAGGCGGGTGGATCACGAGGTCAAGAGATGGAGACCATCCTGGCTAACATGGTGAAACCCCGTCTCTACTAAAAATACAAAAAGATTAGCCGGGTGTCGTGGCAGGCACCTGTAGTCCCAGCTACTCTGAGGCAGGAGAATGGCGTGAACCCGGGAGGCAGAGCTCGCAGTGAGCCAAGATTGCACCACTGCACTCCAGCCTGGGCGACACAGCGAGACTCCATCTCAATAAAAAAAAGACAATTCAGATTTCTGGCCAGGCATGGTGGCGCACTACTGTAATCCCATAATCCCAGCAATTTGGGAGGAGTGAGATGGGGGATCACTTGAGCTCAGGTGTTCAAATTAACCAGGCATGGTGGTGCATACCTTGTAGTCCCAGCTACTTGGAAGGCGTGAGTGGGAGAATCGCTTGAGCCCAGGGGGTGGAGGCTGCAGTCACCTGTGATCACCCTC
>NW_012103232.1:734806-736304 GCF_000951045.1 Mandrillus leucophaeus
GGAGAATGGCGTGAACCCGGGAGGCGGAGCTTGCAGTGAGCCAAGATCACGCCACTGCACTCCAGCCTGGGAGCACAGCTAGCCTCCGTCTCAAAAAAAAAAAAATAATAATAATAATAAATCTTTAATTTCACCAATAACAACACATGCAAAATACTCCATCAAATGGGTGGAACATCATTTACTCAACTGTTTTTTCTTTTTTTTTTTTTCTGAGATGGAGTCTCACTCTGTCGCCCAGGCTGGAGTGTACTGACGCACCACCGCATCTCCGTTCACTGCAAGCTCCGCTTCTCAGGTTCATGCCTTTCTCCTGCCTCAGCCTCCTGAGTAGTTGGAACTACAGGCGCCCGCCACCACGCCCGGATAATTTTTTGTATTTCTAGTAGAGAGAGGGTTTCACCCTGTTAGCCAGGATGGTCTCCATCTCCTGACCTCGTGATCCACCCGCCTCGGCCTCCCAAAACTCTGGGATTACAGGCGTGAGCGACCATGCCCGGCCTCAACTGTTCTTGCTTGTTGAAATATTTCTCCAATGGGGTCAATTTTTAGGTTATTGGTGCATTGTATTTTCTGACTGAGTCATCATGGTGCATCACCACAAATGGGTTATTTTTAATTGGTTTGTATTTATTTGTTTGCTCACTTATTTAGAGACAGAGTTTTGCTCTGTTGCCAAGGCTGGAGTGCAGTGGCACGATCTCGGTTCACTGCAACCTCCGCCTCCTGGGTTCAAGCGATTACCATGCCTCAGCCTCCTAAGGAGCTGGGATCACAGGCACATGCCACCATGCCCAGCTAATTTTTGTATTTTTAGTAGAGATGGGGTTTCACCATGTTGGCCAGACTGGTCTTGAACTTCTGTCCTCAGGTGATCCACCTGCCTCAGCCTCCCAAAGTGCTGGAATTACAGGCATGAGCCACTGCATCCGGCCTTAATTGGTTTTTAAACTCCTACAAATGCAGACCATGTTCCATGGAAAAAAGTTCACAATACAGAAGTGAATACAGAAAATACGAGTCCACTGCTGCTATGAGTTTCATGTGTACCCTTCCAAATGTTTTGTCTCTGCACACACACACACACACACACATATTAAAATTTTAACCCAAGTACGAGTCACATTGCACGTTCTTCTCAGCAACTTGCTTTTTTCCATAAATAAAACACTGAGATGTCTTTACTTCTTGGGATATCTACTTCATTCCTTTAAGCAGTTCCAAAATAGTCCACTGCATGGCTGTACCAGGGGTCGTTTAGCTGTGTTCTCATAGACATTTGTTTCCAGTTTTTTTTTTTTCTTTGAGACAGAGTCTTGCTCTGTCACCCCAGGCTGGAGTACAATGGCACAATCTCGGCCCACTGCAACCTCTGCCTCCTGGGTTCAAGTGATTCTCACTGCCTCAACCTCCTGAGTAGCTGGAACTACAGGCACCCGCCACCACACCCGGCTAATTTTTGTATTTTTAGTAGAGACAGGGTTTTGCCATGTTGGCC
>NW_012103232.1:736354-738017 GCF_000951045.1 Mandrillus leucophaeus
CACCCGCCACCACACCCGGCTAATTTTTGTATTTTTAGTAGAGACAGGGTTTTGCCATGTTGGCCAGGCTAGTCTTGAACTCCTGACCTCAAGTGATCCGCTTGCCTCAGCCTCTCCAAGTGCCGGGATTACAGGTGTGAGCCACCACGCCCGTCCAGACATGTTAAATTTGAGATCAGCGGCTACCCAAGTGGAGATCAGGAACCTGGAGTGCTGGTGACTTAGTATTGGGAGTCATGGGATATAAGTGGCGTTTAAAATTAGGAGCCTAGGCAAGATTACCCCGGGCCTGAGTGTAGTTGGGGGCACAAGGTACTGTTCTGACCCAAGGCAAGAGTCTGGCAGAAGAGAAGGAAGGGATCAGGCAGGGTTTTGGACCTCTAGGCTTGATGGCCACCTGCTGCTGGGCCTCCAAGGGGCCTGGAGACGGTGCGGACGGAATATGCAGAGAGAATGAGAAGTGAGCGAGTAGAACGAGGGTGGTACATGGCTTTGAAGGAGTCAGCCACGGAGGCGGGAAAGGATGGGGTGGAGGCTCATGAGACTTGAAGCCCTAGGAGGACATTGAAAAAGACCTGAGCGCTGGCCGGGCGCGGAGGCTCAGGCCTGTAATCCCAGCACTTTGGGAGGCCAAGGCGGGAGGACTGTGTGAGCTCAAGAGCTCCAGACCAGCCTGGGCAAAATAGTAAGAGCTTGTCTCAACAAAAAATTAACATATTAGCCGGGTGTGGTGGCGCGTGCCCGTAGCCACTCGGGAGGCTGAGGTGGGAGAATCGCTTGAGCCTGGGAGGTCGAGGCTGTAGTGAGCTGTGATTGCGCCACTGCACTCCAACCTGGGCGACAGAGCGAGATCCTGTCTCGAAAATAAAATAAGACCTGAGAACCCAGTATGGGAATGGCCCTGAGCCGTGGCTGAGGGGGGTAGACGAGGCGGTCGGGAGAGACCCTTCGAGAAGATGGGGCTTCGAGGCTGAGGGAGCTCTGCCCCGAGAAGGCGCCAGCGAGACACAACACACCTAGCTAGGACCCCATACTGGGCAGGCGATCCTTCCGAGCATGCGCACCTGGCGCTAGCGAACCACAATTCCCAGCATGCCAAGCGCCTGTTTCCGGGGCGAGCCGCGAAACCCGGAAGTGGTCACGAAACTCGGCCGTGGCTCCATGGTCTGAGTGGTCAGCGGTTGCTTTTTCGTGCTAGGTAGTTGCCGCCGCCGCCGCGCCGCCATGGGGAAGCGACAGCACCAGAAGGACAAGATGTAAGTTGAGCCGCAGTCGGGAGTGGCGCTCCGCTCTGCCTCAGTAAACCGCCTGTCCCGCCCTGCTCGCCGCTCGCCTTCCCTCTCAGCTGGTCCCCAGAGCCCAGCCCAAAGGTCACTTCCTCCCGGAAGCTGCCGCCGTCTCTCCAGTCAGGGTAATGACCCTCCGGCCGCCGCGCTCTCCCAGGGGGCCGCGGCTCCGAAGACGTCAGCTGCGGGCTCGAGCGCAGCCCGGTCTTCCTTTACTCTAGTTCTGCCCGGACCGTCCCCCGTCTGCTCGCGAGCTTTGTCCCTGTAGTCTCTCCCTCTTCCATACTTCGCGTCTGGCTGTGTTCTGGTTCATGCCTATCAGCCTGCACACGTGCTGCAGAGCCTTCCTATTTAAAGCAAACCAAGCCGGGCGCGGT
>NW_012103232.1:740052-740634 GCF_000951045.1 Mandrillus leucophaeus
AAAAAAAAAAAAAAAAAATTAGCCAGGCGTGGTGGCTAATTTTTAATAAAAATAAAGAAATAGAAATAAGATTGACGAAACAGACTCTTTGTAGCAATAAGATACCAAATTATAAATAGAACCTACAGTCATGCCAGACAACTTCGCTGGTTAAGTTACCCACCCCTACGCCTAAAGAATAAACTATATCCTAACTGCCACAGGGTTTTTTTATTTCTCTAGCAGCTAAACAAGCACTGGCGTTCAGATAAGCAATTTTTTTTTTTTTTTTTTTTTTGAGATGGAGTCTCGTTCTGTTGCCCAGACTGGAGTGCAGTGGTGCGATCTCGGCTCAGTGCAAGCTCTGCCTCCCGGATTCACGCCATTCTCCTGCCTCAGCCTCCCGAGTAGCTGGGACTACAGGTGCCCACCGCCACACCCAGCTAATTTTTTGTATTTTTAGTAGAGATGGGGTTTCACCATGTTATCCAGGATGGTCACGATCTCCTGACCTCATGATCCACCAGCCTCGGCCTCCCAAAGTGCTGGGATTACAGGTGTGAACCACCGCGCCCAGCTGGTTTTTTTTTTTTTTTTTTTAAG
>NW_012103232.1:740684-742374 GCF_000951045.1 Mandrillus leucophaeus
TGCAGAGCCTTCCTATTTAAAGCAAACCAAGCCGGGCGCGGTAGCTCACCTGTAATCCCAGCACTTTGGGAGGCTGAGGCGGGCGGATCACCTGAGGTCAGGAGTTCAAGACCAGCCTGGCCAACATGGTGAAATCCCGTCTCTACCCGAAGCACAAAAATTAGCGGGGCGTGGTGGCGGGCGCCTGTAATCCTAGCTACTCGGGAGGCTGAGGCAGGAGAATCGCTTGAACCCGGGAGGCGGAGATTGCCGTGAGCCGAGATCGTGTCACTGCACTCCAGCCTGGGCGACAGAGCCAGACTCTGTCTCAAAAATAATAAATAAAATAAAACAAAAAAATCCGCCTATGCCCCGTGCCCCGCGTTCCCCTCCTGCTGCCGCCGTGATTTCAGAACAAGTTAGAGACCCGTGGCTTCATACTGTTTTCTGAGTCTCTTGAAACCACTCAAGTCAGAATTTCGATGCCAGAACTGCCCCTTGTCAGGTTCCCAGCGACTTCTTGTTGCTAACTCTAGTATTCAATCCTCAGTCCTCGTGTTTTTTTTGAGACGGAGTTTCGCTCTTGTTGCCCATGCTGGGGAGTGCAGTGGTGCGATCTCGGCTTTCCGCAACCCCCGCTTCCCAGGTTCAAGCGATTCTCCTGCTTCAGCCTCCCGAGTAGCTGGGATTACAGGCATGTGCCCCCAGGCCCGGCTAATTTTGTATTTTTAGTAGAGAAGGGGGTTTCTCCATGTTGGTCAGGCTGGTCTCGAACTCCGATCTCAGGTGATCCGCCCGCCTTGGCCTCCCAAAGTACTGGGATTATAGGCGAGCCACCGCGCCAGGGCAGCCTCAGTCCTCATTTTGTTGGGCTTCTCAACAGTATGTCACACTGTTAACCACTCCCTCCTTCTGAAGCCCTCCTTTGGTATCTGAGATTTCCTGTGCTTTTTGTTTTCCATCGACCTCAGCGGCCTGTCTTTTCCCAGCCTCCTTTCTGGACCCTCCTCCCTTTTCTCAGATCTCACAGGTTTCTTTTCCATAAACATTCTCTGTGAGTGATATAATTTCCCAGTCATCTATAAGCTGCTTTCCCCAGTCTTGTGTAGTTAGTGGCTTACTTGATATCTCCACTGGAGGACTGATAAACATCTCAATTTTTTTTTTTTTTGAGATGGAGTCTTGCTGTGTTGCCCAGGCTGGAGTGCAATGGTGCGATCTTGGCTCGCTGCAACCTCTACTTCCCAGATTCAAGCGATTCTCCCACCTCTGCCTCCCCAGTAGCTGAGATTACAGGCGCCTGCCACCATGCCCGGCTAATTTTTGTATTTTTATTAGTGACAGGTTTTCACCATGTTGGCCAGGCTGGTATCGAACTCCTGACCTCGGGTGATCCACCCGCCTCTGCCTCCCAAAGTGCTGGGATTACAGGCGTGAGCCACCGTGCCCTCAAATTTAATATGCCTTAAACAGAACTCTTGATTTTCAGCTCCTGAGCCTGCTCCTCCCTGTAAGCTAAAAATAAAATCCTAAGTCCCTTTACTGGCTGAGCAGACACCCTTGTGGCTAAGAGAACTCCAGGAAAACCTTAAAACTGAGTTCCTGGCCATGATGCGATGGAGGTCAGCTGTACCTTGTTATGTCTTCCTCCCTTTTGTGGCCTAGACACAACAACTGACCGGCATTAACGTTGAAATAGAGATCATAAGGG
>NW_012103232.1:748059-749361 GCF_000951045.1 Mandrillus leucophaeus
ACCATGCCCGGCTATTTTTTTATATTTTTTAGTAGAGACGGGGTTTCACCGTGTTAGCCAGGATGGTCTCGATCTCCTGACCTCGTGATCCACCCATCTTGGCCTCCCAAAGTGCTGGGATTACAGGCATGAGCCACCGCGCCCAGCCATGAACTTTTTCATACGCTGTAACTGAATTGCTAGTAGAGCACATAGATGAAATACTGCAGAGTAAGATTTCTGTTTTTTGTTTCATTTTAAACAGATCTCCCACAAACAAATTTTCGTCGTTTACCTTTTGACCACTGCAGGTAAGAGTTTTGTGAGTTTACCTTTCCCTTGGAATTGTTCTCTGATGCTCTGATAGTGAATCTGCCCCTTGTGGATGTGGGGTTATGCGTAAAAGTGTGCTTTGAAGATGTGGCTCCTCAGTTCACGTTGGGAGAAGATGCGAAGTCCTTGTCATGATGGTAGGAGCTTACCTTGGTGTTGGATCCTGCTCTGGTCCTTCACCAGGGGTGGCACAACCACTACTGTAGTTGGAGGAGAAGGTTGGTGAGAGAGGGAAGTGGCCAGGCTGCCCAGAGAGGGCTCCCTGGGACAGCATCTCAGGAGGTCACCGTGCCAGGCTCAGCCAGCCCACATCCTGACCAGGGTGCCTGGCAACTCACCAGTAATGACTCTGTCCTTTTTCAGTCTCTCTCTGCAGCCCTTCGTCTACCCAGTCTGTACTCCAGATGGCGTCGTCTTTGATTTGCTGTGAGTTTTTCCTTGAATTTCGATCTAACAAATGTGAGATTCTCAACACCCATTAAGGAAGGGGACCCTTGGGTAGGGCTCTTGGGGACACAGAAGTAACAGCTAGGGCCTTGGGGACGTGGCAGCAGTGCTGCTGTGACCCCTAGGCAGGCAGCTCTAGTTGTCAGGTGCTACTGTCACTGCCTGGAATGGGGTAGACCACCCCACACCCCTCCATGTGGGGGTCCTAGTGTTCTAATTGGACACAGTGATCTGTTTTAGAATGGTAATGAACTGCATATTTTTTACTTTATGAAAGCAGAGCCATAATTATGGCATGTACCTTCTGTGTGCAGTATTTGGAAGCATTATGCCCAGTTTTGCGTTCCAGCATATGCTTCTGTAATTTTTTTCATGTTTCAGTCCCTTTTTTTTTTTTTTTAAGACGGAGTCTCACTGTGTCACCCAGGCCAGGCTGGAGTGCGATGGCACGGTCTTGGCTCATTGCAACCTCTGCCTCCCGGGTTCAAGCGATTCTCCTGCCTCAGCCTCCTGAGTAGCTGGGATTACAGGTGTGTGACACCA
>NW_012103232.1:749411-765326 GCF_000951045.1 Mandrillus leucophaeus
GTCTTGGCTCATTGCAACCTCTGCCTCCCGGGTTCAAGCGATTCTCCTGCCTCAGCCTCCTGAGTAGCTGGGATTACAGGTGTGTGACACCACGCCTGGATAATTTCTGTATTTTTAGTAGAGACAGGATTTCACCATGTTGGCCAGGATGGTCTCGATTTCTTGACCTTGTTATCTGCCCACGTTGGCCTCCCAAAGTGCTGGGATTACAGGTGTGTGCCACCACTCCTGGCCTAATTTTTAAAATTTTTAGTAGAGGCGGTGGCTGATGCCTGTAATCCCAACACTCTTGAATTCCTGTGCTGAAGCAACCCTTCCACCTCAGCCTCCTGAGTAGCTGAGATTTCAGGCACACGCCACTGTGCCTGGCTTGAAAGTATAGTTTTTGATGCTAGCTTAGTATTTAATTGTACAGATGTATCAACATTTATGACAGGGAGTGGTGGCTTATGTCTGTAGTCCCAGCACTTTGGGAGGCTGAGGCAGGAGGATCTCTTGAACCCAGGAGTTTGAGACCAGCCTGGGCAACATGGTGAGTACCTGTGTCTACAAAAAAGTACAAGAATTAGCCAGCCGTGGTGGTGTGCACCTGTAGTCCCAGCTACTTGGAAGGCTGAGGTGGAAGACTTGCTTGAGGCCCAGGGGTTAGAGGCTGCAGTGAGCCATGATTGAAACACTGCGCTCCAGCCTGAGTGATGAGGCAAAACCTTGTCTGAAAGAAAAAAGCCCCAAACCATTTACTTACTCATTTTCACCTGTAGTTTTTGTTGTTCATATATAACTGCAATAATAACTCTGAACATATTTTGAAACCTGTGTATCCACAAATACCCCCAACTTCCTGAGACAAGGTGAGGAGCTCTTCCTGTCCTAAAGTGAAGCAAGACTCCTTCGCAGGCCTCTAACCTGGAAGCAGCCCTGCAAGACCACCGTGTTGTCACCAGGTAGTGCCTAAGCACCCTGGTGATGTTTTCTGTTCTCTCTTCCCTTCAGGAACATTGTTCCGTGGCTTAAGAAGTACGGGACCAACCCCAGCAATGGAGAGGTAGGTGGCTGTGCAGGAGTTTCAGTAATGCTGGTGAGCGCTGTCCTCTCACCTCTGCTTTTATTCTGGTGGTTTTCATGAACACGGGAACATGGGAGAGAACCGTTCATGGGACCCAGTGAGGAGGGACAGTCTTCCCCTCCTCTGCCCACACCCATTCCTTTCTGGAAACGCTTCCTGCCTGTGCATGTCTTTTCTCGGGCCATATCTGTGATCCAGTATAACCTCATCTGAACTTGATTCTATCTGCAAAGACCTTATATAAACCCTTGATTATATCCAAGGCAGGCCACATTCACAGGTTCCCAGTGAGCATCAGTTTCGGGGGGACATCATGCAGCCTAGTTCCGAGGGAGATCTAGTGTGTTTTACCAGTGACCGTTCCCTTCCTGTTGGACACTTGCATGTATTCCTCCACTTCTTTCCTGTGGCCTGGGGCAAGAGCTCAAACTGCAAGCGAGAAGGAGGGTCAGGACTCAAGGGGGCTCCCTGTGCTGGAGCCGCTGGAAGGGAGCTCCCTGGACAATATGACCCTTCCTACCAGGCCAGCAGGAGAAGCTGGCAGCCCGTCTGTGTTGTCTCAGCTCTTCCGGCCCTTGTGATGTTCTGCAGGCTGCAGGGTTCTGGGGACTCTTTCTAGATGGAGTTGGTGCTCCTCCAAGGCTTCCCTGTTCTCGAATACAAGGGGAACTTGGCCAGGGGGCTGGTTTTGAGTGTTCTTGGACCAGCCGCTAAAGCCTGTGGCTTTTCTGTTTCAGATGCTTGGGTAGGGGGCTTGTGGCCTTGCCTCCTTAGGGAGGGCACTCTTCTTTCTTGGTCTGTGTCACTTAAAGACTGTGTTTCTGTGGTGTCTGCTGCTGGGAGCCACGTTGGATCCCAGGGTCTTCCCCCAAGGTCTGTGCCCCAGCCTGGGAAGTCATCTTCTGTTGCTCTTCTCAGCAGGGGTCCCTGCTGCCTGCCTATGCCCTATGTGGCTGGGTGTCTGCCTCAGGGAGCAGCCTGGTGGCGAGGTGGGGGTAGGTGGGGTTTTCCTGTCCGTGGCTGCCCTCGTGGCCTCTGCTGTCCTAGTGGATGCTGTCATTTGGTTGCAGCTGGGGTGCATTTTGCTACTTCGGGTGTTTTGCTTCATAGGTACTCTTTGGGGTTCCCAAACTTGTCGATTGTGCTGGCCCCTGCACCCACAAAGTCTGATCTGGCAGTTAGCCACACTGTTAGGGCTTACATCAGGGAGGTGCCGCCATTTCTTTGTTGCAAGCTGTTCTTTGTTCTTTGTTGGGGTGAGTCTGCAGGAGCACCACACACATCTTTATTCTGTACCTGCACCTCTCCCTTGGCCTGTTCTGGAAGGGACCTTGCTGTGGGCTTGCTTGGCCAGACCTATGGGTGTCAGCAGAGCCTTGCTAGCCAAACCTCCGAAGAGAGTTCCTGGGCCAACGGCTGGCTGGCCCATGTGACTTTTGGAGCCTCAGGAGGAGCCTGTTGTGTCAGGGAATCTCTCTGCTCAGGTCTTGTGTCTGAATAGGGACCCTGCTGGCCCACCGGTGGTCTCCTCCACACCTGTAGTGATGTGGGGAGGTGGGGGTAGTTGAATGACAAAGGAAGGAACAAAGGTGGTTGGAGGAGCAGATGTGGTCAGTTGGGCTGGCCAGCAGCAGGCAGGGCCCACGGAAGGCGGGGAGGGCAGCACAAGGACCTGCTGCTAGCTTACAGCCCAGCCCCAGGAGCCTCCCCCTACATCTCCCCTGTGCCTGGGTGGGCATAGCTGGTCCCAGCCCACACCAGGTGGCATCAGCTGCTGGGTTGTGACCCTGAGTGAGGTGCTCCCCAGCGGCACATAGCTCTGCCTCCCTTCCAGGGTCTCCCCACAGCCCCGCCCCCAGCAGTTACTGCCTCTGGTTGTCCAGACTTTGTTTTATGGGAGAGTTTCCTGTGGAAGAGCTGCACTGCAGACACACCACGGAAACCGAGAACATTACCCGCCACCTGGGATGGGGGAAATAAGAAAAAAGAAAAAACATCCAGAAACAGAAAAATAGAGAGTCCCACCTTCCCAGCACAACCATTCTTAGCATTAGGGTGTATTTCTTACTTTCTCCCCACTTTCAGTGTTTTGTTTTTCTTAAATATTCATATGACAGAGCACTTTGGGAGGCCAAGGCAGGCAGATCATGAGGCCTGGTGTGGTGGCGTGTGCCTGTAGTCCTAGCTACTGGGGAGACTGAGGCAGGAGAATCACTTGAACCAGGGAGTCGGAGGTTGCAGTGAGCTGAGATTGTGCTCCAGCTTGGTGACAGAGACTCTGTCTAAAAAAAAAAAAAAAATTCATATAACAGAATAATAAGGTGGAACCGTGTGTCCCCCCCACTCTAGCTGAAGAAATATGTTCACTTTTTTTTTTTTTTTTTTTTTTTTGAGACAGAGTCTCACTCTGTCGCCCAGGCTGGAGTGCAGTGGCCGGATCTCAGCTGCACTGCAAGCTCCGCCTCCCGGGTTTACGCCATTCTCCTGCCTCAGCCTCCCCAGTAGCTGGGACTACAGGCGCCTGCCACTGCGCCCGGCTAGTTTTTTGTGTTTTTAGTAGAGATGGGGTTTCACCTTGTTAGCCAGGATGATCTCGATCTCCTGACCTCATGATCCACCCGTCTTGGCCTCCCAAAGTACTGGGATTACAGGCTTGAGCCACCGCGCCCGGCCATATGTTCACTTTTTAATTTTAGAAGTACTCGGTGCTCACCGTAAAGATGTCCAAACCCTGCAGAAGTATAACACACACCACCCTGTGGCCTGGTCCTCTGCTCGGGGTCACCTGTGACGGCTCTTCTCAGAGCATGGTGGGGATGCCACATAAACACAACTGCCCGACAGCATCCTACAGCCCCTGTGAGGTCCTTGCAGGGTCTTGCAGTGCTGCGATCTCAGCTCACTGCGAGCTCCGCCTCCTGGGTTTATGCCATTCTCCTGCCTCAGCCTCCCGAGTAGCTGGGACTTCAGGCGCCCGTCACCACAACTGGCTAATTTTTTTTTTTTTTTTGTATTTTAGTAGAGATGGGGTTTCACTGTGTTAGCCAGGATGGTCTCGATCTCCTGACCTTGTGATCCACCCGCCTCTGCCTCCCAAAGTGCTGGAATTACAGGCGTGAGCCATTGCGCCCGGCCGAGGCCTTCCCTTTTGTCCAGAGCTGCACAGGATTGGCTAGTCAGAGACTTTTCCAGCCCATCTTTGTCTGACCCCAGCATCTCTGTGCATCAGTTACTTATTCATTATCATTAATTGTTAACTGTGCTTCTTCCAGAAGCTGGACGGGAGGTCCCTGATCAAGCTGAACTTTGCCAAGAACAGTGAGGGTGAGTGAAACTATCACAGCCACCTCTGGGCTTGGCCTCCTGACCCAAGGTCCCAGCTCTCACCAGGTTTCATACAGAATCAGTCATTGCTTTCTGACCAAGCTGGACACCTGCTTTTATTTATTTATTTATCTTTTATTTATTTATTTATTTAGAGACGGAGTCTCGCTCTGTCGCCCAGGCTGGAGTGCAGTGGCGCCATCTCAGCTCACTGCAAGCTTCACCTCCCAGTTCACGCCATTCTCCTGCCTCAGCCTCCCAAGTAGCTGGGATTATAGGCACCCGCCACCACACCCAGCTGATTTTTTGTATTTTTAGTAGAGATGGGGTTTCTCTGTGTTAGCTAGGAGGGTCTTGATTGCCTGACCTCATGATTTACCCGCCTTGGCCTTCCAAAGTGCTGGGATTACAGGCGTGAGCCACCGCACCCGGCCTGGACACCTGCTTTTAATTCTGCCAAAAGTGTCATAGGGCCAGGCACGGTGGCTCACGCCTGTAATCCCAGCGGTTTGGGAGGCCAAAGTGGGTGGATCACGAGGTCAAGAGATCAAGACCATCCTGGCCAGCCTGGGCAACATAAGGAAACCTTGTCTCTACAAAATGAAACCTAAAAATTAGCCAGTGTGGTTGAGCGCACCTGCAGTCCCCACTACTTGGGAGGCTGAGGTGGGAGGATTATTGGAGCTTGGGAGGTTGAGACTGTAGTGAGCTGTGATTGCGCCACTGCACTCCAGCCTGGGTGATAAAGCTAGACGCTGTCTCAAAAAAAGAAAAAAAAAAAGACAGGGTCTTGGCCTGTCGCCCAGGCTGGTCTCAAACTCCTGACCTCAAGCAGTTCTCCCACCTCGGCCTCCCAAAGCACTGGGACTAGAGGTGTGAGCGACCTCTAACTTGAGACTCTGACTAATTTGAGGCCCTAACTTGGCCTCAAATCAGGATTTCGTTTAAGAAAAAGTCCCCACAAATACATGTGGTTGATATCTCTGAGCCCCCCACCACACTTTTTTTCCCCAGAAGTGGACACTTCTTTGACAGGGCCCCTGGCCACTGAGTGGGGACTCACAGGCAGAGAGACAGTAACCAAGGCCAGGTACAGTGGCTCATGCCTGTAATGCCAGCACTTTTTGAGAGGTTGAGGTCAGGAGTTCAAGACCAGTCTGGCCAACATGGTGAAACCCTGTCTCTACTAAAAATACAAAAATTAGCTGTACATGGTGACGCATGTGCGCCTGTAGTCCCAGCTACTCGGGAGGCTGAGGCAAGAGAATCGCTTGAACCCAGGAGGCAGAGGTTGCAGTGAGCCACGATCGAGCCACTGCATTCCAGCCTGGGTGACAGAGCAAGACTCCATCTCAAAACAGAGCAAAACAAGGCTGGGCACAGTGGCTCACGCCTGTAATCCCAGCACTTTGGGAGACTGAGGCGGGTGGATCATGAGGTCAGGAGATCGAGACCATCCTGGCTAACACGGTGAAACCCCATCTCTACTAAAAATACAGAAAAATTAGCTGAGTGTGGTGGCTAATCACACCACTCCGTCTCAAAAAAAAAAAAAAAAAAGAAACAGAGCAAAACAAAAAAAAGATAGTAAGCGGGCAAGGGGATGGGCGGTTGTGAAGGAAGAGCTGACCAGGGGCCGGCGGGGGACGTCGGTGAGAGGTAGAGCTGTCAGGGCTGGAGCATGGGTTGTTTCCTGCTGAGGGCCAACTTCAGTAGGAGGAGGCGGCTAGCATGGTGCTCACCCAGGGGTGGGCTGGAGGATCTGAGGAAGATGCAGGGGTTGGGTCTTGCAGGATGAATAGGAGTTTCCTAATGGTATGGAGGGGTTTGAGGGGGTGAGCTGCTGTCCCCACGGTTCCCTGCTCTGGCTGCTGACATGGGGTTCCACCGCCTCCCATTGCTGACTTTGGCTGAGTTCTGCCCTGCCCTGGCCCCCCGCAGTCCTCATTGGGATGTTCACAGCCCGCAGAGGTGACTGACTTTCCTGTGTGTGCCTTCTCTCTAGGGAAGTACCACTGCCCGGTGCTGTTTACCGTGTTCACCAACAACACCCACATCGTGGCTGTGAGGACGACCGGCAACGTCTACGCCTATGAGGTGTGTCCTCGCTCCGGGGCCTGGAGATAGCGGTGGGGAGATCTCTGCTGTGTGTTCCCAGGATACTGGCTGGGCTGTGTGCTATGGGCACGGCCTGTCCTTGTGGGGTTTAGTCACAGCCACAGGCATGGTCATCTGCCAAAGCTCTGGCAGTGCAGCCTCCCCATTTTCAGGCAGGTCAAAAAAAGGGTTGGGGGAGGTGCATCCTTCGGAATCCCGGCAGTCCTGGCTGCCCAGCAGGGACCCTTAAACCCCAGGGGGCCCTCCTGCGTCTTCAGCAAAGCTCACGTGCTGGGAAGGCACCCGTGTTCTGAGGACAGGCCTTTAGGGTTGAGAGGGGAGTGCTGGCCCCGGCTCTGCATGGAGCCACTTGTCCCCGGGAGGGAGCTGTCTCCTGGAGGAGTTCTGGCTGGGAGTGGGTGTAGGGAGAGAGGAGGCAGCCATGTTCACACATGGGTCCTCCTCTCAGGGGCGAGGTGGGGCAGGCCCCACATGGCAGGAAAGCCGACCTTTGTGCCATTTTCAATCCTGCACCTGGACGTTTGTGGGGTGTAGGTGGCCAGCGCTGCTCCAGGGGCCTTGGGGCCACTTCTTGTCAGAAGCCTGCACAAACTGGCATGGTCAGTCCTCGTCAGTGGAGCGAGGACTCTGCTAGAACGTACCCCAGGAGTGCAGGCATCTCATGTGCACAGCCCCTGCCCACGGGGGCCTGGCGCTGCGCCTGTGCACAGGAGGAGCTCGGTGAAGGCTGTAGTGAGTGGGTGGGTGGCTCGCTGAGCCTTTTTGCTGATCAGTGTGCAGACAGGAGCTTCCTGCAGGAAGGTTGCTGCAAGGCTGAACTGGCTCATCGTCTGAGGCCCAGCCAGCTTCGCCTTTGTGGGAGCCTCTGCTTTCAGCCAGTGGGGTGTACACTGCTGTCTCTCTCATTCCTCATGCCTCTCAAATCATGCCACGGTCGGGGCCAGCTCCAGTCCTCCCTGCTTGCAGTCCCCTGTGCCAAGGCTTGAGGCAGGCATTGTAAAACCACTTCCTCCTGGCTATAGGCAGTGGAACAGCTAAATATCAAAGCCAAGAACTTCCGGGACCTGCTGACTGATGAGCCCTTCTCCCGGCAGGACATTATCACCCTCCAGGTGAGTGTCGCCTGCCCGCCTGCCCCAGCTGCCTTCAGCCCCTGCAGCCAGCCCAGGCCTCTACGGGGCCGCCGCCTCAGTCTAGCTCTTACATCTCCTCCCCGATCCCCCACCCCCATGTCAGGGTCCCTCATATCTGTCCTCAGAGCCTCCTAAGGCATCTGAATGGCCACTCTGCAGGCCTGGCTCTGCTTCAGCGCCTCGACGGCGGGAGCTGGTGTGAGCTCTGGGCCTTGGGGTCTGGCACAGGGCTCCCTGCAGATGTCAGAGAACTCCAAGTGAATTAACGAAAAACACTGACTTAGAAAAGCAGGTGCTGGCTGGAGTGTGGCCTGCTGAGTCAGTCACCTCTGTGGCTTGTCCCATTCTAACCAGAGGTTGGCCCGTGGCTGCCCACGTTCCTGTCCGAGAGCTCCCTAACAGCAATGAATGCTCGTTAACCATGTGCCTGGAGGAAGGTCGCAGCTCAGCCAGCAGCTAGCGAGGCCGTGTCCCCGTCCCTGCCCCTGCTTGCTGCCCTGCCTGGGGCAGACCACCTCCTCTGCCATGCCCTGCTTGAGTCCCCCCACCTCAGTGTAGGCCTGGCCTCTTCCCCACCTCTGACAGCTGGCCGACCTTTGCTGCATGTGGCTGCCATTTGGCCGCAGGCTGGGTTCACTCTGCTGGGCATTCTCTTTTTGCCACAGGACCCCACCAATTTGGACAAGTTCAATGTTTCTAACTTCTATCATGTGAAGAATAACATGAAAATAATAGACCCAGGTATGTACAACTAGGGGCTGGGCTAGGTGAGGGGGCATTTGGGTGAAATTGGGACAGTGCTCCCTGGGTAAAATCCTCCCTTTCCTGGAGGTCAGAGGGTCCCAGCCTAGACAGGCCCTGCATTTTCTGAACCAGTGTTCAGAGAATCCGAGCCAGCTGCAGCCTCAGAAACAACGGGCGGGATGGACTTGCTGCCCTGCCAGGACACCTGCTCAGGTTCCCCTGCTCCCTGCAGACTGGCCGGTGCTGTCAGTGGGCAGGTGGTGGGGTGACGGGGTCCTCCTGTTTTCCTGGCCGCTGGTGGCTGTCTTGCAGCCTTGGAGGAGCCAGCAGGACTCATGCTCAGAGGCCACTCAGCCTCGTGCTGCAGAGCAGTGGCCTGGGCACTTCGTGAGCGTTGTATAAACTGGGTTTTAGGGAGGCTGAGCACATGACTAGGGGAGATTTGAGTCAGGAGAGTCTGAGGCCAGGGTTGGGGCTGGGCCGTGTCTGTGCTCTCTGCACGGGGATGTCCGTCCCTCTCCACAGAGTGGACTGCTGTCCAAGGACCAGTAGGCAGCAGGCGCCCTCCTGAGTTGGCAAGAATGGGGGATTTCACATCCGAAAAGACCCCCACACACTTCTATTAAGTAAAAACCTTTAAAATTACGGAAGCAAAGGGGCTGGGCGCAGTGGCTTACACCTGTAATCCCAGCACTTTGGGAGGCTAAGGCAGGTGGATTGCTTGAGCTGAAGAGTTCAAGACCAGCCTGGGCAACATGGGGACACCCTGTCTCCACAAAAAATAGAAAAATTAGCTGGGTGTGATTGGCGCGCGCCTGTAGACCCAGCTACTCGGGGGGTTTAGGCAGGAGAATCGATTGAGCCCAGGAGGTGGAGGCTACAGTGAGCTGAGATCTTGCAACTGCTTTCCAGCTGGGGTGACAGAGCTAGGCCCTGTCTCAAAAAAAAAAAAAAAAAAAAAAGCAAAGTGTATACAGTAAAAAGATTAGAATATGCAGGAAACTACAACATGAAGTCCATCCTGAGACCCTTGTGAACTGCCTGGGGAGACCTTCAGGCCTGTAGCTGGGCACTGTGGCATTCTGTGGCTGGCAGTGGCACGGGGCCCATGCCATGGCTGGACAGCCCTGGCCTATTCTAGATCTGTTTCCCCAGCACGTGTGTGTGGGGAGGATACTGGGGGCTCGGCCGCTCAGGGCCATGCTACTGTTTTGTAGATGAAGAGAAGGCCAAACAGGACCCGTCTTACTATCTGAAAAATACAAATGCCGAGACCCGAGAGACCCTGCAGGAGCTCTACAAGGAGTTCAAAGGGGATGAGGTTCTGGCAGCCACCATGAAGGCCCCAGAGAAGAAGAAAGTGGACAAGCTGAACGCTGTGAGTGGTGGAGGGCACTCGGCCGAGCCCCGTCTCCCTGCCTATCTCATGGCCTCTTGGAGTGGTCCTGGGAAAGGGGTTCATGGGGGTCTGGGGTTACACGGCAGGGAGGCAGCCAGGATCCCCCAGAGCTGTGGTGCCCCTGATTGCTCTGAGCACACAGCCCTGGGGCTGCCCTGAGGTAGACAGAATCTGAGAAGGCAGAAGGGGAGGGGCTGACGTCCACACTGGTCGTTGAAGAACCAAGGGGTGTGTGGGGGCACGCAGGGGAGGAGACCCCTCCGCAGAAGGTCTGCCTTGTGCTGTGGTCCCAGCCTGAGCTCAGTGGCCAGGGCAGGCACGTGGAGTGGGCACGTGTGGTTCTGTGGTGGCTGGGAGGGCAGGGCCCGATGTGCACTGGGGCCCAAAGCCATGCCAGGGAGAGTTGGGGCGTTTCAGAGTCTGCTGCGGTGCTGAGGTGGATGGCGTGCCTGGGACCGCACAGAGCTACCTGTCTGGGGCTGCTGTGTTTGCTTCTTCCTCCTGTTCAGGCAGAGTGTGGGGATCTGGAGCTAGGGGGAGTGCAGAGACATGGGCAGGTATCGCTGAAGTTCTCCTTAAAGAATTATTCAAATTCTGGAAAAATTTAAAAAGCAAGTTTGTTGTCCATGGTCACCCCTCTGACACGCTGACACGCTGCCCTTAGCACTTTGGTATACTTTTTTTTTTTTTTGAGACAGGATCTTGCTGTGTTGTCTAAGCTGGTCTTGAATTCCTGGCTTCAAGTGAGATCCTCCTGCCGTGGCCTCCGAAAGTGCTGGATTAACAGGTGTGAGCCACTGTGCCTGGCTTGTATTTTCTTCTGATGGGAGAAACCCCTTTTCTTCCTCTATGATAAAAAATAACATTTACTGGGGCTTTCCCCCGACCCCTGATTAAATATGTAATGTGTTTAGTGTAGAAAATTTGAAACTTTAAAAAAAAGAAATGAGGCCAGGCATGGTGGCTCACACCTGTAATCCCAGCATTTTGGGAGGCTGAGGCAGGAGGATTGCCTGAGGCCAGGAGTTCAAGACTAGGTTGGACAACATAGTGAGGCCTTATCTCTACAAAAAATCAGCCAGGTGTGGTGGCAGGCGCCTGTTGTCCCAGCTGCTCAGGAGGCTGAGGTCGGGGGGTCACTTGAGCCCAGGAGTTGGAGGCTACAGTGCACCAGGATTGCACCACTGCACTCCAGCCTGGGTATAGATTAAGACCTTGTCTGATAAAAAAAATTAAAATAAAAATAAATGGGAAGTCAGCCATATACTCCTAACCCTGAGGTGGCCAGTCCTGTGTGGTATTTTATCTCCAGGGTTTCAGCTGATATCGTAAGAGTCGGGACCCAGTTGAGGCCAGGGGCCCCTGGCTCGGCCTGGCCTTGGCTTCTTCCTCCTGCTGGTCGGGAGGCCCTCCTGGAGGAGAGGCACCAAGCAGGGCCTGGGGGGCAGGGGTGGTATGTGGTTGGTTTCTAGGCAAGTGACACGTCCCTGCCCACCTGCCTCCCATGGCACTGCTGAGGTGCCATCCTGGTTTCCTTGGCAGGCCCACTATTCCACAGGGAAGGTCAGCGCTTCCTTCACCTCCACTGCGATGGTCCCGGAGACCACACATGAAGCAGGTAGCCACCTTTGCCTCTGTAGCCACCTGCCATGTGACCTGAAAGTGGCCGGGGGGCCGGGGGTGGGTGTGCTCCCCAGCTCCCACTTTCTTGGCCTGTCAGGGGCTCCCACTGTCACCTGAGCCCCTAGTCCTCCCCCTCTTAGCTGCTGAACCCCTGCCAGCCCCATGAGGCTGGTGCATGGCCTGAGCAGACCCTCAGCCTCCGGCTCCCCTGCTCTCCCCAGAGCTGGAGCCTAGTCCCCGCCTGTGTGTCTGAGGCCGGTGCTGCCTGGCACAGTGGGGCTGCCCCAGGGTAAGGGCAGGGGCCGAGCTGGGACCTCTGCTTGTAGCTGCCATCGACGAGGATGTGCTCCGCTACCAGTTTGTGAAGAAGAAGGGCTACGTGCGACTGCACACCAACAAGGGCGACCTGAACCTGGAGCTGCACTGCGACCTGGTGGGTGTGAAGGCCGGCCCCTCCCCATGTCCCAAGGTCATTTCTGGGGTCATTTGACAGCCATGTCTTAACTATAGGGCTGTGACTGGTATGTGCTTGTTGTAGGAAATTCAGCCTGTCACTAGGCGGGACCCGCAGCAGTGGCCTGTGTCCTTCCTAGGGGACTATGTTGGCAGCATGGCCTGCACACAGGTGCCAGTGTTTCAGAGAAGGGGCCAGGCCGCACCTGCTGCTCTGCCCACACTTCTCCCATGCGCTCTGCTCTGGGCCATGCGGCTGCATGGGGCCTGTTGGTTGCTGTTGTGGGTCTATCCTTGCCCAGTGTGGACGGGCAGCTGACTCGACTACATATTAAAGACCAGCCTGGCCAACACGGGGAAACCCCGTCTCTACTAAAACTACAAAAATTAGCCAGGTGTGGTGGTGCACCCCTGTAGTCCTGGCTACTTGGGAGGCTGAGGCAGGAGAATGTCTTGAACCTAGGAGGCAGAGGTTGCAGTGAGCTGAGATCGTGCCACGGCACTCCAGCCTGGGCGACAGCAAGACTGCATCTCAAAAAAAATAAAAAAAGGCCTCCTGTGACTGTGGTGAGCTGCCTTTGGCAGCTCTCTGCCTGATACAAGTATCGGGGCTATGTTGCAGACACCAAAAACCTGCGAAAACTTCATCAGGCTTTGCAAGAAGCATTATTACAACGGCACCATCTTCCACAGATCCATCCGGAACTTTGTGGTGAGTGATGCGAGTCACTGGCTACACAGATGAGCTTGGTGGGACATCGGGGGCTGGGTGGGCTTGTCCCTGCCCCGTTCCAGGGCCCTGGCCCATGCCGCGGTGGCCAGGATGAGTCCAGTCGGTGATCTTCTGTTGGGGAACCCATAGGCTGACCCTTGAGGCCCCAGCCCATCCAGCACTGGGTTCACACAGGGAGGTGGCTGGGAGGGCCCCTCATCATCACCAAGAGCCCAGCCCCCGTATGGAGCCATCTAGCAGGAGGGGTCTCCTTCAGTCAGGCAGGCAGTGGGCCTCGGCTCTCAGAGTGTGACTTGCTCACTGGCTTTTGTTTTCACAGATCCAAGGGGGTGACCCCACAGGCACAGGCATGGGTAGGTACTGGTACTGGGCCCCTCTCTGGGCACCTTGGCTGCTCCTTGGGGCATGAGGGAGTAGCTGGGCAGGGACTGTGCAGAGCTCAGATGTGGAATCTGTTAGACCAGGGTGGAACGACTGGCAGCCATCAGTGTTGTGCCCGCTCAGGCCTGGCCCTCAGTTTTCTCATTTCCAGGTGGCTGTGAGGCCTGCATGGTAGAGGAGGCAGGAGTGTGTGGTCTCTTCCCTGGGCCCCTGGGGTCTGCCTCAGACCACGGCCAGCCCTCCCTCCTGCAGCCTCTCCAAGCCCGTCAGCCTGACAGCTGCTTGGGTCCAGGCCCTGCCACTCCGTATTCCCATAGCTTGAGTGATAATGATGGCGGTCTTGACTCTTTAATCCCTGTCCTGGGGCAGGCCCCAGGCAGGGCTGGGGTGAGTGGGCAGTAGCCTGCCTGTGTGGAGGCGTGGGGCCTCCAAAGGACCCAGGAGTTGGTGACATGGGGCCGGGGGCCACCCTATCAAGTGCCCCTTCTCCAGGCTGGGCTCAGCAAGGCCCTGATGCCCCTCGGGACTCTGAGGTTTCTGGTTCTGCCTCGGCTGGGGCCCAAGCTTTCCTGCTTCTGTGGGCCTTTCTCTTCCAGGCGGGGAGTCGTACTGGGGGAAGCCCTTCAAAGATGAGTTCCGGCCCAACCTCTCTCACACGGGCCGCGGCATCCTCAGCATGGCCAACTCAGGGCCCAACAGCAACAAATCTCAATTGTGAGTCAGCCGGGCTGGCTGGGGTGGCCTGGGAGGTGAGCCAGCACTCCCTGCAGGTTCTCCCTCTTGGCCCTCCCTGAAGGGCGTGCTGGTTCTGAATCAAACCCAGACAGTGTACGGCACACCTAGGCCAAGCATGTGCACCTGTGTTCAAAAGGGGGGCCCCCAGAGTGAGTCAGCAGGGAGAGCTGCCCGCGCCCGGTTTGTCCTCGAGAGACCAGAAGTCATGAATTACTGGAGGTCCAGAAGGGCCTCTTGATAGGGACCAGGCGTTCGTGTGGGTGCCTGTGGCCAGGCAGTGCTGGGGGAGGTCAGCGTGCTGGAGTAGCGTGTGGGAGGGATTGTGCAGGGCATGGCCTGGACAGGGAGAGGCGCCTGGAGAGACACAGGATGTCTGGGGAATGCGTGGCCCTGGTGCATGTGGGGAGCAGTGTGCAGGCTGGTGGCAGGCGGCAGGGGATGGGGGGCCAGCAGGGCTGTGGGGGCCAGATGCCTGTATTGTGGAAGAACAGAGGTGCCCTTTCCATCCACCTGCCACCCCAGACAGTGGCCTGACTTTATGTTTTAGTCTTTCAATCATTTTCTTCACGTGGGTCCGGTGACTTTCTGGATAAAGCAACTTCTTAAGGACCTTTTATAATTTGTGATACTTTTGTAAATGGACTTTTTTTCCAACTTTTGGGGATCATTGCTCATGGAGAGAAAAACTCCTGTTCATTTTATATTTAGCCACTTTATCACATTCTCTTATAATTAAAAAAGGGTTTAAGAGTCTTCTGGGTTTTCTAGATAGTCACGCTTATCATCAAAAGCTGGCCGCCTCTCTGCCACCCTGGTGTGCTCATCAGTCCTGTCACCGTCATGTCACCGTGGGCCTGATGGGGAGGAGGAAGTGGGCGTCTTGCTTTGCTCCACAGGAATCGCTGTTTTGCCTTCTCAGAACATTTGTTGTTGGGCTGTTTTTTAGGAGGGTGGCTGAGTTTCTAGAGGTTTCTTTCTTAGCATCTGTTACGATGATTCTGTGCTTTTCTGGTCCTCCTGGGATTTGTGGATGTGGCCACTACAAGGCTAGAGTGCATGGGTGTCTGCGTGGCATTCTGGGGTGAACCCTGGCCTCTCGTGGCTTTGCTGTGGCCTTCCACCGGCTCACTGTCTTGTCACACGTGGTCTCAGTTGTGTGGACTGGCTCCAGGAGGTTTTGCTGTGACAAGTGTGGACCCTGCATGTTGTGAGCAGAGCTGGCTGTGGCTTTGTAGCCTGGAATGGTTAAAATCACAGGGGTGGCCGGGCGTGGTGGCTCACACCTGTAATCCCAGCACTTGGCGAGGCTGAGGTAGGTGGATTGCCTGAGCCCAGGAATTCGAGATGAGCCTGGGCAACATGGCAAAACCCCATCTCTACAAAAAATTTAAAAAATTAGTGGGGCATGGTGGTGTGTGCCTGTAGTCCCAGCTACTTGGGAGGGTGAGGTGGGGGATCCTCTGAGCCCGGGAAGTCAAAGCTGCAGTGAGCTGGGATCGCACCACTGCACTCTATCCCGGGCAGCAGTGAAACCCTGTCTGGAAAAAAAAATCACACTGGCGTCAGCTGTGGTGAACAGCCGGCCAAAGGCAGCTGGCAGCCGTTCGTGCCACTTCCTTGGGGCTTTCATTTCAGGGTTAATGGGTACTTGTTCCCATGAAGCTGATGTTCTCTTGGCCTCTCTGTGCTCACCTCTTTTTTTTTTTTCTTTCCTAATCACACTTTCTGTTCCTCGATCCCTTAATGGTCTTTGAAGGGTTTGTCTGTTTTCACTTCCTGTGGAATTGTTTTCACTCTCTGTCTTTGCTTCTTCATGGTGCTTTTCCTCCTTCTTCACTTTAATCCATGTCTGCTTCTGGAGCCGCGTCTGTCATTTTGAGGGTGCACGTTCCCTCTTCACTGCTTGCTGGCGGTTGGTAGCTTCCCTTTCAGTTTCCTCTTAGCCAAGGATTGCCTAGGACTGTTGGTTATTTTCAAGTAGGTTGGGTGCATGGTTGGTTCTTGTTTGGCAGGGGCCAGGATGGGGAATCATTTTATTATTTTTTATTTCTCTTTGGCTTAACCAGCCTGTGAAATGGCTGACAGATCAGTTGCCACCTTCTCTTCCTTTTTTTTTTTTGAGATGGAGTTTCACTCTTGTCGCCCAGGCTGGAGTGCAATGGTGGGATCTCGGCTCGCTGCAACCTCCGCCTCCCGGTTCAAGCAG
>NW_012103232.1:766506-778590 GCF_000951045.1 Mandrillus leucophaeus
GCCTGGGCGACAGAGCGAGACTCCATCTCAAAAAAAGAAAAAACTGTCAGGATCGATCCCAGCACTTTGGGAGGCCGAGGCGGGCAGATCACCTGAGGCCAGGAGTTTAAGACCAGCCTGGCCAACATGGTGAAACCATGTCTCTACTAAAAATATAAAAATTAGCCAGGCGTGGTGGTGGGCACCTGTAATTCCAGCTACTTGGGTGGCTGAGGCACGAGAATCGCTTGAACCCGGGAGGCAGACGTTGCAGTGAGCCAAGATCGCGCCACTGCACTGCAACCTGGGTGACAGCGAGACTCCGTCTCAAAGGGAAAAAAAAAAAAAGACTTTTGGGATAAATGAGAACGCGACAGACCCCAGCTGTGAGCCTTCAAAAAGCCCTCAGAGGGCAGAGCCAGAGAGGCTGAAAGGAAAACAGTGGAAGATACTGGGTGGGTCCCAGCACTGGTGGCACGGAGCACCCCAGGGTGGTGCAGGCAGGCACAGCCCACACACCCTGCTGGTGAGAGACACAGGACCTAACCCCCGCTGCATCGAACATGCACCCCCCCAGCCACGCAGGGACATGCTCCTGAGCCCACCGAGTCTGACCACTCCCAAGGCCACCAGACAAGTGTCCGCAGATGTCACGTCTACAATGGGGCAGACCTGAGCTCTGACCTGCAAGCGGTTCTCTCTGGCTGATTTCTAACACAGTGAAGGAAACTAGAAGCAGAATTAAACTCAGATACGAGGAAAGTAAAAGAACCATCCCGAGGCAAGCTCCTCCTGGAAATTTTTTTTTTTTAAGACGGCGACTCGCTCTGTCACCCAGGCTGGAGTGCAGTGGTGCGATCTCAGCTCACTGCAAGCTCTGCCTCCAGGGTTCACGCTATTGCCCCAGCTGTTCTTCAACTCCTGGACTCAAGCGGTCTTCCTGCCTCGGCCTGCCAAAGTGCTGGGATTACAGGCGTGAGCCACTGTGTCTGGACAACCTGAGCATTTTCTTTGTCCATGTTTATGTTACCCACGTTTCTTAATCCCTTGATTTCTGCTCTGGCTTTGTTGCCTCCTTTCTCCTCAGTCCTTCGACAGGTCCCTTGATGGCACGGGCCTGGCTCTGGTTTTCCAGGTGTCACCTTGTCCCAGCCACCTCCCACAGACCTGCATGGCCAGGCTGGCTCTGGGCAGAGGGACTCCCTGACAGGCACTGGGCAGCAGCTGGGGCAGCAGGAGGACCTGGGGACAGCTGGAGGTCCGGGGTTCCCTGGGCAGCCTTGGGGGGCTGATGACCTGCCCTGGTGGGCAGCAGCAGGGAGCCCCATGCACCCACGTGTCCGCGGAAGCTGCAGGTTCCCAGAGCCGACTGTAGAGGGTGGGCAGCTCCTGATGTGCTCTCAGGCAGGCCAGATGCAGAAGGTGCCATGCTCTCCCTAACCATCCAACCCTCCTCCCCAGCTTCATCACGTTTCGCTCCTGTGCCTACCTGGACAAGAAGCACACCATCTTTGGACGGTAAGGGAAGCGGCTGTGTGAAGCCTGGGGGTCAGTGGGCTAGGTGGGGTCCTTCCCCATCTGAGGCCTCCTCGCTGCCTTCTCTGTGGACCTGAGCCATGTGCCGTGCTGGCTGTCACTGCTAGGGGTTGAGGCTATGCAGAGCTGGGACGGAGGGTGCTCCCTGTGCCAGGGAAGTCTGGCTCTCCAGACCCACCGGGCTCAGGAGAGGAGGAAACACCCCTGCATGGCCTGGCCGCTGCCCTGTCTCAGACCTGATGGCGCGCCACTCACAAGCCTGGCCACGCCCAGCTGCCTTCACCCTCTAGTCCAGGGGTCTTTCCAGCATTGTGCGCCGCGTGGTCTCTTGACGCCTACCCAACTGTTTGGAAGCAGCACAAAACAAGGTGGATGCTGGTGATGTGGTTCTGGCCAAGTGGAACTCTGTTACCAAACCAGTGGGGACAGCACAAGCCACATTTGTGACTCCTATTTTTTCTGTGGGTGGGGAACCAAAAGAGAACCAGAAAAAAACCCAGCTGGATATGCCCAGGGCCATGGTCTGCTGACCCCGCCCTTGCCATGCCCTCTCATCGCCTTCCTGGCTGCTGCCCGAGGACCACCAGGCCAGCCTCGGGGCTCTCAACCCTCTTCCCACATGCCTTGGGGCCCGGCCCTGAGGGTGCCCTCCTTGAGCACATGCAGCCCCGCCTCTGTCTCCCTGCTGCAGGGTTGTTGGGGGCTTTGACGTACTGACAGCCATGGAGAATGTGGAGAGTGACCCCAAAACTGACCGCCCTAAGGTCTGTGCCCAGGGAGGTGGGGCGTGGCGGCTGGGGGCCAGGCAGGCAGGGGGAGGACCTGCTGTGCACTGAGCCCCCTCTGCTGCTAGGAGGAGATCCGCATCGATGCCACTACAGTGTTCGTGGACCCCTATGAGGAGGCTGATGCCCAGGTGAGGGGGCATGATGCCACCACCAGGAGGGTCTGGGCCAGCGCACCTTCCCACCCCAAGCCTAGCATCTGTCCTGCCCGAGGTGCTGCTGGTCAGCCTCCACCCTCTTGTGCCACAGATCGCCCAGGAGCGGAAGACACAGCTCGAGGCAGCCCCGGAGACCAAAGTGAAGAGCAGCCAGCCCGAGGCAGGGAGCCAGGGCCCCCAGACTTTCCGCCAGGGCGTGGGCAAGTACATCAACCCAGCAGCCACGTGAGTGCCGCGCGGTTGGCCTCTCTGTTTCCCATGGTGTTTCCTAGGGCTGACTGAGGTCTGAGGGTCAGATCCAGAGGGGCAAGAAAGCCACGGGCACTGGTCCTGGGCATGGGCTTGTGCTGTGTGGCCTCTGCAGCCGAGGGACTACCTGAAGGCCTGGCCGGGGCCTCTGTGGGTGGAAGCCATCGAATTCAGGGGGACGTGGGAGCAGCAGGTGGGAGGGGTTGGTCCTATACCGGGAGGGCCGTATGGAGATACAGACAAGTCAGGAGGGGCCGAGGGAGGGCGTGGACTCCCAGCGGCTTCTTCTCTTCCCAGGAAGCGAGCGGCAGAGGAAGAGCCCTCAACCAGCGCCACTGTCCCCATGTCCAAGAAGAAGCCCAGTCGGGGTTTTGGGGACTTCAGCTCCTGGTAGCAGCAGGTTGGCCACTGTGGATCTTGGTGGGGTTGCAGGGCTGGGGGCCTGTGTCCACATCTCCATTTCCAGTCTTCCTAGCCTGCCCTCTGCTGCCATCCAATAAATGGCTTACCTGCTGCCTGCATCCCTTTTCCTGGCCCCTGGGAACCCACAGCCTCCCCACCCCTTAACCTGTTGCCAAGGGCCTTGGCCCTGTTTCTAGGACCTGGCCCAGCCAGAGCCCACTGCTGGGACCTCAGAGCATAAGGTCTGCCTTACCCAGGCTGGCGCCCCAGGTCTCCAGTAGGCCAGGTTAGTGAGGAAGGACTGTGTCTCCACATTCTGGTTTCCTTTTTAAGACAGGGTCTTGCTCTGTTGCCCAGGCTCCAGTGCAGTGGTGTGATCATGGCTTACTGCAGCCTCAGCCTCCTGGGCTCAAGCAATCCTCCTGCCTTAGTCTCCCAAGTAGCTGGGACTACAGGCGTTCACCACCACACCCAGCTGTATAAGTCTGATTTTCTTACGCCTTCTTCTGTTACCTTCTCAGGGACAGCCTATTTATACAACCAGTGTGGTCCCTTGACCAACGCCATCACCTGGGACAAGTTTTCAGACCCCAGACCTACTGAGCCTGAGCCTCTGCAGGTGGGCTTCAGGGGCTTCTGATGGCCGGTGCTGGACTGCAGCATTGACTTTCCTGCCGTACCCTGCCTGGGCTCTCGGGGCCCCACTTGCCTGCTCTGGCCACGGGCTTCATCTCAAGCCTGCGTGGCTTCTCTCTGCCCCTATCAGAATCTTGAGGGGACCCACACCTGGTTGAGGCCAGTGTCTCTGGCTGTGAGGAGAACAAGCAGTCCCTCTCCCCACCCTTCTGCTGAGAAGGTGGCCTTGCTGCTTTCAGGCCCGGCCATTGGGCTCCGACTCTGCTCCTCCTGTCACTGACTGATGGCCTTTGGCCGGCTGCATCAGCATCTCCTAACGTCAAGACCCTCCCTCGACCCCATTTTTCTGTTAAATGTGCCCCTGGCTTGCTTTTTCTTCTGTTTTCAGCCCAGGCCAGTGGTCAGTGTTCTCATGTCATGGACCCTCCTTCCCTCCTTCGCCTCTCGGGCTCCCTGTTGCCCTCAGGCCCCCCACTTCTAGTTCTTCACAGTAAGCCCTAACTTCTTAGGCCTTATTCTTGGTTGTCTCATTTTTGTTGCCCCAAATCTTGAACCTGTCAGTACGTTCCAGGCTGTACCTCTGTCCTTCCTTTTCTCATCACTGATGCTGAAGCCGCAGGCCCGAGCCCTTTGTCTCCCTGGATGCTGGGTGGCGCCTCATCTGCATCCCTGCCTCACCCTGTCTACTGCCACAGGCTGCCTGATGACCGCTAGAGACACGTCTGCCCCTTATCACCCTGCTGCACACCAGCCTCTGGCCCTTCATCATGCTAAGAACAAGAACTGCACCACGGCTGGCTCCGCCTCTTCTCCAGCCCATCCCTCTGCAGCCTGTCACCCGTCTGTGACTGTTGACCAGGCCCCTGGAGTGACTTTTTGACGCCCTCAATGCCTCCCGCCAGGCACTGTCCTCAGCGAGGTCTGGTCTAGCCCTGGCAGTAACTCACTTGTAAGAGGCTCAGACACCAAGCTGGGCCTGCGCAGTAGGACGCAGTGACTGCACAGGTGTCTACACACCCGTAGGTCTCTGAGCCAGCATCCAGGGTACAGGTGTGGGTGGTGGGGGGTGGAGGCCTGACCAGGGAGGGAGAAGCAGGTTTGGAGAGGACCCTGTGGCCACCCTGGCTGGCCCTGACTGTATTCTCTGGCTACATTCAAATCCCCCCAATGGTGGGGGCAGAGAAGTGGGATCAGGCCGCCCTTGGCTCCAGAGCTGGAAGAACCTAAGACTGCCCTCTGCTCTCAGGGGTGCCACAGAGAGCCTGGGCTCAGCCTTCTGCATCAGGACATGGCCTCGTCCACTGAGCGCACAACTTAAACATCTGACATCAGAAGCTTTATTTGTAAACCTCACACAGATAAGGACCAAGGGCTGGCAGCGTGGCCAGAGGACAGGGGAAGTTGAAGGCCCCGTGCTTGAGCTTGGCAGTCCTGCTCCTTGCAGTGAAGCCGCCGTGGGTGACCGTCCAGCCTCACCCAGTGGCCTGCACAGTGAGGGAAGGGCTTCAGGGCCATCTGCCCCTGGGGCAGGGGACAGGCCACCAAGGACCTTTGGCAAGTGAAGGTTTACATTTCTGTAGTTTGTTTTAGAGCTTAATTTGCAGGTTTTTAGCTATTAAAACCACTTGAATTTTTAATAACCTGATGAGGGCATCAGGTAAATAAAAGGATTTTGGGAAGATTCTTATTTCTGATTCTAATATCTGACAGATGCCATCAAGAATAAGCATTAAGGTATAAAAATACTGTGTGTGTATAAAACAATGCCAAACCACATTCCTACAGCAAATGCACTGTGCCATTTATAACCCTGACATCACCTCCCAAGGCTCTCAAGGAAGATTTGTTTTAAATAAATAGAAGTCCCAGATGATATTGTTCAGGAATTTTAGAGGGTGGTGGACATGGTCTTGTGAATAGCACTTCCCCTGTTGCCAGCTCATGGTCTATTCATTTGGTTTAAAAATGAGCTTGCATTTTGCAGAAGCCCAACAACAACAACAAAAAAGTGATAAAAGTTTTGTTGGTATAAGTTACAAAAAAAAAAATACAAAATAAGTCATAAGAAAATTCATAAGACTACTAGTAAAAAATGTTCAATCGATGCCGTCAGTAAAGACAAAAACCAAAGTGCCCAAAACGAGGGAGCAGCGAACTCACCCAACACGCAGAACAGCTCTAAATAGAACTTGAGTGTGTACAAAAACCACTCGGAAGAGTTTTAGAAGATTCTTCAATGTAAGTGAAGCATCTTGAGTCACTCAGGACCTGGCTGTCCTCACACCCATAGCAGGCTGGGGACGGCACAAACCCCCAACTGTTTCCCCTAGTCCCCAGGGCATCCAAGGCTGGGTTCCCACATGGGAGAGGAATGAAGACTCGAAGGGAAGGGTCAGTTTAAGTTTTCAGTGAACAACTTCTTCCAGTCGGGAAGGTGTCTCAGCCTCTTCAGAGTCTCAGACAATTGACTGACGCCACAGGTGTTGCTAACTTCATGTGCCAGCTTGTGGGCGGAGCCTCTCCAGGCTTGAGACAGGGCAGCAAGAGCCCTGCAGCGTGCAGTGACCCCTGTGCTCTAGATGGCCGCACGTGAGCTCAGGAGGTCGGGATGTGCTGGGCCAGCCTGAACCCGTGAGGGAGACTAGCGCAGGCATAAGGCAGCTTGCAGGGCCATAGCTGGATGTGGAGGCTTACAAGACAGTACAAAAATTTCCTTCCTTTCCTAAGTGGAAGATGTGCTTTAAAGGAACTTCTGCCTCTGTCACTCCTGCTGAGTTGATGCATCTCAGTGCCATGCCCACCAGGGCAGTGGCATGTCCCACATACTGAGGCTTGGGCCAAGAGATGGCACCCAAAGGCATGCTCTACGTGGGCAGTGAGCTTGAGTGGGCACAGCCCAGTGCCTACATGGACCGTAGGTCTGGGTTTAGGAAGGGCTTAAGTCAGGGGAGGTGTGAAGCTGGACAGGTGGCCACGTTCTTACTGCCAGCTCGCACTCTTGCCCCTAGACTAGCCTTGTCTGAAGGCAGCTTCAGAGTCACTCGCCAGGCAGAGAACTATCCAGGCTCAGTGCTCTCCTATCTGCTGCCCCTTGGCCTCCCCCAGTCTCCTGCCTGCCCTCTGTGCCCTGAGACAAGTTACTAAATGTTGAAAACCAAACTTATCTGGGAATGGTTTTTGACCTCCATCCTCTGCAAAGTGGCCTAAACCCTTATGGGGTGCCCACTCCTGGTGGAGGGCAGGTGGATGGGTGGATTGTAATTTATAATAAAATATGTGGCAGAAACACAGGCCTTAGGAGATTGCACAGGCCCCTCTATCAGGCCCCTCTATCAGTTCAAGTGACATGGGACAGCACCACGCAGGGATGGGCAATGCGGCTAGCAGGCCAGGCGCCTTCATGCACAAAGGCTAAACCTGTCTTGTTGCTTTAACCTTTTCTGAACAAATTTTCAACATTCTGGCAAACGTCAAGTTTTGAAGTTTTTCCTGTGGGTTCTGGCCTCTTTCATATGCAAAAATAATTCTTTTTCTTCAAGTACATCCAGGGTAGAAAATGAAATCCGACTTTTACTCGGTCCAGTGTGTTACGCTATAACGACATGGACCAGCCCCTCAGCAACTGCCTGACACCTAAGCTGCTGTCACCGCTAAGGGCACAACCCCTGGTACCAGACCCCGTGAGGCTGTCGCCTCAGTAACAGTACCTCTGCAGGCCCCTGGGACAGCCTTCTCTAAGGGCCAGCTCACCTGCTTTCTAGATAAGGAATCTACTGGCTTAAATAAACAACATGTTCCACGAGACACATTTCTCAATTTAGAGTGTATCTAAAATGTCATCAGTGCTGGCCTCTGTTTCTGAACAGGCTAAAAACCAAAAATACCCTTAGTGTATAAGTCTGTTGACTGCCTCTGTAAGATTCTTAAATGAATGCTGTACTTCAGTGGTTCATTTGAAAGAGGAATAGCCAATTTGAAGTTTTGCGAATTTTAAGAAAAAGAGTGGGGTGGAGGATGGGCTACAATACCTTTTCTCTAAAAAGGGGAACGGCGAGACTTGCTATCTAAAGAGACCCTGTCCCTATGGTCTTCAGAGACTTAGTTTGGTTCTTTTTTTTGAGACGGAGTCCTGCTCTGTCACCAGGCTGGAGTGCAGTGGCACGATCTCGGCTCACTGCAACCTCCGCCTCCTGGGTTCAAGTGATTCTCCTGCATCAGCCTCCCGAGTAGCTGGGACTACAGGCATGCGCCACCATACCCAGCTAATTTTTTTTTTTTTTTTTGAGACGAAGTCTCGCTCTTGTGCCCCAGGCTGGAGTGCGATGGTGCCATCTTAGCTCACTGCAACCTCCGCCTCCCAGGTTCAAATAATTCTCCTGCCTCAGCCTCCTGAGTAGCTAAGATTACAGGCAGCCACCACCATGCCCGGCTAATTTTTGTATTTTTAGTAGAGACGGGGTTTCACCATGTTGGCCAGGCTGGTCTGGAACCCCTGACCTCAGGTGATCCACCCGCCTCGGCCTCCCAAAGTGCTGGGATTACAGGCGTGAGCCACCACGCCCGGCCTCAGTTTGGTTTTCAACTGAACCTTCAAAAAGCAGAGCCCAACTATATTGAAGACAAAGGTGAAAGGAAGGTATTAACTAGGCGGGTAAGTCATCAGTTGGTTAATTCTTTCTCTAGAACTTGAGAAGTTAGAAAAAGCTCACTGAAGATTTTCAGAAACAACCATGTACATGAAGAGGACAGATCTGAGGGGACACCTTACCCACAGAGATGGCCGAGCGTGTCAAGAGCTATGCACAGCTAGCCTTTGAGGTCACAGGGCAAGAAAGGCTGCCACCGGCTGCTCCTACGTTTCCATTACATTCAGTTTCTTTCACAAAACAGCATTCGAAGGAGAAGGGAAAGTTCGCACTTTACTCCCAGCCATTGTCTTTGATCATGTGAGCAAGCTCAATGATGAATTTTCCTTCCTTATATTTCTGACTGCTCTCAAACGCATGCTCCTTGAAAAAGAAAAGGGAGATGAAGGTTTCAGGACAGAAGGTTTCACTTTTAAATTTCATCACTCTTTTGGCAAAATGCCCCCCCCCAAGTCTATACTATTAACTATACCCAGATGTTCCCTGAGCTGTGCACTCACCCAGCGCTGAGGGGTCTGTTCCAGGTGAGTCCACTGAGGCAGTGCAGGTTTACTTTACATTTGTTGTTGAAAGTTTTTCATGTGCTTGCTTCGGCAGCACATACACTAAAAGGTTTTTCATTTGCTTGTTTTGAGATAGGGTCTCACTCTGTCGCCCAGGCTGGAATGCAGTGGTGTGGTCATAGCTCCCTGCAGCCTTGGCCTCCGGGGCTCAAGTGATCCTTCCACCTCAGGCTCCCAAAGTGCTGGGATTACTTGTAGGACAGTGTGAATGCAGATCTGTTTACTGAAAATTTACTACGTGTGGGGCGATTTAAGAGGCTTGAAGAGATGCAAAAGACTACACTCCAGGAATTCTGTGCATAACTAGAGTGAAGGCAAATACAGGGAGAGTGACGGAGGCTGGCACAGTGGTGCACATCTGTAATCCCAGCACTTTGGGAGGCCAAGGCAGGAGGATGACTTGAGTCCAGGAGTTCGAGACAAGCCTACGCAACAAAAACTTAGCGGGGTGTGGTGTGCCTGTAGTCCCAGCTACTTGGGAGGGTGAGGTGGAGGACCGCTTCAACCCAGAAGGTTGAAGCTGCAATGAGCTGAGATCGACCAAGACCCTGTCTAAAAACAAAACAACAACAACAAAAAAACAGGATATCTGGAGAAGGCCCTGCATGGGGAGGAGTTAACATCTCTCCCACAGACACATCCTCATCCTTTTGTTTTGCTGAGTGTGTGGCCTGGTGCAAGGGACACAGAAGACCAAGATGGGTCCTGCCTATCCAAGCGGCAGCCGCAGGTGTGGCAGACACAGGAAGGACTGTGCCAGCAGGAAGCAGCGGGTGCAGCCGTAGAGGGGAATGCAGTGTGGTGGCCATGCAGGGAAGGCAGGGGTTTCTGGAAGTGGGGCCCACAGATGGGTAAGGGGCTGACTGACCAGGGGGAAGGGCTGGGGATGCCTGCCAGTCTTGTGGAGCCCGTTTCCACCGTGTGAACTGTGGCCTTCCAAAGCTCACGAGGAATCTGGGAGACCAGAGATGATCAGGAATTCAGGAAAGAGGGAGAGCAGGTGGCCTGGACCCGGCGAACACCAGAGCCTGAATGGGAAAGCCTCCTTCAAAAAAGGCAGGCAGGCCGGGGGCGGTGGCTCACGCCTGTAATCCCAGCACTTTGGGAGGCTGAGGTGGGTGGATCACTTGAGGTCAGGAGTTTGAGACCATCTCAAAAACAAACAAAAACAAGCCAGGGAAGGCATGGGAGCACCCACCAGACGGCAGATGGCCAGGGGGTCAAAACCATGGAATCTGAGGTGGCCTGGGGGAGGGAAGGACTCCGCCACAAAGGTCAGCCAGAGAGAGTGGAGCCTGGAAGAGAGACCTCAGGGCAGTGTGGAGGAGGGAAGCGGGGCAAGAGGGTGCAGGGCCTGAGGAGGCCAGGTTTGTTGGCTTTGGAGGCCAGATCAGCCACGTGGTGGAGAGAGAAGGGAACTAGAGGTGAAGGCTGGAGAGGAGGTGGGGACTGCGACCTTCAAATCAAGGTCTCCAGGGAAGAGGGATCTGGGCAGCTGCTCATGGGCAGCTCTCTGATTCCCACTGTAGCAGGTCTGGCGCTGAGGGGTCTTCCAGGCTTGTCCCTGACGGTGGGCACAGCCTCCCGCAGTCCCCCGCAGCCCTCTCAGCCTCCTCCCACACCCAGGCTCTGCTCAGGGGCGGAGGCTGGGTGCAGAGAGCCTGGCTTAGGAAGAAATGGGCCTGAACATGTGTTTTGTTTTTTGTTTTGGGTCGGGACCTCACTGTCACCCAGGCTGGAGGGCAGCGGTATGGTCATGCCTCACTGGAGCCTGCACTGCCCGCCTCGGCTGAGGAGCTGGGGTTTCTGAAAGCGCTGTGACCGGTACCAGGGGCCACACTGCAGGGGAAGGTGTGGGTCAGTGACAACTTAGTGGCACATCCCCTTGTGGCACGAGCGTCCCTTAGAAACCAGCGGCACTCACGTATTTCCACCCGAGTGTGGTCTTGCAGTTCTCGCAGTAGATGTCGGCGACCGCATGCAGCCCGGTGAGAAGGACCCTCTCCTCTGCGGGGCCGCAGCCCACGTTCACCCTGAGGGGAAAGAGGTGCCACCGTGCTGCAGGCCCGGCCCCTCAGCGGGCCCCGCCCCATTCCCCTAAGAGTTCCCCCAAAACAGGGACCCTCCCAAAGAGCAGCGCCCTGCCTCTCCCCGGCCCTGCCCGCCCCCACCATCAATGGGGAAGATCAGTGATGGGACAGGCTAGGGGCAAGATCCTTAGTGCGTTTCAGAAACTCCCAGGCGGGGGATGGTGGGTTCTTTCAGGACCCCTAACCAGGTGATTCTACACAGGGCGCTGGGTAGGTGCCATCCAGGCCATCCCGGGGCCCACGCCGCCCCCCAGGCTGAACCAGGGTACTCACACGGAATTGAAGAGGTAGGCGCGTCCCTGGCTCCCCTGAAAGGACTGAAAGAAGAAGGTCCCATGAGATTGGCTGCGAGTACTTTCTGGAACAAAGGGGTGCTGCTCAGAGCCAGGGGAGCCCAGCCCCACGGCCCAAGTTCTGTTAGCTGCACCCGGACGGGTCACCGGGAGCAGACACCGGCGTCCCCCCTCCAGAACTCCACTTCTACTAACAACAGCCACTTAACGGAGCTGCAAGCTGTTTTTCAGTGTAGACGGTCAGGAAGTGGCTGATTCTGCTGCATCAACATTCTGCAAGTGACTATTATTGGAAATCATGGCAAAATCAGTTTTTAAATGGTGAGCTTCGTATGTCTGGACAACTCTACCTGATTAGAAGAGTTCTGAGAGGGGATCACGAATGATTTTCTCTACCCGAAAACCCACAGATCCTCAAAATGCTCTCCTCGCCGCCTCTTCTGCAGCAGTTCAGATGCGCTCACTGTCAGATACTAGGCGCAGGGGGAAGTGTCCATACTTTCCCACTGAAATGTTTTAAAAGTCACAGCATGACTGAGCACGGTGGCTCACGCCTGTAACCCCAGCATTTTGGGAGGCTGAGGCAGGCGGATCACCTGAGGTCAGGAGTTTGAGACCAGCCTGGCCAACATGGTGAAACCCCACCTCTACTAAAAATACAAAAGTTAGCTGAGCGTGGTGGCGGGCACCAGTAACCCCAGCTACTTGGGTGGCTAAGACAGGAGAATCACTTGAACCTGGGAGGTG
>NW_012103232.1:779470-780416 GCF_000951045.1 Mandrillus leucophaeus
GAAGGCAAATACAGGGAGAGTGACGGAGGCTGGCACAGTGGTGCACATCTGTAATCCCAGCACTTTGGGAGGCCAAGGCAGGAGGATGACTTGAGTCCAGAAGTTCGAGACAAGCCTACGCAACAAAAACTTAGCGGGGTGTGGTGTGCCTGTAGTCCCAGCTACTTGGGAGGGTGAGGTGGAGGACCGCTTCAACCCAGAAGGTTGAAGCTGCAATGAGCTGAGATCGACCAAGACCCTGTCTAAAAACAAAACAACAACAACAAAAAAACAGGATATCTGGAGAAGGCCCTGCATGGGGAGGAGTTAACATCTCTCCCACAGACACATCCTCATCCTTTTGTTTTGCTGAGTGTGTGGCCTGGTGCAAGGGACACAGAAGACCAAGATGGGTCCTGCCTATCCAAGCGGCAGCCGCAGGTGTGGCAGACACAGGAAGGACTGTGCCAGCAGGAAGCAGCGGGTGCAGCCGTAGAGGGGAATGCAGTGTGGTGGCCATGCAGGGAAGGCAGGGGTTTCTGGAAGTGGGGCCCACAGATGGGTAAGGGGCTGACTGACCAGGGGGAAGGGCTGGGGATGCCTGCCAGTCTTGTGGAGCCCGTTTCCACCGTGTGAACTGTGGCCTTCCAAAGCTCACGAGGAATCTGGGAGACCAGAGATGATCAGGAATTCAGGAAAGAGGGAGAGCAGGTGGCCTGGACCCGGCGAACACCAGAGCCTGAATGGGAAAGCCTCCTTCAAAAAAGGCAGGCAGGCCGGGGGCGGTGGCTCACGCCTGTAATCCCAGCACTTTGGGAGGCTGAGGTGGGTGGATCACTTGAGGTCAGGAGTTTGAGACCATCTCAAAAACAAACAAAAACAAGCCAGGGAAGGCATGGGAGCACCCACCAGACGGCAGATGGCCAGGGGGTCAAAACCATGGAATCTGAGGTGGCCTGGGGGAGGG
>NW_012103232.1:781610-782220 GCF_000951045.1 Mandrillus leucophaeus
CCGGGCGAGGTGGCGGGCGCCTGTAGTCCCAGCTACTCAGGAGGCTGAGGCAGGAGAATGGCGTGAACCCGGGAGGCAGAGCTTGCAGTGATCCAAGATTGTGCCACCATTCCAGCCTGGGCGACAGAGCAAAACTCCATCTCAAAATAATAATAATAATAATAATAAAGTGAAACATATGTTTCCATTAAAACAAAATAACGACAACAGATGCCAAACTACTAACAGTGACATCTCCAAGGAATGGAGTAGGACAAGGCAGGAGGACGAAGCAAGTCTCCTTGTTTACACATATATATTATTTTAATGTGATTATGAGCAATATTATATAATTTTTTAAAAATGAAAAGGGTCCAGCACGATGCCTCATGCCTATAATCCCAGCACTTTGGGAGGCCGAGGTGGGCGGATCACTTGAGGCCAGGAGCTTGAGACCAGTCTGGACAACATGGTGAAACCCCATCTCTACTAAAAATACAAAAAATTAGCTGGGTGTGGTGGCGGACACCTGTAATCTGAGCCACTTGGGAGGCTGAGGCAGGAGACTCGCTTGAACCTGGGAGACAGAGGTTGCAGTGAGTGAGACGGCGCCACTGCACTCCAGCCTGGG
>NW_012103232.1:782270-783727 GCF_000951045.1 Mandrillus leucophaeus
CACTCCAGCCTGGGCAACAAGAGTGAAACTCTGTCTGAAAAAAAAAAAAAAAAGGTCACAGCACAAGGTAGCCTCCCACTTGGAGAAAGGCTCTTCCAGTGACATCTATCCCACCAGGAAAATACCACGCGCTGAGAAACCGCGCATGGTACATTCACGTATTCTAAGATGGCCAAGCGTGAAAGAGTCAGAATAGGGCATCTGCACCCCCGATGCACTCGGTCACTCTCCATGACCTTTGACCTCACGGGACAAGTGGGAACACCTGCTCCAGTGCCAGCTTCAAGTCTCGATCGATCTCAAACATAATCAAAGAAATGCAAACCAAATCAAAAACTTTGGGGGGAGTTGGGGTTTTTTTGAGATGGAGTCTCACTTTGTCACTCAGGCTGGAGTGCAATGACACCACCTGGACTCACTGTAGCCTCTGCCTCCAGGGTTCAAGCAATTCTCCTGCCTGAGCCTCTCCAGTAGCTAGGACTACAGGAACACACCACTAGGCCCAGCTAATTTTTGTATTTTTAGAGATAGGATATTTTAGAGATAGGGTTTCGCCATGTTGGCCAGGCTGGTCTTGAACTCCTGGCCTGAAGTGATCTGCCCACTTTGGCCTCCCAAAGTGTTGAGATTGCATGTGGGAGCCAACGTGCCTGGCTTATATTACAGTTTATAATGGAGGCTGTCATTTAAAAATGTCTTAGGTCAGCTGGTAAGAGATGCTCACTCAATACCACTCCCACAAAGGAAACTGCATATGTCATACATGATGTACACTGTCAGATTTTCATATCTAAATTTCATTGGAAAGAAAACAAGAAAGCAACATTTCTGTATAAAACAAAGAGGTTTTGTATTGGCAGGCGTGAACCACCGTGCCCGCCCTTTTTGGGGGTTTTTGGTCTAACAAAGGCAAAAGGCTATGAGGAATGTGACTGAAACACGATTTGACAATATTGAACGGGAAAAGGCACATAATATAGGAGCCAGCAGTCCCACTTCTAAGAATTTACAGTAAACAACAAACTAGCTTGAGTATATAAGGAAATGCAACAAGAATGGTCACAGGTTATAGTGTTCATAATTAGGAAAACAAACAACAACAACAAAAATGGGCTGAGGCAGGAGGACTGCTTGAGCTCAGGAGTTCGAAGAGCCATGATTACACCACTGCACTCCAGCCTGGGGGACAGAGCAAGAAACTGCCTCTAAAAATATAAAAGAGGCCGGGAGCAGTGGCTCACGCCTGTAATCCCAGCACTTTGGGAGGCCGAGGTGGGTGGATCACCTGAGGTCAGGATTTCAAGACCAGCCTGGCCAACATGGAGAAACCCTGTCTCTAATAAAAATACAAAAATTAGCTGGGCATGGTGGAGGGTGCCTGTATTCCCAGCTACTCAGGAGGCTGAGGCAGGAGAATCACTTGAACCCAGGAGGTGGAGGTTGCAGTGAGCCGAGAT
>NW_012103232.1:787552-788560 GCF_000951045.1 Mandrillus leucophaeus
AGTGGCCGGATCTCAGCTCACTGCAAGCTCCGCCTCCCTGGTTTACGCCATTCTCCTGCCTCAGCCTCCCGAGTAGCTGGGACTACAGGCGCCCAACACCACGCCTGGCTAATTTTTTGTATTTTTAGTAGAGATGGGGTTTCACTGTGTTAGCCAGGATGGTCTCGATCTCCTGACCTCGCGATCCGCCTACCTCGGCCTCTCAAAGTGCTAGGATTACAGGCGTGAGCCACCGCGCCTGGCCTATGTTCAGTTTAATAATCATCTTATAGACTCTTCCCACATCCTCATCAGTCTTCAATTTTCTGGACTGAATTTCCTAATTCTCACCTACTCTGAAAGTCCTTACTTTTAAATAGGGTTTGGCTCAGAGACAAGAGCAGCTCTGTGATTCAGACTCAGAGCTGTCTTATCAGAGTTGGGGCCAGCAAACTCCTTCTGTAAATTAGAGCCAGGAGAGAAGTAGTTTAGGCTTTGGGGGACATATGGTCCTTGTTCTAATTACTCTGTAAACAGATGAGCACAGCTGTGATCTATGAAAACCTTGCATAAACAGGTGGTGTGGCAGATTTGGACCACAGATCAGAGTTTGCTAACTAGATGGAGCTTTCTAGTAACCAGAGCTGCCTACAGCAGCAACAGGCTCCCTGGAGCCAGGGGATCCCTTGTTAGTGACAAATACTAACTTAGAGGCTGTGGAGACAGTGCCTCTCGCCTCGCAGGTGCTGGAGCCTGTTCTGTGGGGCAGGTGTTCTCTGTGGTCTCAGTGAATCCTCATCAGAATCACCACGGAAGGGAGAAGAGCTCACTCTCGTCGTCATCCTGCCACCTCGCCTGGCCCATCTGCCACCTCGCCCGGCCCATCACCCACGGAGGCACGAGGTCCAATCCTTTCTGGTGGTCTGTGTGCTCAGAGAGCTTAGTTCTTGGCACTTTTTTCGTCCTGAAATGCTCATTTGGCACCGAATGACTTCTGAGCAGGCTTCGGCTTTTCTTTTTTTTTTTTTT
>NW_012103232.1:790540-792049 GCF_000951045.1 Mandrillus leucophaeus
GAGTCTCGCCCTGTTGCCCAGGCTGGAATGAATGCAGTGGTGCCATATTGGCTCACTGCAACCTCCGCCTCCCAGGTTCAAGCGATTCTCCTGCCCCAGCCTCCCAAGTAGCTAGGATTACAGGAGCACGCCACTACGCCCAGCTAACTTTTGTATTTTCAGTAGAGACGGGGTTTCACTATGTTGGTCAGGCTGGTCTTGAACTCTTGACCTCGTGATCCGCCAGTCTCGGCCTCCCAAAGTGCTGGGATTACAGGCGTGAGTCACCGCGCCCAGCCGAGACGGGGTTTCTTCATGTTGGTCAGGCTGGTCTGGTCTCCAACTCCTGACCTCAGGTGATCCGCCCACCTAGATCTCCCAAAGTGCTGGGATTATAGGCGTGAGCCACCGTACCCAGCTGATACCATTTTTAAAACAGCTCAGTGATGACCTCCAGGCTCTTCAACAGAAGCATCTCAAATTCCTTTTGACCATGTAGCAATGAACACACCTGGCATGCTTCCGAAACAAAACCATGCATGGGGCTGGACACTGACCACCTGCTCAGTGCTCAGGTCACCTGCTTAGGTCATGGCCAACACACAGGTGTCACGGGGCTCCACAAGGCCACAAGCTTCACTGCCCCTACCTGGGGGCCCAGAGCAGCTCCGCCTCTTGTTACCTCATGTCATTTTACACACTGAGCCTACCTTGGAAAACACTGAGGAAATGGGGTGCCTGGCTCCTTCCACTTCTCACCTCACACTTCCCAGTGCACACAGGAGCCCCAGAGGCAATGAGAGAGCAGAAACTCTGCCTCGTTCAACAGTTTCTATCTCAGATGATGAAATGAGGAGCCTCTCACTATTACCTAGTGAAAATACAAGCAGGTAAATGTTCTTCTCATTGAGTTAAACAGGAAACCTAAGAGATTCCTGGCTGGGCGTGGTGGCTCACACTGATGATCCCAGCACTTTGGGAGGCCAAGGCAGGAGGATCACTTGAGGCCAGGAGCACAAGACCAGCCTGGGCAACATGGTAAAATCCTGTCTCTACAAAACAAATAAACAAATAAATAAAATAACTATTAAAGAAGAAAAGATTCCTGAAAGGCACAACTTCCCGACACACTTTGTTTCCAAAGTGGTCATGACCTGTGAAGATGGGGAGACGTCATGACCTGAGGATGGGGGTAGGTCACGACCTGTGAGGCTGGGGGGAGGTCATGAACTGAGGACGTGGGGAGAATGCTGTCATTCCCTGAGTGAGCATCAGCTCCTCTGTGATGTGTGGCCTGTTTAAATGTTCACAGCTGGTTGATGATAAACGCCACACACGGCTAATAAGGAACTCAGCACAGTAAGGAGGGGCCGGGGGATCTTATTTACATATTCAAGGCTGCTCACGGGTCCTGTGCACAGAGACCAGCCAGAGCTTCACCCAGGGCTCCTACAGACCCTGCAAACGCAGCCACAGCCTCTGGGGCATTTTCCTGAGCAACCTCTTTCCTTCTTAACCATACTGAGTTTT
>NW_012103232.1:792239-794712 GCF_000951045.1 Mandrillus leucophaeus
GGAGAATGGCGTGAACCCGGGAGGCGGAGCTTGCAGTGAGCTGAGATCCGGCCACTGCACTCCAGCCTGGGCAACAGAGCAAGACTCCATCTCAAAAAAAAAAAAAAATTTTTTTTCTTAATACCCTTATTATTAAACTATTTCCACAGATTTTTCTAGACTTCTTTTGCTCATTCAGTCCTCTCTGGTTTTCTGCTCTGAGAAACAAGTGATTCACCTTGCCGCTCGTGATCCTGGCAGTCCCAGCTGCCTGGCCCTGGAAACCCACCCACCATGCCAGGATCACATCTGAGATCGTGGCATAGCCACAGTTAACCATGCACAAAATGCTCACCAACACTGCCTAGAAGGCTCTAGACGTTCAGGACACAGCACACTCAGGAAGTCATGTGATGCTTAAATATTCTTCCACTAAGTAGGTACCACAACAACAAATAATCATTGTGCTATCAGTTTTTTGGCATAAGCCACTTGCCTTGGAGATGAGCTCATCATGATTGGCCAGGTGTGCTCTGCAGTGGATGCAGCTGTACGTTCGGTGACAATTCGGCAGATACGCTTGGAAAGTTTTGGACTTTGTCATTTTCACCATCTCTCCTGGGCACTCCTCACTCAGCTCAGGGCTGGTTCTGGAAGAACCGCGGCTCTGCTGGCCTCTCTGACAAAAGAAACACTGGAAAATGCACGCAAGAGCCGTCGTTGTCCAGGAGGGCGTGTGGCCCTGTCCACACAGCTGGGACGAGAGAAAAACGTAACCTGTCAACCAATCAGACAAAGTGGTGGGTTACAGAGAGAACATGCGTGTGAAGGAGGCACGTACGGGATTCATGCATTGCGAAGCAAACACGCGGGGGGCGGGGGCGGCAGGACTGGAAGTTAAAGATCTTTTTTTTTTGAGATGAAGGCTCGCTCCACTGCGCAGGCTGGAATGCAGTGGCGCAATCTCAGGTCACTGCAACCTCCTCCTCCTGGGTTCAAGCGATTCTCCTGCCTCAGCCTCCGAGTAGCTGGGACTACAGGAACACGCCACCACGCCCGGCCTCCCAAAGTGCTGGGATTACAAGCGCCACTGCGTCTATCAAGATCCAACTCTTTAGTATCAATTGTAGACAAAATGAACACTGAGCCCATGCCACTGCTTAACCACTTTACATGAAGTTGGAAGTGAAAAAGTGAACTCCTTTTACATGCAAATAATTTGAGAAAAACATTGATTCAAATTCTTCTTATACCAGGTTTGCCTTTGGGAAACATGAAAGAAGAGGCGGAACCAAGACTTCTAGTGAGCGGGCCCAGTGGCAGGGCCGGATGCACCCCACCCCGAATCTGGGAACTCACCATGCAGGGCACTAGGACACTGAGGAATGTGAGGGATGGGTCCAGTATTATTTAATCTTTAAGAAATTCCAGTCCTGAAATAAACCCTCATGTATGGTCAAATGATCTTCAACAAGGGTGTCAAGACCATTCGATGGGGAAAGGACAGTCTTTCAACAAATGGTGTCACAACAACTGGATGTCCGCCTGCAAAAATATAAAGCTGGACTCCTACCTAACACCGTACACAAATTAACTCGAAATAAAAGACCTAACTGTGAGAGCTAAGACTATAAAACTCTTAGAAGGAAACACAGGGGAAAAGCTTCATGACACTGGATTTGGCAATGATCTCTTGGATGCGATACCAAAAGCAGGGGCAGCAAAAGAAAAATAGACACATTAGACTTCGTGAAAATGTACAACTTTTGACTCGATGCAGCGCTCACACCTGTGGTCCCAGCACTTTGGGAGGCTGAGGTGGGTGGACCACTGGAGCCCAGGAGCTCAAAACCAGCCTGGGTAACAAAGAAATACCTCATCTCAACTAAAAATACACAAAATTAGCAGGGTGTGGTCCCTGTGCCTGTGGTCCCAGCTACTTGGGACAGCTGAGGGGGGAGGATGGCTTGAGCCTGGGAAGTTGAGGCTGAAATGGGTTGAGATCGTCCAACTGCACTCCAGCCTAAGCAACAGAGTGAAACCCTGTCTCTAAACTAATAAATAAAAACTTTTGTGCTTCAAAGGATACTATCAACAGAGGCAACCCAGAGAATGAGGGAAAGTATTTTAAAATCATATACCTGATAAGGTATTAATATCTAGAACACATATATTCTATTTTCTCTCTATACATATTCTCCATATATCTATATTCTCCATCCTAGTTATTGGAATATGTCAAAAAACAAAACACAAAAAAACTCCTACAACTCAGCAAAACAAACAAACTGGTTAAAAAAATGGATAAAGGGCCAGGCGTGGGCCGGGCACAGTGGCTCATGCCTGTAATTGCAGCACTTTGGGAGGCCAAGGTGGGTGAATCACAAAGTCAGGAGATCGGGACCATCCTGGCTAATACGGTGAAACCCTGTCTCTACTAAAAATACAAAAAATTAGCCAGGCGTGGTGGCGGGCGCCTGTAGTCCCAGCTACT
>NW_012103232.1:795157-799783 GCF_000951045.1 Mandrillus leucophaeus
AAAAAAAAAAAAAAAAGGAAATGGATAAAGGATGTATATATCTATATTCTCTATATATTCTAGTTATTAGAATATATTAAAAAAACAACTCAGCAAAAAGAAACAATCTGATTAAAAAATGGACAAAGGACCTATTATCTATATTCTATATAGTTATTAGAATGTATTTAAGAAACTCCTACAACTCAGCAAAGCAACCCCAATCTGATTAAAAACGGACAAAGGACTTATGTAAACATTTCTCCGAAGAAGATATACAAATGGCCTACAAGCACGCGAAAAGATGCTCCATGTCACTGATCCTGAGGCCGATGAGGACACGCTGAGACACCACCGCACACCCTCTAGGACAGCTACTATCAACACACACGTGGAAGATAAGCGTTGGTGAGGATGTGGAGGAATCGGAACCTCCTGCATTGCGGGTAAAAACGTAAAATGCTGGAGGCACTATGGGAAACAGTATGGTAATTTCTCAAAAAATGAAACACAGAATTACCATGGGCTCCAGCAATTCCACTGCTGGGTATAAATCCACAACAACGGAAAACAGGGTCTCAAAGCCACGTCTGCACACCCACGCTCACAGCAGCATTATCCACAACCACCACGGGGGGGAAGCAGCAGAGTGTCCCTCCACAAACGGGCAGCCTCAAAATCAAAATGCGGCATCTGCATACAATGGAATTGTTATTCAGCCTTTAAAAGGAAGGGACTCCTGTCACAGCTACAACATGGAGGAACCCTGAGGACACTATGCTCAGTGAAGTAAGCCAATCACAAAGCACAAATATTGTATGAGGTCCCTAGAGTAGTGGGACTCAGAGACAGAAAGAGCTGCCCGGGGCAGGGGAGTCCCCGCTTCATGGGTGCCGTGTTTCAGTTTTGCAACATGAAGAGTTCTGGAGGTTGGAGGGTGGTGATGGCTGTACAAAAATGTGAATATATTTAATGTCACTGAACTGTGTAATTAGAAATGGTTAAGACGGTAAGAGTTATGGGTACTGACCACAATTATTTTAAAGAAGAGTATCGTTTTTACATTTCTAAGGTCTCATTAACAAAAGAAGGTAAGTCCATGACTGATGCTGTCATCATTGGCACCAGGGATGTGCGCCGAGTTTTCCCGGTGGCACCACCCCAGCTCAGCCCGTGACGGGGGCCTGCAGAGAGTCAGGCACACCGGATTTTCTTTCAGGCCCACGAGAAGAGCAAGGGTTTCCCCAAATTCAAGAGCACAGGTCTGGGAAGAAGAGTCAAGCACTAGCAGTGTCCTCGCACCTGCTCTTCCTGAAACGCACCCCTCACACCCCCACCCCATGTGACCTCTGTTCTGGCGGCAGCCTGTCCTGTGCCCTTCTGTGGGACGACAACCAGGACGGCGTCCACCCCCCAACCTGCACAGGCACGCCTGCATTAGAAGGTTTGAAGATGTGCATGGGCACAACGCAGTGTGTGTAATTGTGTGAACGGAAGACACAAATGGCCTGTGGCTGCCACCCAGGATGGAACTGGGATCCAGTCACCACGGTGCTGCTGTGCCCTTCCTCGGTGCCCCGGCCTGAGACGCTGCCTAACTTGGACTTGGTGCTTCTTGGTCTTTGCTTGTCCTGATGGCTGTGCCCCGTGTGTGGCCCTGAGCCACACTGCTGCGTGTTCCGTGTTTTGAACTTGACACCGACAATTCTGAGACTTCTCTGCTGGTGTGCAGCCAAGTCTGCCTCTGTCCCCTTGTGCAGCTGGGCCCCCTTCACCTGGTGTCCCGCCAGATACACCGCATGCAGCCACTGATGGGGTGTGGATGTGTATCGGCTCGCAGGCTGGCTACTAAATGGTGCTGCTGTCGCTGTCACCTCTCCTGAGCCGCTCAGGCAGGTGTTTCATTGGAACAATCCCAGGAGCAGATGCCCGTGCACCTAACGGCGACCTCCCAAGTGCTGGTGACAAGGTCATCCTGCCAGCAACGAACAAGAGTCCCTGCTGATCTTTATCCTGCCAACTCGACATGGTCAAATGCTAACATTTCTGCTGCCTGGCAGGTATAAGGCGGCAGCATCTCACTGTGGCTTTAATCTGCTTCAACCTGACCGTACAGGTGGGCACCTTTTCCGGTTCCTCCTTTTCAAATCTTGGTCACATTTTCTATTAGCTGCTGGTCCTTTCCTTATTGATTTGTAGAAGTAAGTGATAGATTCTGAAAACCACAGTGTGCATTAAGCCATATGGGTCGTGGAATTATAAGCATTACTGGAATGTGGCCATGACTGTGCCTGTGATGGAAACTTCAGGAAACTATAGTATAATGGATATACATATAGTATACGGATAAAATGGATATGCCATATACACACACACACATACACACACACACACATATATGTGTGGATTACGTATGTACATGTGCATTAACGGGTTTCAAGTTCTCTAAAATAAAAAGTGTAAATAGACAAAAATACTATTAAGGTTGGGCGCGGCGGCTCACGCCTGTAATCCCAGCACTTTGGGAGGCCTAGGCAGGCGGATCACGAGGTCAGGGGTTCGAGACCATCCTGGCCAATATGGTAAAAACCCTGTCTCTATTAAAAATACAAAAATAAGCTGGGCGTGGTGCCGTGTGCCTGTAGTCCCAGCTACTCGGGAGGCTGAGGCAGGAGAATTACTTGAACCTGGGAGGCAGAGGCTGCAGTGAGCCGAGATTGCACCACTGCACTCCAGCCTGGTCACAGAGCAAGACTCCATCTCAAGAAAACAAACAAATATAAACAAACAAACAAACATGCTGCTTACTATGTATAGTTCAAATAAAAAACATCAAAGATACATTTTTAATTTAAAAAAATTTTTTTAAATTTATTTTATTTTACTTTTTTTGAGATGGAGTCTCTGTTGCCCAGGCTGGAGTGCAGTGGTGCCACCTCTGCTCACTGCAACCTCTGCCTCCCAGGTTCAAGTGATTCTCCTGCCTCAGCCTCCCGACTGGCTGGGACTACTGGCGTGCACCACCACACCTCACTAATTTTTCTTTTTGTCTTGAGACACAGTTTCGCCCTTGTTGCCCAGGCTAGAGTAAAGTGGCGCAATCTCGGCTCACCGCAACCTCTGCCTCCCGGGTTCAAGTGATTCTCCTGCCTCAGCCCCAGCCTCCCAAGCAGCTGGGATTACAGGCATGCACCACCACGCCCAGTTAATTTTGTATTTTTAGTAGCGATGGGGTTTCTCCATGTTGGTCAGGCTGATCTTGAACTCCCAACCTGAAGTGATCCACCTACCTCGGGCCCCCAAAGTGCTGGGATTACAGGCGTGAGCCACTGCGTCCAGCCCTACGCCCGACTAATTTTTGTATTTTTAGTAGCGACGGGGTTTCACCATGTTGGCCAGGCTGGTCTCAAACTCCTGGCCTCAAATGATCTGCCTGACTCGGCCCCCCAGAGTGCTGGGATTACAGGCGTGAGCCCCCGCACCCGGCCTAAAAGGTACATTTTTAAAAAAGAGGTGACTTAAGATTTCATAGACACCAACGTTTTGTAAAACTATGATAACCCAAATACTTGGACCAGGCCTCTCCTGAGAAGAACCAACAATGCTGACAGAATAAAAGGAGGTTTTCTTAAAGGCATCCAGGGGCTGACGACAGTGAGGAATCGCCAGGCACCATCTGGGGATAGCAGAAACCAGAGGGGCGAGCCAAGCCGCTCTTGCCCTGAAAACATCTGCCCCCATCCAGCCACCCCCGGCCTCTGATAAGAAGTCTAAGGCTGGTCCCCTCCACAGAGCAGTGATCACAGGACAGCCCTCACAGGACGTATGGCCCAAATTCACACCAGTGAGAAGATTCCCAAAGCTCACAGTTGATGGATTTAGTTTAACATGACGTTAGGCCGACAGCACCCCGAGGTACCTGGCAGAAGGAAGCATAAACCTAGTTTGGAGGAAGTATCTTTATCCTAGATCTGAAAAATCCCCACAAGTCATTTCTCCAGGACAATGAGTAATGCAGTCAACAGTAACCACACATTCATGGAAACAATGCCCCAGGAGCAAGGACAGAAAAGGCCAGCACCAGGACCAGATCCAGAGACTCAACATCTCAACGACCTGAGGCAGACCATGAGGCTCCTCTACTTACTATATTCACTGAGGAAACCAGTAAGCTTGAAACTATATGTAAGGAATAGCAAATGAGAAAAAAAAATGACCTTGCAGAAAAACAGGAGTAGAAATTCTAGAAATAAACAGCATTAAAGCCAATGGGTTTAACAGGAATAAGAGAATAAAAAGAGAATACATACACTGAAGATACGTCAGAATAAATTATGCTTAAGAAAGAAAAGTGAGAGGCCAGGCACAGTGGCTCATGCCCTGGTAATCCCAGCACTTTGGGAGGCCAAGGCGGGGAGGTGGGTCACGAGGTCAGGAGTTCAAGACCAGCCTGGCCAACATGGTGAAACCCCATCTCTACTAAAAATATAAAACATTAGCTGGGCATGGTGGCGGGTGCCTGTAGTCCCAGCTACTAGGGAGGCTGAGGCAGGAGAGCTGCTTGAACCCGGGAGGCAGAGGTTGCATTGAGCTGAGATTGTGCCACTGCACTCCAGCCTGGGTGACAGAGCAATACTCCATCTCAAA
>NW_012103232.1:800358-801185 GCF_000951045.1 Mandrillus leucophaeus
AAAAAAAAAAAAAAAAAGTGAAAAAGGTGGGAAATATGAGTTTTAAACTAAGAGACTTGAAGCAGGGAGAGATGACATTTATTTGGATTTCAGAAGGTTGAGGCAAGAGGAAAATGGGGTAGAGGCACTTTGTGAATAATTGATGATTGCGGATTCTCCAGAATTAAGGAAAGCTACAAATCCACAGACTTAAAAAGCCCAACAGTCCTAACGCAGGATAAATAAAAATAAAGCCACAGCTAGAGAAATAATGAAACTGCAGAACACCAAAGATAAAGGGGAAAAAAGTCTTAAAAATGTCCAGAGGAAGGAAAAATGACCTGTTCAACAGAACAAGCTCCCAGGTAAAACAACAGAACCCAAAAGGCAGCAGAGAAAGGAACCAGTATGATTCTGAAAGATAATAACTGATATCTCCGATTTTACATTCAGTGAAAATATCTTTCAAGAAGTGGGGCAAAGGCGGGACATAGTGGCTCACACCTGTCATCCTGGCACTTTGGGAGGCCAAGACAGAAGGATTGCTTGAGCCCAGGAGTTTGAGACCAGCCTGGGGAACAGTGAGACCCTGTCTCTATTAAAAAAAAAAGTTTTTTTCAATTAGCCAAGTGTGGTGTCGCATGTCTGTGGTCCCAGCTACTAGGGAGGTGAGAGGATTGCTTGAGTCCAGGGGGTCGAGGCTACAATGAGCAGAGATTGTGCCACCGCACTTAGCCTGGGTAATGAGTGAAACCCTGTCTCAAAGAAGAAAATAAAAGAGAAAAGAAAAGAAGAGGCCAGGCACGGTAGCTCATGCCTGTAATCCCAGCACTTTGGGAGGCTGAGGC
>NW_012103232.1:801840-804522 GCF_000951045.1 Mandrillus leucophaeus
GCCACCTCGCCCGGCTAGTTTTTTGTATTTTTTACTAGAGACAGGGTTTCACCGGGTTAGCCAGGATGGTCTCTATCTCCTGACCTCGTGATCCGCCTGTCTCAGCCTCCCAAAGTGCTGGGATTACAGGCTTGAGCCACCGCGCCCGGCCACACACGCCATCTTCTAAATGAATTCCATTTCTTTCTCCAATATTATGTTAAAGAACTTCTGAAAAAGTCTGCCTACATTGGACATTCCTGATGGGTGATTCCCCAAACCTTAAACTTTTTCTTACTAGCTGTTATTAAGTCATCTTGTGCTAATCCTGCAATTTTCCCTTGGGTTTCTTAGAATCAAGACCTCACATTTAGCGTTAACACAGTAAATTTTATTAGATCTTATCTGTTGCCCTGAACTACTGGGCCCTTCATGAATCTGAACCCTGCCATCTCTTCTAGCTGGCATCTCTTCCATGAAACTTGCTGACATGCCCTGGGGAGGTCACAGGGACAGGTATCAGTTCGGTCACCACCCTCCAGGAGCCCAGCACCATCTCCACCTCTGCTTTCCTGTCCACATGTCCCACATGGTGCATGAGGACGTCATGTGACAACTTGTCAGTACCTTATTCATATCCACGCATGTTCCACCAATTAATGGAAGAAGTGTTCTGACTTCATTTCTTACTGAACTCATGTTGAATCTTTGTGACATTTTCACCTAAGTTTCTCTTTTTACTAAAATGAGACTTAAATTAATAAACTTCTGTTTGTCTCTTCTTTCCCTGGACTTCCCTTTAACAAAGATACTAAGAATATGAAGTGAAGCAGCTGAGAGAGACAGGAAACTTATTCCCAAACTGTGTATTCAGGTCTCTAGCGTTCAGAATCCCTGCTCCAAGTGACTTGAGTAGAGAGCTACAGAAACCGCCCTTCATTTTGTTCATCATTTAAAAATAAGTAATATCGGCCGGGTGTGGTGATTCACGCCTGTAATCCCAACAATTTGGGAGGCTGAGGTGGGAGGATCACTTGAGGTCAGGAGCTTGAGACCAGACTGGACAACATGGCGAAACCCCGTCTCTATTGCAAATACAAGAATCAGCCAGACCTGGTGGTGGGTGCCTGTAATCCCAGCTACTTGAGGGGGCAGAGCCAGGAGAATCGCTCGAACCTGGGAGACGGAGGTTGCAGTGAACCAACATCATGCCACTGCACTCCAGCCTGGGCAACAGAGTGAGACTCCGTCCCAAAAAAAGGGGGGTGGGGGTCATTTGCCAAGGGTTTTGTTTTGAATTTCTAAATGCCATGAATGCCTAACTGCAGATCATCTTTTGAAAAGCCACAGCCCTCACCCCACAGTCAGTAACCCCTGGGGCCAGCACTGGTGCACATCGCTTGTCCTTCCACAAGGGACACCTGTGTTGGGAGTAACAGGGCAGAGGAAGTGAGGACCCTGGGCAGGAGGGGGTGCCAACGACTTCTAGGGGGGTTAAAATTAATTTTGTTTTAGATATGCTGCCCAGGCTGGAGTGCAGTGGCTATTTACAGGCATTTTCAGCCTAGGCCTGTTCACCTCTCTTTAGGCAACCTGGTGGTCCCCTGCTCCTGGGAGGTCACCATATTGATGCCTAACTTAGTGTGGACAACAGATTGGCATAGTGCACTACAATCCAGAACTCCTGGGTTCAAGTGATCCCCCCACCTCAGCCTCCCGAGTTGCTGGGACTACAGCATTGCGTGCTGCGCTTGGCAGGGGATTTAATTTTTTTTTTTTTGAGACAGAGTCTCACTCTGTCGTCCAGGCTGGAGCAGCCGCACGATCTCGGTTCACTGCAGCCTCAGCCTCTGCCTCCTGGGTTCAAGCCATTCTTCCACCTCAGCTTCCTGAATAGCTGGAATTACAGGTGCAGGCCACCACACTCAGCTAATTTTTGCATTTTTAGGAGAGACAGGGTTTTGCCATGTTAGCCAGGCTGGTCTCAAACTCCTGACCTCACGTGATCTGCCCGCCTCAACCTCCCAAAGTGCTATGATTACAGGTGTGAGCCACTGTGCCTGGCTGGAATTTAATTTAATCAATTTTAATTTTTTTTGAGGCAGAGTCTCATTCTGTCCCCCCAAGACTGGAGTGCAGTGGCGGGATCACGGCTCACTGCAATCTCCGCCTCCTGGGTTCAAGTGATTCTCCTGCCTAAGCTCCTGAGTAGCTGGGTCTACAGGCGCCCGGCACCACATCCAGCTAATTTTTTGTATTTTTAGTAGAGACGGGGTTTCACCACGTTAGCCAGGCTGGTCTTGAACTCCTGACCTCAGGTGATCCACCCGCCTTGGCCTCCCAAAGTGCTGGGATCACAGGTGTGAGCCACCGTGCCTGGTCTGGGATTTTAATTTTTAAGCTGGTGATGGGTATATACATGTCCATTTTATTAATCTTCATTTCTTATCTGTAAGTACCATGTATGTCCTGAGATGGCAAAAGGATCTTCCATTGAGTGAAAAGTGAGTCTCCCACCCCAGAACCCCAGTCCTGCTCCAGAGACAGCACAGCGGCAGTTCCTCTTGACCTCAGGAACATTCCACAGGCACACACTCCATGTACCTTCTTCAAACTTCATCACACTCTGCTTAAATAATCTAGTATTTTGTAATTATGAAATAAGTCATTAAGGCTGGGCACGGTGGCTCACACCTATAATCC
>NW_012103232.1:806512-815687 GCF_000951045.1 Mandrillus leucophaeus
GCGTCACTGCACTCCAGCCTGGGCGACAGAGTGAGACTCTGTCTCAAAAAAACCAAAGCAAAACAAAACAAAAAACATGGACCCGTGGGCACCAAGGAGCCTCTGCGGGCAGGGGCCATGTGGGGGGTCAGCTGCAGATTCACCCCACCCAGGCCCACATGTCCCCAGGGTCTAGGACCAGGGTCCCCAGAGAGCAGTGCACAAGCCAGGGCCCTACCAGTGCTGTCCAGGAAGGACCAGCCACAGCCTGCTGTGGCCCCAAGCTGGTCCTAGAAGGTTCCAAGAAGGAGTCTCATCTATTCAGGCACAAGGTCCTTGAGTCTGAGGCCCCCAGAGTGACAAGAATCTTGCCAAAGATAGGCGCTTGCCCTTTACATCATGCAGTTGCACCTTAGGGTCTGCAAATTCTCAGGCCATTGAATTCTCACAACATCCTGAGAAACAGGCATCCCTGCCCACTAGTGGCCACCATGGTCCCACCGGTGGGTGCTCACTCCAGAGCACAGGTGCTCTCCGCTACTTGGTCCCGCCTGGCTTGAGAGGGAGGAGCATCAGGGGAGGACAGGCCAGTCCTCAGGAGGGAGGGGACCCTCTGACCACCAGTGTTCCAGGCAGGAGGAAGCGGTGTGTCCCCATCAGGGTCCTGTGTTGCCCCAGGGTCCTCCATGCTGTCAGTGTTCTCTATTTGCTCAAAGCCTGTAGCTCTCAGTGGAGACACCAGCCCTGGTGGCCGTAGCCCAGCCTGCTACCCTCCCTTGCTAGCCTCTTCCTGCACCTGAGCTGTCCCCACAGCAAGTGCCACTGGCTCAGCCTCTCAGCTATGAGGCAGATAGATGTAGTGACAAGCTCAGATCTCAGCTCTCGCCTCTGCCTGGTGGTTTCTCCGAGTGTCACACATCCCCAGTAGGATGCAGAGAACACTACTAACTCTTCCTGGACCAGACTGCCTAGGGCTCTGCAGAGTAAACACTGAGGCCCCCACTAATTACAAAAAGCCTTGTTTCCAACCAAAACAGGCTGTTTCCCAAGCACACTTCGCATGGGCCTTATTTGGAGACCTTCATTATACAGCCCCGCCCCCAAGGCATCCTCACCTGAAGAGCCTGCTGCCCTGGGCCCCAGCCCTCTCCCAGGTCCCTGTCCTGTCTCCTGCCTTGAGTCTGGTCACTGCACAGATGCCTCCCATGCGCTTCATGTGGTCTCAGTCCTGATGGCGACCCTTGTCACTAGCCCTCAAAGGGGTCCTGGCAGTAGTGGCCAGGGCTGGATTTGTGGTCACTGAGAGGCATGTCATGTTTAGTTTTAACTTGGCTTTAAATGACAGATCCACTGTTGCACTGGGGAAACCACCGCCAAGTTTGGAAACAACCAACGTAAATGGGCTTTTACAAGATCTATCGGCAAATTAGGAACCGCCCTGAAGTAAGTAACTGAAAGGAAAATGCTGGGCAATTCACCAGGCAAATCATCTCCACTCTCGGACACTGTGTGTTCCCAAATTTGGAGGGCAGCTGCCCTCCATCCCCCCAAATAGACATTAATGTGGGGTATGCTTTTAGAGCAAAAACAATTTTCTGGAATCCAGAAATTTCTCTCCTAAAATAAGCCTGTAAAGTTATTTTAAGAGAACGTGAATCAGGCCCATGTCCATATGGTGCCGACAGCACACTTCTCAAGACAAACACAATGAGGAAGCAAACAAAACCAAGCAGCTTCTGACACTCAATGGGATGGAGTGCGGACTGGGGTGCCCCTTTCTCTTTTCCAACCACCCCACCAGGTCCTCGCCCCACCTCCGGGGCACCTGTGCAGAGGACAGCCTGTTCCCCTCAATCCCCAGGCTGATCCACCTACCTCTGGCACTGCCACCACCTGGCAGGTGAGTGCGGGTCCCATCCCCACTACCTCCCCGTGGAGATCTCCAAGGTGTTATGAGATGGAAAGGGGGCACCAGGGAGATACGGAAGCCAGCGCGTCCGGGTCAGAGGCTGCAAAGCTGGAGAAGAACTGGGGTGTCTGCTGGGCGTAGCGATGAAGGGGCTGGCGTGCCAGGTGGACGGACTGCCAGGGAGAGTGGGGAAGGAACAGTGCTCAGCTCATGTGGCCCTGCCATGTTCAGCCAGGGTTCACAAAGAAAGAGGAACCAGGACATCATGGTCCACCTCCCTAGGGAGGAGAGGGATGAGGGGTGACAGGCAGTGGTGTCACCTGCCCGGGCAGCCGTCCCCACAGCTTCTCCACCTCCGTTCCCACTCGGCCGCCCCTTCCTTCCCCTCCTCTTCACGGAGGAGGCCTCCCTGCTTTTGGCTGTGCCTCTCCCACCCATCACTGGCAAGGCACTATCCTTGGGATTAGAAAGATGTGAAGGCCACCGCCATCACAGAGGGAATGGACGACGGAAAAAACCACCAGCTCCCGGAAAAGGACATGCAGCAGCTCCCAGAGGCTGGCAAGCCAACACCAGCCCTGTCCTAAGCTGCTCACTGTATAAGAATCGTGTAATCAACAGCAGTCCTAAGAGATGCATGTCCTTATGAGCCCCACCATGCACATGGAGAAACCGAAGCCCAAAAAGGTTACCCGAGTGGCCCAACGTTGCACAGCCAATGACCTGTGAAGCTCAATTCAAAGCCAGTCTCCCTACCGTGGACCATGGTGTCCAAGGTGGAACATGCAAGTAGATGTTCAACTCTGAAGGCACACTCACACTGTCTAACACTTAGCAGGTTGGCAATGATTTTTTTAAAGTTAGGCCAGGCGTGGTGGCTCATGCCTGCAATCCCAGCACTTTGGGAACCCGAGGTGGGTGCATCACTTGAGTCCAGGAGTTTGAGACCAGCTTGGGCAACATGGTGAAACCCCGTCTCTACAAAAAATACAAAAGCCCAAGCACAGTGGCTCACACCTGTAATCCCAGCACTTTGGGAGGGCGAGGTGGGTGGATCACCTGAGGTCAGGAGTTCTAGACCAGCCTGGCCAGCACGGTGAAACCCCATCTCTACTAAAAATACAAAAATTAGCCGGGCATGGTGGTGCGCGCCTATAATCTCACCTACTTGGGAGGCTGAGGCAGGAGAATCACTTGAACCTGGGAGGCAGAGATTGCAGTAAGCTGAGATTGCATCATTGCACTCCAACCTGGGCACCAAGAACAAAACTCTGTCCTGAAGAAAAAAAAAAAAAATTAGCCAGGCATGGTCGTGCATGACTGTGGTGGCAGCTACTTGGAAGGCTAAGGCAGGAGAATCACTTAGGCCCAGGAGGCAGAGGTTGCAGTGAGCCGAGATCACACCACCACACTCCAGCACTGGTGATAGAGTACGACTTTATCTCAAAAAAAAAAGTTGATAAGGTCAGGGGTGGCCCATGCCTGTAATCCCAGTGTTTTGGGAGGCCAAAATGGGAAGATTATTTGAGGCCAGGAGTTCAAGATCAGCCTGGCCAACACAGCAAGATCCCCATCTCTTAAAAAAAAAAAAAATGAGCTAGGTGTGCACCTGTAGTCCCAGCTACTTGGGAGGCTGAGATGGGAGGATCACTTGAGGCCAGGAGGTCAAGGTTGTTGTGAGCCATGATCACGCCACTGCACTCTAGGGTGGGCGACAGAGCGAGACAGTCTCTACAAATAATAAATTAAATCTAAAAATTTTATAAGTTGATAGCACCACTGGTGAAGGTGCTCTGTGATCCAGCCATTTGGCAACACCCACAACATTCCTAGGAGCACAGCCCTGGACTGGGGGTTCATCTGGGGAGCTCACCTTTGACTGGTGCACATGTGCAAAATAACTGGATAAAAGCAGCTATTACCTGAAATAGCAAAATGTCATCCTATAATAATACTGCCTGTAATAACAAAAGCTTACAAGCCACCTCAAGTTTAACCAGTAGGGGCCAGACACGGTGGCTCACACCTGTAATCCCAGCACTTTGGGAGGCTGAGATGGGCAGATCACCTGAGGTCTGGAGTTTGAGACCAGCCTGGCCAACCAACATGGTGAAACCTTGTCTCTACTAAAAATACAAAAATTAGCTGGGTGTGGTGGTAGGCGCCGGTAATCCCAGCTACTAGGGAGGCTGAGGCAGGAGAATTGCTTGAACCCGGGAGGCAGAAGTTGCAGTGAGCCGAGATTGCTGCCACTGCACTCCAGCCTGGGCAACACAGCGAGACTCCTTCTCAACAAGAACAACAACAAAGTTTAACCAAAAGAGACTGGCCAAATGCACTGATAAACATGCATCAGAGACATTTCCATCATGGGGCTTCTGGAGTCTCACTCTGTCTCCCAGGCTGGAGTGCAGTTGCACGATCTTGGCTCACTGCAGCCTCTGCTTCCTGGGTTCAAGCAATTCTTGTGCCTCAGCCTCCCAAATAGCTGGGACTACAGGCACCTGCCACCATGCCTGGCTAAGTTTGTATTTTTAGTAGAGATGGGGTTTCACCATGTTGGCCAGGCTGACCTTGAACTCCTGACTGCAAGTGATCCACCCTCCTTGGCCTCCCAAAGTGTTGGGATTACAGGTGTGAGCCACAGCGTCCGGCCCACTCTGACTATTCAAACTCACACATAGTACATGAAGTCACAGGTGTGGAAGGGTCTGGAAAAATTTACAACAAAGGGCAACAGTGTGGGTACGATTTGCCTGTGGCAATTCTAGCTTCCCTCTACACACGTCCACTTTCTCCCTACTTGAATTACAGGAGGAAAAGCTCCCCTCCACATTTCAGGAACTACAGCCTAGGTGCACAATGGGGCCCACCGACAGCATCAAACCACCTGTATGGCTGCCCTGAGACAAAGCTCCATGGGCCTCTAGACTCCCCACCAGCCCCTGCTCTCTGGGGAACTCAAGGGGCTTAGCTCCTCCATTGCCCAGTGGCCCCGGGTGCCTCAGCCCTCCAGGCTCTCTCCTCCATCTCTCCTCCCACCTGTGCTCAAGCACTACCTTCTACCACCTCTCCTGAGACTGCTGCTAATGTGCTTGTACTGAGCGCTTCTTTTCAAAGAACCTGTACTACATTCCTTTTTTTTTTTTTTTTTGCTACCATTAGTAACAAAGTTTCCCATAACCAAGGTCCTCGGACACATCCTAGTAGAGGTGCTTTCTCGCTAACAAGAAGACTGCGCAGTGAGTGGTGACTCACGCCTGTAATCCCAGCACTTTAAGAGGCCAAGGTGGGAGGATCACCTGAGGTCAGGAGTTCGAGACCAGCCTGGGCAACATGGCGAAAACCCGTCTCTATAAAAAAATTTAAAAATTAACCAGGTGTGGTGGCACGTGCCTGTAGTCCCAGCAACTCGGGAAGCTGAGGTGATCACCACTGCACTCCAGCCTGGATGACAGAGACAGACCCTGTGTCAAAAGAAAGAGAAAGAAAGAGAGAGAGAGAGAGAGAGAGAGAAAGGGAAAGAAAGAAAAAGAAAAGACAAGAAAAGGGGGCCGGGCGTGGTAGCTCACACCTGTAATCCCAGCACTTTGGGAGGCCAAGATTGCGCCACTGCACTCCAGCCTGGGCGACAGAGCGAGACTCCGTCTCAGAAAAAAAAAAAAAAAAGAAGAAGAAGAAGAAGAAGAAGAAGAAAAGGGAGGTGTAGGAACTATGTGCAACACTAGCGTTGTTAGGTTGAAAGAGTGGACACCAGACCCAGAAGACTGGATTGAGACAGACGAAAAGAGGTTGAGAATCTTAAAAACTATTTTCTTTACCCTCATGCTAAATAAAGTCTCATCAAACATTCAAGCCTCCCGTCTTGGGGCAAGAGAAGAAAACAAAAACAAAAACAAAAACAGATGCACAAAGAGGAACCAGGTGAGGGGGAAGCGTTTGGGTGGCGGGGGTGTATGCCAATGCTGCTGAGAAGGCAGGTGGCACCAGGAGGGAGGCAGTAGGTGAAGTTTGGCAACAGGGATGTCATCACCCCCAGGACAAAGATGAAAGAGGGTTTGACTTGCTTTGAGAGGCTTCCCAGGGTTTGATGCAAAATGTGCCACGTGTTTGTTGGCTCTGGGACCTGAAGCCAAGTTCTGCTATCTTCTTTGTAAAGTAAGGTCACATGCAATTTACAAGGCAGTCAGAGTACATGAGGTGTTAAGGGGGATGATCCTTGGGCACAGTTTAGGTGTCTGACCAGGGTCTTAGGGCAGGAGCATGTGTCACTGTTAGTATGGCAGGGGCTCAGCAAGCCCCTCACAAGCCCCACCAGGAATCCTGGCCCTGGCCCAAGACCCTGCAGGTGCCAGAGGGCCTGCTGAGCAATGGGGTGAATAACGGTTCCTAACCCCTTCCTGGGGTGTGGGCAACAGTGGCTGGCTCCAGGATTTCCATTTTACTCTCACCCGCCAACAGGTTTTTAGTACTCAGCATCTGTACAACAGGTGTAAAGTCCTCGCATTTGCTGGCGGAATCAATTTCATCCTCTTGACTTCTTTCCTGAATCTATCTCGCACTACTTGCTCCAAAAACCCTTAGCCCTCCATGTCTTGGCTATTGAGAACTTTCTTCAACCTCCGCTCAAATCCCTTGTCAAAATTCCCACTCCCGAGAGGTTTCACTGATTATTAGATCTAACTACTTAAAACCTTTTACGCAACTTCATTTAACTCTAATGAAGAGCATCAGAGAACAGTTTGAAAGCAGGGGGGCTTCTATTGCTTCTTCATATTCAAAACAATTTTGTTTATTAGTCTTCCATGGAGACAAATACATTAAAACTACAGGGTTGGTCAGGCGCAGTGGCTCACACCTGTAATCCCAGCACTTTGGGAGGCCGAGGCGGGCCGATCACTTGAGGTTGAGAGATTGAGATCATCTGCCCAACCCGGTGAAACCCTGTCTCTTTTAAAAATACAAAAATTAGCTAGGCGTGGTGGCTCGTGCCTGTAGTACCATCTACTCAGGAGGCTGAGACAGGAGAATCGCTTGAACCCGGGACACAGAGGCTGCACTGAGCCAAGACCACGCCACTGCACTCTAGCCTGGCGACAGAGTAAGACTCTGTCTGAAAAACAAAACAAAACAAAAACAAACAACCACATGAACAACAACAACAAAACTACAGGGTAGGCTGGGCTCACACCTATAAATCACAGCACATTGGGAGGCTGAGACGGGAGGATCACTTGAGGCCAGGAGTTTGAGACCAGCCTGGGCAACAGAGTGAGATCTTGTCTCTACAAAAAAATTAAAAAATTAGCTGGGTATGGTGGTGTATGCCTGTGGTTACAGCTACTCAGAAGGCAGGTGGATGGCTTGAACCTAGGAGGTTGAGGCTGCCGAGAGTGGAGACTGTGCCATTATACTCCAGTCTGTGGGACAGAATGAGACCTTGTCTCAAAAAAACCCAATTTGTTTGTTGAAATAAACCAAAACAAACCAACAAAAAAGAAAAAAGAAAAAACCTATAGGGTAGCCTCTTTCCGTTTTCCTGCATCCCTGCCCATTGACACAGGTGCTGGTAGTACTTAGTGAAGACAGGCAAGAATCAAGAACAGATGTTAGAGGAATAATACGCTCAATCTAAAGAAAATAGCTTTATGGTGAGGTATAGCAGCTCAAGCCTGCAATCCCAACACTTTAGCAGGCTGAGGCAGGTGGATCACTTGAGCCCAAGAGCTCAAGACCAGCCTGGGAAACATTAAGCGAGATCCCGGTCTCTACAAAAAATTTTAAAGTTAACTAGTCATGATGGTGTGCACCTGTAGTCCTAGCTACATGGGAGGCTGAGGCAAGAGGATCACTTGGGCTCAGGATGTGGAGGTTGCAGTGAGCCGTGTCTGTGCCCCTGTACTCCATCCTGAGCAAGAGTGAGACCCTGTCTTAAACAAACACACACACAGAGAAATGGCTTTATAAATTAGTGATTCAAAACTGAAAAGGCTTAATACCCAGAGTTTAGTGAGAAGAATACACCCAGGTCAGTTTTTCACCACAGCAGTACAGGATGGTAATGATGGGGAGCACTGGGTGTAGGATATATTGGGATTGTCTGAAGTAGCTCTGCAACTTTTATGTAAATTTACAGTTTTTCCAAAATAAGTTATTTTGAAAGAAGACTATTGCCCGGATTGGTAATTAAGAGGGCTTAGTTATTATATAAGTGTTCAATACGGGCCCAGCCCTTAGGGGTTCCCAGAAGTAGATGACATTCTACCCTGTAGGGCCCAAGAGGAGGGACCATGAAGGTCCTGGAGATCCTTATTCCTCAAACATGCCACTACCACTGCCTCCCAAGAGCCCACAACTGAGGGGGATCAGTGCATGATTATAAGACTCAATGACACCAGGATGACACAGCTCCTGGCACCTGGGAGATGCTCAGCAAACATTTGTCACATCTATACCTTGCTCAGGTGAGGTGCCTGGAAAGGCTCCCCAGGGGTGGCAAACCTAGCCTTGGGAGTTGGGTAAGGATTCAGGAGTGTCAGGGGCTGGTGGGTGGGAAGAATAACGTTCTTAGCAAAGGAAACATCAGGTTAAGGTGGGTATGTTTTAGAGGAAGAAATGCAACGGAACAAAAAAAGCGTGGGGCGGGGAAATTGATGTCTTCCATGTTCATTATCTGCCAAAAATAGAATCTCAGTCTTTTTCCCATCCTTATAACTCAGTACATAATTTGGACATCAAAGATGTCAATCAGAGGCAAGCATGGGGGAGGCAGACCCTGTTTAGCTCTCTGAAGCTCAGGCTTTTGCAATCTCTGTTAATGAAACCTATGCCACAAGTGGTAAACACCGAGGACGCTCCATTTTAGTCATGATCTTTATGTGGCAACTTGAAAACCTTTTTCCGCCTTTCTGATAAACATTCCTAGGAGACCTCTTTTGCCCTCATTTCCTTGCCCAGTTGAGGCTGTATTTTTTAAGGAAGGAAAAACCAATAATCTGGGATCTTGTCCATTTTCCCTATATCTTTTCACGGTGGGGCGGGAGAAGAGGGGCAGCGGGGAAGGTGGAGAGAAGAAACGGCGGGGGAATCAAAGATTAGGCGTTGTTGTCTGTGCCAAAACGGAGTGAGCCCAATATCAACAAATCAAAATCCAAAACGGAACAAAAAAGTCACAGGCCCGCCCTGCTCGCACCCCCGCCCGCCCGGACGCCCAACAGGTGCTTCCCGGGCCCGCCCGCAGCCACAGTATCCTTGGGTGGCCACAAAGTAACCGCCCGCGCAGCTGCA
>NW_012103232.1:816882-820214 GCF_000951045.1 Mandrillus leucophaeus
AAAAAAAAAAAAAAAAAAATCAAGAAATTAGGCATGGTGGCGCATGCCTGTAGTCCCAGCTACCTGGGAGGCTGAGGCGGGAGGATCACTTGAGCCCAGGAGGTCGAGGCTTCAGTGAGCCGTGATCGCGCTGCTGCACTCCAGACTGGGCGACAGAGCGAGACTCTTCCTCTTGAACAACAACAAAACAAAACAAACAAAACGAATAACAAAAAAGCAAACAACAAAACCACTATTGAGGTCACAATGTATATAACATTGTTATCAGTGTCCTCTGGACGTGTTCTCTTGTTTTCTGCAACCCACTGTGTTTATAAAGATCTCTTCAAGCCGCTAAATGTGCAGCTGACTCATAACTTAGATTGTGGCCAGATGTTGCTTTTTTTTTTTTTTTTGAGACGGGAGTCTTGCTCAGTCGCCTAGGTTGGAGTGCAGTGGTGCGATCTTGACTCACCGCAACCTCCTCCTCCTCGGTTCAAGCGATTCTCCTGCCTCAGCCTCCCGAGTAGCTGAGATTACAGGCGCCCGCCACCACTCCCAGCTAACTTTTGTATTTTTAGTAGAGACGGGGTTTCACCATATTGGCCAGGCTGGTCTCGAATTCCTGGCCTCAAGTGATCCGCCCGCCTCGGCCTCCCAAAGTGCTGGGATTACAGGCGTGAGCCACCGCGCCCGGCCCCATTTAACTATTTTAAAGTGTACAGTTCAGTGGTATTAAATACATTCATAATATTGTGCAACCATCATCATCATCCGTCTCCAGAACTCATTTTCATCTTGCCTAAGTAAAGCCCTGGACTCATTAAACAATGACTCGCCATTTCCTTCTACCCCATGCCCCTCACCACCCCCAATCTACTTTCTGTCCCTATGAGCTTGACTACTCTAGGTACCTCATATAGATGAAATTATCTAGTATTTGTCTTTTTGGGTCTTATTGTGAGTTTTGTGGCTCATTTCACTTAGCATAATGTCCTCAGGGTTCATCTATGGTGTAGCACGTGTCACAGTTTCCTTCCTTTTTTAGGCTAATATTCCATTGTATGTAGATAACATATTGTGTTTCTCTGTTCATCTGTCAGTGGACACCTGGGGTGCTGCTTCCATACTTTAGCTATTGTAAATAATGCCACTATGAACTTGACGGTACAAACATCTATTGGAACCCCTAGTTTCAGTTATTTGGGGTATATACCCAGAAGTGAAATTGCTGGATCATATGGTAGTTCTATGTTGAATGTTTTAAGGCAATTACATACTGTTTCCCAATGCGGCTGCACCATTTCACATTCTCTCCAACAGTGTACGAGGCTTCCAGTTTCACCACATCTTCACCAACTGTTATTTTCTGCTTTTTGACAGTGGCCAGCCTGGTGCGTGTGAGACTGGGATTCATGATGGGTTTGGTTTCCCCTTCCCTCGTGATTACGGGTGTTGAGCATCTTTCTGCAGACTATGACCACGTGACCACATGACCCATTTCATCTGTACAAGGTTTCTGTTTGGGGTGATAAAAAAATTTGGAATTGGTGCAGTGGGAATGACTGTACAACAATGTGAATGCCACTGAATTGCCCCCTTAAAATTGTTAAAATGGGCCAGATGTGGTGGCTCACGCCTGTCATCCCAGCACTTTGAGAGGCCGAAGTGGGCAGATCACCTGAGGTCAGGAGTTCAAGACAAGCCTGGCCAACATGGTGAAACCCCCGTCTCTACTAAAAAAAAGTACAAAAAAATTAGCCGGGCGTGGTGGCGGGCACCTGTAGTCCCAGCTACTTTGGAGGCTGAGGCAAGAGAATCGCTTGAACCGGAGAGGTGGAGGTTGCAGTGAGCTGAGATGGAGCCACTGCACTCCAGCCTGGGCAATACAGTGAGACTCCGTCTCAAAAAAAAAAAAAGTTAAAATGGTGAATTTTATGTTATGTACATTTCACCACAATAAAAGTAGTAAAAGAAAGTCTACATTGTGATCTAGTACACATATTTGTATGAACAAGAAGTTTCATGATTTAATACATACTTTTATTTTGGGCAATGCCCCAACATTTCTATCCTCCTCTGTTTTTATTAACAAAATCCCAGGCATGACCTTCTGGGTGGCCTCCACAGCACCATCAGCCAGGCCTGCACCTGCCACCCCCCTGCCTGCCCCGTGGTTGCGCCATTTATAATCCACTTTCCCGCAGCCCACTCACGAACACCGCCTTCAAGCTCCAGGGCTCCCTGCCTTTAGCGTCCCAGCTCCACGTCTCAGCATGCCCACCACCTGGGGGCTGCCCTTCCCCATGCCCACTTCCTCTCTGACCCCTTTCCCACACCCCACCCTTGCCTGTCCTGGAGAAATTAACCGACCCGTCGCCCCGCTACTGGGAAGCTCACCACTGCAGCTGGCTGCTTACTTCGGGGACACCAGTTTCTAGGGAAGCCTAGTCCTCCTGAAAACCCTCCGCCTGCTCCACCTCCGGGTCCGTGCAGGTTCCACCATCCTGGAAGATGATCTCATGCCTCCTCCCCTCTGCTAACTCTATGTCCAACTTTACAGAGAACTTAGAGATGGGAGAGGACTCCTCCCCGCCCCCACCGCTAAACGTCCCATCCTAAATATCTGCCCTGCCTGCTGCCATGAACACATGGTTCGCCCTTTGTCCTGCGCCCCACGGCTTACTCGGCTGCCCCATCAGGGTAGGAGCCGTGTTCTTTCTCAGCTCCACGCGCCCTCTTTGGTTATGCCCCCCTGTTCTGCAACTTTCAGGGCAAGTGATGCAGAAGGGCCTGGCCTGGGCTCCTCCCATGTCCACCTCCTATTCTTAGGGTTCCATCCCAACTGCTCCAACATTACGTCGCCAAACGTCATGTCGTCACATCTGGGCTCAGCCCATACCTTACTGGATGGTCCTACTAGCATTTCCTACAGTGGGGTGCTTTTTAAAAACACTTTCTTCACTTAGATTCTGGAGCCTTACTTTCTTCCTCACTGGCCTCCGTTTTCCCACCTGTCCTTACCCTCCTGATGTTGGAGGCCCCAAAAGTTGAGCCCTTAGGTCTCCTCCTTTCCCTCCACTGGCCTGACAGGTGATCTCCATCAAGCTCATTGGCAGTGGAAGACCACGGTGGAGACTGCTACTGATCAAGTGTGTTCCTTGCCGACCACAGTGGCTCATCCCTATAATCCCAGTACTTTGGGAGGCCGAGGCAGGTGGATTGCTTGAGCCCAGGAGCTCAAGACCAGACTGGGCAACTTGGTGAAACCTCCTCTCTCTCTCTCCCTATATGTGTATATCTATATAGCTATATATTTATATAGCTATATCTCTATGTTTCTCTATATATCT
>NW_012103232.1:821096-823591 GCF_000951045.1 Mandrillus leucophaeus
ATTTGTGAGGTCCCCAGGTGATTTCAGTAAAACCTCTGCACTCCAGCCTGGGTGACAGAGGAAGACTCCGTCTCAAAAAAAAAAAAAAAAAAAAAGTGTGTTCCTCAGCACAAACCCTCCCCTGACCCCCAAGCTCTCACCTGCAGCTGCGCACTCCCAGTCTCACTTGGAGGTCTACACTTTAAACTCGACACAAACCAAACCAAGCCTCTGTCTTCACCAGCTCAATTAAGGGTATGGCCATTTCTCAAGGCACAGGCCAAATCCTCAGAGTCCTCCTTGACTCCTCTCTTTCCCTCACACCACAGGTCCAACCCCTCAGCAAGTCCCCGGGCTCCCACTCCTGTCACCAGCACCCAGGGCCTCAGCCACTCTCCTCTCTTGTCTAGATTATTGTCATTGCTCAAGTGGCCTCTAAATTACAAACTTTGCCTCCTTAACTCTATTCTTTACTGATCGATTCTTTTAGAACAAAAGCCAGATGTATACCTCCTCAAAAACCCCAGGTAAAAGCTAGAGTTCATTAATGGGCTGAAGTGATTTGGCTCCTTCCTCTCTTACCTCCTGAGTTTCCTATTACTGTCTGTCCCTGCAAGAGTTTAGCCAACTACAAAGTACAAAGTTTTTTGTTTTGTTTATTTTGAGACAGAGTTGCTCTATTGCCTAGGCTAGAATGCAATGGTGTGTTCTGGGCTCACTGCAACCTCCACCTCCTGGGTTCAAATAATTCTCCTGCCTTAGCCTCCCAAGTAGCTGGGGTTACACCACCCCAGCTGGGGGTGCCCACCACCACACCCCCTTAATTTTGTATGTGTGTGTGTATATATATATATATATTTTTTTTTTCTTTTTTTTAAGTAGAGACGAGGGGTTTCACCATGTTGCCAAGGTTGGTCTCAAACTCCTGACCTCAAGTGATCCTCCCACCTTGACCTCCCAAAGTGCTGGGATTACAGTTGTTAGCCACCGCACCAGGTCCAGAGTTTGTACTGGGGCTCCATCACATAGGCGTGGGTGATGGCCCAGAAGGAGGAGCTTAGACCCCAGCCTCTGGGTGTGACCTGCAGCGCCACTTCCCTCTGGCAAGACACCTCTAGGGCTTGGTGATCAGCTCCCAGAAGCAGGTGCGCAGGTTAGCCCTCTCCCTGGGCAAGGTGAAACCCTCTGCTCTGCCGTCCCCCTGCGGACTGCTCTCTGGATGTTCCCACATCCTTGCTGTTCCCTTCCCTGCAAGGCTTCTCTCCTGTCAGCATCCTGGTCCCAGGGGCCCTCTCTCTGCACACTCAGGACCGCCCCCTCCATGCTCTCTTTCCCTTGCACTGGTCTGTGTATTTCCCCTTCGCTTGGTTATTGTGGTCTCTCCTCCCCTCCCCAGGATGCGAGCAGGGGTTGGGAAGAGGCCTCGGTGTGTTCTCGGCTGGTCGCTGGTGCTGAGAGCGTCACTCGGCAGGACGGCTGAGGATTAACTAAGACCCAAGACGCCAGGCACGGTCCATGCTTAGGAAACGCGAGCCTTCCTCCAGGTGCCCAGCTGCTTCCAGGGCAGGATTTCTTGGGAAGAGGCAGGACTGAAGGATAGGAGTAGCAGCTCAGTGAGAGTCCAGAGCTGAGAAAACAGATTTGTACCAGGGAGTTGCCCCACAGTGTTCCCAGGTATTGAAAAACAGCTGTCAGTCAGCTGGCCGTGTAGTTATCCACTCGAAGCCCAACATGGGTGAACAGACCCGGCTGCCTATTCCAGGCATGGGTAGGAGTATGGAGCCTATGAAATTGCTGCAGGGTTGGTGCCCATCACAGGCTCTCCAGCCCTGCACAGAATGACAGCATGTGTTGACTGATGAGATGGAGCCAGACCGCCGGAGGGCTGAGACACAGCAGAGGCTGAGGCCTCCCCAGGGGATCCCATCTGACTGGGTGGTACAGGCTGACTAAATCCCTCACATGTGACTGCATTTGGAGAGAGAGTATTTAAAGAAAACATTGAGGTCATGAGGGTGGGCCTTAATATGACTAGTGTCCTTATAAAAAGAGATTAGGCGACCAGGTGCGGTGGCTCACACCTGTAATCCCAGCACTTTGGGAGGCCGAGGCGGGCGGATCATCTGAGGTCAGGAGTTCGAGACCATCCTAACATGGTGAAACCCCATCTCTACTAAAAATACAAAAATTAGCCAGGTGTAGTGTTGGGCGCCTATAATCCCAGCTACTTGGGAGGCTGAGGCAGGAGAATCGCTTGAACCTGGGAGGCGGAGGTTGCCGTGAGCTGAGATTGTGCCATTGCACTCCAGCCTGGGCAACAGAGCGAGACTTCAGATCAAAAACAAACAAACAAACAAAAAAACAAAAAACTAAAAACAGATTAGGCAAGACACAGTGGCTTATACCTATAATTCCGGCTCTTTGAGAGGCCCAGTCGGGAGACCCCCATCTCTAAAACAAATTATTACTTTTGGACACAGGGTCTTGCTCTGTTGCTCAGGTTGGAGTGCAGTGGC
>NW_012103232.1:824236-830735 GCF_000951045.1 Mandrillus leucophaeus
TTTTTTTAATTAGCTGGGTGTGGTAGCACATGCCTGTAGTCCCAGCTACTCGGGATGCTAAGGTGGAAAGATGGCTTCAGCCTGGGAGTCCGAGGCTGTAGTGAGCTATGACTGTGCCACTGCATTCCAGCCTGGGCAACAGAGCAAGACTAGTCTCTTAAAAAAAAAAAAAAAAAAGAGCAATTGGCTGGGTGTGGTGGCTCACGCCTGTAATCCCAACACTTTGGGAGGCCAAGGTGGACGGATCACAAGGTCAGGGGATCGAGACCATTCTGGCCAACATGGTGAAACCCTTTTTCACCTAAAAATACAAAAATTAGCTGGGCATGATGGCTCGCATCTGTAGTCCCAGCTACTCAGGAGGCTGAGGCAGGAGAATCTCTTGAACCTAGGAGGCGGAGGCTGCAGTGAGCCTGGAGCACACCACTGCACTCCAGCCTGGGTGACAGAGCAAGACTCCATCTTTAAAAAAAAGAGAGAGAGATTAGAACACAGACACACACAGAGGGATGACCATGTGAGCCCACAGGGAGAAGATGCCATCAACAAGCCAGGGAGAGAGGCCACAGAAGAAATCCACCCTGCGGATGCCTTGACGTTGGACTTCCAGCCTCCAGGACTATGAGAAAATAAATCCCTGCTGTTCAAGCTGCCCAGTCTGTGGTACTTTGTTACAGCAGCCCAAGCAGACTAATATACTGGATTTTGGGGGTAGAAAGATGCTTACAGCAACTCTCCTCAGGGGTCGCCCAGCCTGCCTTCCACCCAAATCCTGCCTAAATCCTTTGGGTTGGCCAAAACTAAGCTGCCTGCTTTGGTATAACTTCAGTGCAGGCTGGTAGAATTGCTGTGAATAGACAGGGAACTTAACCTCCAGGGTGCCAGTGGTCTCCTCGGCCAAGTGAGAGGCCGTGCTGTGTGGAGTACCCTCCAGAGCCTCTGGAGTCTAAAGTTCTGTGACTTGCTAAGACTTTCCTTTATGATCAGAAAGCCCATTAGGAAGCAGGCAGGTGCTGTTGGCATAGCAACCACAAGTCATCTTATGTTCTTTCCAAATTAAAAATTTTCCAGCTTTAGAACTGAGGAGAGAAAGATGTAAGAGCAGAGATGAAATTAAGTTATTGATGGAAGCGGTTGCCATGGCATCATGCTGTCCTTGGAGTCTGCCAGCTGCCACTTGATTTCTCCATTTTTTGTGTAAATGAAGGAGTCCAAGAGAAGATAAGGACCAGCCTCCCACAGTGAGGGAGAAAAACAAAACGTATGTGTTCATTAGAAAGAGTTAAGTAATGATGGGAACCTAAAAAACATTTTAAGAGTAGTGGCCGGGCGCGGTGGCTCACACCTCTAATCCCAGCACTTTGGGAGGCTGAGGTGAACGGATCACGAGGTCAGGAGTTCAAGATCAGCCTGGACAACATGGTGAAACCCTATCTCTACTAAAAATACAAAAATTAGCCGGCCTTGGTGGTGCTCACCTGTAATCCCAGCTACTCAGGAGGTTTAAACCCAGGAGGCAGAGGTTGTAGTGAGCTGAGATTGCGCTGTTGCACTCCAGCCTGGGCAACAAAGCCAGACTCCATTTCAAAAAATAAACAAACAAAACAGAGTAGCTATACACCCAATGTACAGGCCTTCTCAAAACTTACATGAATCACCCGGGGATTTTGTTAAAATGTGGTTGCTAAAATGGTAAGTCTGGGGTGTGGCCTAAGATTCTGCATTTTAGGCCGGGCACAGTGGCTCCCACCTGTAATCCCAGCACTTTGGGAGGCCAAGGCGGGCAGATCACTTGAGGTCAGGAGTTCGAGACCAGCCTTGCCAACATGGTGAAGCCCCGTCTCTACTAAAATACAAAAAAAATAGCCAGGCATGGTGGCACATACCTGTGGTCTCAGCTACTCTGGAGGCTGAGGCATGAGGATTGCTTGAACCTGGGAGGCAAAGGTTGCAGTGAGCAGAGATTGTGCCACTGCATGCCAGCCTGGGTGGTGCAATCTTGGCTCTGTCTCAAAAAAAGATTCTGCGTTTTATTGTATTTTATTTTCATTGTTTTATTTATTTATTTATTTATTTATTTTGAGACGGAGTCTTGCTCTGTCGCCCAGGCTGGAGTGCAGTGGCGTGATCTCGGCTCACTGCAAGCTCTGCCTCCTGGGTTCACGTCATTCTCCTGCCTCAGCCTCCCGAGTAGCTTGGCTGGGATTACAGGCATGAGTCACCGCGCCGGCCTATTTATTTATTTTTGACACGGGATTTCACTCTGTTGCCCAGGCTGGAGTGCAGTGGCACAATCACGGCTCACTGCAACCTTCGCTTCCCAGGCTCAAGTGATTCTCCTGCCTCAGCCTCCCGAGTAGCTGGGACCACAGGCGTGCGCCACCACACCTGGCTAATTTTTTGCAGTTTTTGTAGAGATGGGGGTTTGCCATGTTGGCCAGGCTGGTCTCAAACTCCTGGATTCAAGCGATCCACCCGCGTTGGCGTCCCAAAGTGCTGGGATTACAGGTGTGAGCCAATGTACCCAGCCCATTATTTTAAATTGTGGTAAAATACACATAGCATAAAATTTACCATGTTAAACTGTTTTTTTGTTTTTTTTTTTTTTTTTTTGAGACGGAGTCTCGCTCTGTCGCCCCTCCCCCAGTGGTGCGATCTTGGCTCACTGCAAGCTCCGCTTCCCAGGTTCACGCCATTCTCCCGCCTCAGCCTCCGGAGTAGCTGGGACTACAGGCGCCCACCACCACGCCCGGCTAATTTCTTTTTTTTGTATTTTTAGTAGAGACAGGGTTTCACCGTGTTAGCCAGGATGGTCTCGATCTCCTGACTTCGTGATCCGCCCGCCTTGGCCTCTCAAAGTGCTGGGATTACAGGCTTGAGCCACTGAACCCGGCTTTTTTTTTTTGAGGAATGAAGTTTCATTCCGCCACCCAGGCCAGAGTACAGAGGTGCAATCACTGCTCACTGCAGCCTCCTGGACTCAAGTAATCCTCCCATCTTAGTCGCCTGCGTAGCTGGGACTACAGGTCTGCGCCACTATGCCAAGCTAATTTTTTATTTTTATTTTTGTAGAAATGGAGTCTTCCTATGTTGCCCAGGCTGGTCTCAAACTCCTGGGCTCAAGCAATCGTCCTGCCTTGGCCTCCCAAAATGTTGGGATTACAGGCGTGAGCCACTGCACCCAGCCCATGTTAAGCCTTTTTTAAGTATACAGTTCAGCAGCGTTCAATGTGTTCCCACTGTTGTGCAATCTCCAAAACACTTTCCATATGGCAAAATGGAAACTGTACCTATTAAATAACAAGTCCTTGCGTCCCCCTCCCCACAGAGAGTCTGTATTTATGACCAGGTGATGACAGTGGTGCTGGTCTGTGGCCCACATTTTAAACGTCAGCTGTCCTTTGGAGTCTTTCTTGATACCAGGGACTGAGGTAAGTGGCAGGCAGGCCAGAGTGAGCAGGCCATACACTGTGCTTCCCAGAAACTTCCAGGCAGGTGGGGCAAGACACGGGGGCGATGAAACTTCAGAGGAGTGGACAGGCTACCTCATTCACCAGTGTGACTAGCATTTGCTTGGTGCAGGGAGGATGCAAACATGGGCGGTAATGTGGAGACACTCGGTGACTGGCGCGTTTACTTGCTAAGTTTGCTAGACCAATTCCCTCATGCTGGCATGTTGGGCATTGGAGGCTACTCACCTTAGTTTTGCTATTATAAATAAGGCCGGTATAAACATCTTTGTATATGGGCTGTTTCCTCTTGAATTTTTGTCAAGAGAAGAAAATCTCAGGAGTGGAATGACGGAGCCAAACTCATCTTCTTGTTGGCTCCAGTTGCATCTTCCAGATCCCACTGTATTCCTCTACGGTGCTGTTAACAATGCTAAAGGGGATGGATTTCTTTATACCTTTATGGCATTCGGCAGCTCTTTTTATTTTATTATTATTTTTTATTTTTAGAGATGGGGTTTCACTGTGTCACCCAGCCTGAAGTGCAGTGGCTCCATCACGGCTCACTGCAGCACTGACATCCTGGGTCAAGCGATCCTCCCACCCCAGCTTCCCAAGTAGCTAGGACTATAGGTGTGTGCCACCATGCCGGGCTAATTTAAAACAATTTTTTTTTTTCTTTTTTTTGGAGAAACGGGGCTTGCCATGTTGCCCAGGCTGGTCTCGAACTCCAGGTCTTAAACGATCCTCCTGCCTTGGCCTCCCAAAGTGCTGGACATTTGGCTTTCATAAGTTCTCTTTTGCGAAAAACTAAAGTCAAGTATACACAAAATGGCACTTCATCTTTAATTTGTGTTACCCTGTTTACTAACAGTGGATGCTTTCCTCATGTAAGCAGGCAGTTTTCCCTCACTGACCATCAGCTGGGGAGGAGGCAAGGTGTCTGTAGCTTCGTGATTCGTTACCTGTTTTGGAATGGACTTTTGTTATTGGCCACCCATGACAGATATGTCCCCAGCCCCCCGGCCCTCTGCACTGTGGTCATTGTTGGCATATGTGAAATCAGATACAAAGTACTCCTCTAGTCCTCTGGTTTGTCCAAGACACTGGATTCATGGTTTCTCCAACCACACCTGGTGAGCGAATACCCTGACCTTCTGGATTCATCTGTTAGGAAACGCACTGGGTAACAGGTGTGAGAATGGGGGTGACTTCCAGTTTCAGTTCCAACACGTCAAGTCATCGCTCCTGCCCTTACAACAAAAACATAACTGAATAAAGTGAAACTCAATGATTTTTCTTAGATCCATCAGGGAACTGAGGCCATAGGACAAGCCACCACCCCAAAAGCCAGAGAGGCAGGCAAAGGCCCGAGATCACAGTTTGCTGGAAGCAGAAGCCACCAGGGCCGGGAGCTGGCAGGAAGACTTAAAGGACCCCTTAAATGGCGACTTAGATGAATGGCCGGATTTTGTATGAGTTTCAAGAGTCAAAAACTCATTGCAGGGACCACACGCGGTGGCTCATGCCTGTAATCCCAGCGCTTTGGGAGGCTGAGGTGGGCAGATCACTTGAGGTCAGGAGTTCGAGACCAGACAGGCCAACATGGTGAAACCCTGTTTCTACTGAAAATAGAAAAATTAGCCGGGTGTGGTGGTGTGCGCCTGTAATCCCAGCTACTTGGGAGGCTGAGGCAGGAGAATCGCTTGAACCTGGGAGGCAGAGGTTGCGGTGAGCTGAGATTGTGCCGCTGCACTCCAGCCTGGGCGATGGAGAGAGACTCCATCTCAAAAAAACAAAACAAAACAAAACAAAACCACAACCTCATGGGGATCCAGTCTAAGCAGGACTCCCACACTTTTGTTGGTTTTACCTCCAAAGGGCCCCGTCAGGTTCTCATAATGAAGAATGGAGGGAAGTCCCTTGTGTTTGACCAGGGAGAAGGGAAAAGCAACCATTCGGAATTGTTCCTAGAGTGTTCTCAACAACAAAGACCAGCCAGCAGGAGAGAAGACCTCCCAGAGCCTTACCCAACACGGGGGAAGGGACACACCCAACTCCGGTTCTCGTTAACCCTTCTGACTGACTTACCCGAGAGGGCAAGGAAAGCTAAGATGCACCTGTGAAGGTCACAGCCCAGCGACACAGGCTCACTACAAGACTGAGAGCTAATCGTGGGATCCCAGAGCGCTTCCCCTCCGTCCACACCTTGCCGCCCATCTGCAAGGCTCCCACACAATACAGAGGGTCACTGCTGAAAGAAGGAAGACTCAGGCTCCACTTAGGAAAAAGTCTCCAGGGAAAAAACAAAGACGAGAGGGGAAACAGAAACAAAGACACTGAAGACCATTTTAGCCTCTGACACGTACGGCAAAACACAGCCTCACTCTTAGCCAGAAAAACAGAAAAACTTCACACTAAAGGCTTATCCACTGCAGTGTTATTACCCAAAAGATCACATCTTTCAACAAAGAATTGTGAGGCATGCTAAAAGATCAGAAAAAACACAGTTTGAAGAGACAAAGCAAGTGACAGACCCAGACTCAGATGGCAGAGACTTTGGGATGATCAGACCGAGAATTTAAAATACCTAGGATGAGTATGCTAAGGGCTCTAATGGAAAAAGTGGGACAAGCAAGAACAGATGGGTGATGTACGCAGAGAAATGGAAGCTTTAAGAGAGGAGCAGGGATTTAAAATGTTTATGTAGATCTGAGCTTCCAACTTACATCATTCTCCTTCCCTCTCAAGAACTTTTTTTTGAAACAGGGCCTCACTCTGTTACCTAGGCTGGAGTGCAGTGGTACGATAATGGCTCACTACAACCTCCACCTCCAGGGTTCAAGTGATCCTCCCACCTCAGCCCCCAAAGTAGCTACAGGTGTGAGCGACCGTGCCCAGACAATTTTTGTATTTTTTTGTAGAGATGGGGTTTCCCAATGTTGCTCAGGCTGATGAAGAACTTATTTTGGCCGGGCGCGGTGGCTCAAGCCTGTAATCCCAGCACTTTGGGAGGCTGAGACGGGTGGATCATGAGGTCAGGAGATCGA
>NW_012103232.1:831370-848574 GCF_000951045.1 Mandrillus leucophaeus
GCCTCGGCCTCCCAAAGTGCTGGGATTACAAGTGTGAGCCACCGCAACCGGCCTTGTTTTGTTTTTGAGACAGGCTCTTCTTCTGTCACTCAAGCTGGAGTACAGTGGTGCCATCATAGCTCACTGCAATCTTGAACTCCTAGACTCAAGTGATCCCCCTGCCTCAGCCTCCTGAGTAGCTGCGACTACAGGCTTGCAGAAACAAGCTGATTTTTTTTTTTTCCTTTTTCTTTCTTTTTTTTTTCTGGTAGAGGCAGAGTCTCACTTTGTTGCCCAGGCTGGTCTCAACCTGCTGGCCCCAAGAAATCCTCCTGCCTTGGCCTCCCAAAGTGCTGGGATTACAGGCATGAACCACTATGCCCAGCTATATTTTATCTCCATTATGAAAAACAGTTTCATTGGACACCATATACTAGGATGGTGGTTTTTCTCTTTCACTACTGTGTATAATCGGAGTGGTGGGAGGGGACACCCAATTATAGAGGGTGAACTTCTTGTTTCTCACCATTAAGCATGTTAGCTGTGGGTGTTTTGAAGATGTTCTTTATCAAGTTAAAAAAGTTCCTCTCTATTCTAATTTGCTGGGAGTTTTTACCATGAATGGGTGTCAGATTTTGTTGCTGAAGCTGGTCTCAAGTTCCTGGGCTTAGGTGATCCTCCTGCCTCAGCCTTCTGAGTAGCAGGGAGTATAGTTGCAAGCCACCATACCTGGCTTCTTTCTGAATCTGTCTATCTGATCATGTATGATTTTTCTTTTTTAGCCTGTTGATGTGATGACCACAGTTGATTTTTTTTTTTGTTTTTTTCGAGACAGTCTCGCTCTGTTGCCCAGACTGGAGTGCAATGGCACCATCTCGGCTCACTGCAACCTCCACCTCCTGGGTTCAAGTGATTCTCTTGCTTCAGCCTCCCAAGTAGCTGGGATTACAGGCGCATGCCACCATGCCCAGCTAATTTTTGTATTTTTAGTAGAGACAGGGTTTTGCCATGTTGGCCCAGCTGGTCTCGAACCCCTGACCTCAGGTGATCCACCTGCCTTGGCTTCCCAAAGTGCTGGGATTACAGGCAGGAGCCACTGTGCCTGCCCTGACTTATTTATTTTCTTTTTTTTAAGGCAGGATTTCACTCTGTCTCCCAGGCAGAAGTGACGTTTTGCCATCACTGCTCACTGCAGCTTTGACTTCCTGGGCCTAGGTGTTGCTCCCACCTCAGCCTCCTGAGTAGCTGGGACCACAGGCACTTGCCACCATGCCCGGCTGTCTGTATATTTTTTGTAGAGATGAGGTTTTGCCACATTGGCCAGGCTGGTCTTAAACTCCTGGGCTCGAGTGATCCGCCTGCCTTGACCCTAACGTGCTGGGATTACAGGTGTGAACCTGTAAAATTGGCCCGATTTTTGAATGTTGAGCCAGATTTCCATGCCAGGAATCAATCCCACCTGGTCAAGACGTATACTTCTTTGTATGCATTGTTGGGTTCTATTTGCTCATATTTTACTGAGCAATTTTGCATCTATGATCATGAAAAGATATTGCTCCATAGTTTTCCTTTATTTTTTATTTATTTATTTTTTGAGACAGAGTCTCCCTCTGTCAGCCAGGCTGGAGTGCAATGGCGTGATCTCGGCTCACTGCAACCTCCACCTCCTGGGTCCAAGCGATTCTCCTGCCTCAGCCTCCTGAGTAGCTGGGATTACAGGCACGTGCCATCATGCCCAGCTAATTTTTTTATACTTTTTAGTAGTTTCACCATGTTGGCCAGGCTGGTCTTGAACTCCTGACCTCAAGTGATCCACCTGCCCCGGCCTCCTAAAGTGCTGGGATTACAGGCTTGAGTCATGGCGCCCGGCCTATATAACATCTTTATCTGGTTTTGGGATTAGGGTAATGCTGACATTATAGAATGAGTTATGAGTGATTCCTCTGCTTCTATTTTCTGGAAGAGATTGTAGAGAATTGATATTTCATTTTTTTTGAGATGGAGTCTCACTCTGTCACCCAGGCTTGAGTGCAGTGGTGCCATCTCAGCTCACTGCAACCTCTGCCTCCTGGGTTCAAGCGATTCTCCTGCCTCAGCCTCCCAAGTAGCTGGGATGACAGGCGCCCACCACCACGCCTGGCTAATTTTTGTATTTTTAGTAGAGATGGGGTTTCACCATCTTGGCCAGGCTGGTGTTGAACTCCTGACCTTGTGATCTGCCCACCTGGGCCTCCCAAAGTGCTGGGATTACAGGCGTGAGCTACCGCACCCAGCTAATATTTCTTCTTTAAAACATCTGGCCCTGGTAGAGTCATGCCGAATGAGCTGAAAACTTAAGTTCACACAAAAACCTGCACTTGGATATGTTTACAGCAGTTTTATTTATAATTGCCAAAAATTGGACGCAAGTGAGATATTCTTTGATAGCCGAATGGAAGAATGGAGATACAATCAGTAGTATATCCAGACAATGGAATATTATTCAGTGACAAGAAGAAATGAGCTATGCAGCCACAAACAGACATGGAGGAATATTGACTGCGTATGGCTGAAAGAAGCCAGTCGGAAAATGACACATTCTGTTCTAACTACATGACAGTTTGGAAAGGCAAAACCACAGCAACAGTAAAAAGCCCCATGGTTGTCAAGGGTTGGCGGGGGATAGGTGTGCTGACGGTGCAGGGGTGGGTGTGTGGGACTCCATGTACTATCTGCTTAATTACTCTGTAAAAAGCGGTACTAAAAGAGTAAAATCTACTTTAAAAATAGAGAGATGAGCAAGAGGGGAGGAATGACCAGGTTTGCTGAAGAGAAGAGGCTTCGGGGCTTCACAGGGGTCAGGACTTGTCTAAGGGAAGTTTGATAACCATGGCCAAGGAGAGACATGGGCTCCCAGTGATCTGAGAGGATCTTGACAATGGAATGTTAACTACGACCTTCAAGATTTAACATTAGAGTCCTGGAGAGCCAAACATTTGTAAATGCAGTGCAAGGTCTACTTTTTGTGCAGGGTGAACAGATGAAAGCATCAATGGCAGGAGGTAAAATGAAAGATTTCTGTCGACAGAAATGTCCTGGAGTTCTCGGCACCTGCATGTAGCCTCCTCACCGCTAGCTGACACGGCATTTTTTTCTTTTAAAGAGACAGGGTTTTGCCGTGTTGGCCCAGCTGGTCTCGAACTCCTGACCTCAGGTGATCCACCTGCCTCGGCTTCCTAAAGTGCTGGGATTACAGGCATGAGCCACTGTGCCTGGCCCTGGGTCTTGCTCTGTTGCCTAGGAGGAGTGCAATGGTGCGATCATAGCTCACTGCAGCCTTGAACTACTGGGTTCATGTGATCCTCCTGCCTCAGCCTCCCCAGTAGCTGGGACCACAGGCGTGTGCCACTATGCCTGGCCAATTTTTTTAAAAATTATTTTTTGTAGAGGTAAATACAGCCTGTGTTGTCCAGGCTGGCTTTGAACACCCAGTCTCAAACGATCCTCTTACCTTGGCCTGTCAAAGCGCAGGGATTACAGGTGTGAGCCACTACACACAGCACTGTTTTTGAGTTTTAATGATTCCTCTTCTCTGGTTACCAAGGTAATACAAAGTATTAAACCTCCTGGTGTACCTGTCAAGAGGGTGCTGCACCTTAGAAATTCTCCAGCACACCAGGAGTGTGCTGCTCTCTGCTGTGGCCGGGGGGTGTGTGGTATCGGGCCTTTCCTCCATCCTCTGGAGTCAGATCTGGCAGGCACACGCTGTGCTTTAAGCCTTGGGGCTGGCAGTGGAGGCCTGGCCTGGGCCCTAGGCTGGGGTCGAAGAGCAGATCCTGAAAGGGCACAGGGCCAGCAGGTTGCAGCAGCAGCAGAGAGTGGTCTTCCATGAAAGGGGCTTCCCGGAGAAACTGCGTTACCTGATTCCCACCGCGTGTGCCTGCTGCTTGTGGTGGGCTGCCGTGCAGGGGATCAGGACAGTGGGGGCTCCTTCGGGGGTCTGACATGGGCTCAGAGCCAGAAATGTACACCTGCCGCTTCCAAGGAAAAGAAAGCACAAAGCAAAGACAAAGAGGGGAGGGGAGGGGCGTGCAGCAGATCACGCTGTCACCCAGGTGGCCTTACTATCTCTGACCGCAACCTTGGGCTGTACAGCTCATGGGAGCATCTAGTGGAGTCTTTGGCAATTGTGCCAAGGTGGGGCTGGGCCAATGTCTCAGCCACAAGGAGTCCTCACTGCCGGGACACTTCCTCCAGTGCCCAGATGTGGCCACCCTGGGTGGCTGGGGGTGTCTGTCTTGCCTCTGGCGCTCCTTTTGCCAGGGGGAGACTGTGTTCTCTGATCTCAGGTGGGGCCTCCTATTTTGATGACGTTCTTTTTTTTTTTTTTTTTTTTTGAGACGGAGTCTTGCTCTGTTGTCCAGGCTGGAGTGCAGTGGTGCGATCTCGGCTCACTGCAAGCTCCGCCTCCTGGGTTCATGCCATTCTCCTGCCTCAGCCTCCCAAGTAGCTGGGACTACAGGCGCCCGCCACCACGCCCGGCTAATTTTTTGTATTTTTAGTAGAGACGGGGTTTCACTGTGTTAGCCAGGATGGTCTGGATCTCCTGACCTCGTGATCCACCAGTCTCGGCCTCCCGAACTGCTGGGATTACAGGCGTGAGCCACCTCGACCGGCCAACAGCACGTTCTTAAAACAGGGGAGCTTGTGTATACACATAGCTGAGTTGGTTTCGCGTTAATGTCGGATATGTGAGTGTGTTAGGCTGTTCTTGTGTTGGTATAAAAGAATACCTGAGACTGGGCAATTTATAGAGAAAAGAGGTTGAATTGGCTCACAGTTCTGCAGACCGCACAGGAAGCATGGCACTAGCATCTGCTTGGCTTCTGGGAGACCTCAGGGAGCTTTTACTCCTGGCAGAAGGGGAAGTGGGAGCAGGTGCGGCACAAGGCCCGAGTAGGGGTGAGAGCATGAGTGTGGGGAGGTGCCACAGGCTTTTACACAACCACATCTCACAAGGGTAGCACCTCCCACCAGGCCCCACCTCCAACACTGGAGACTACATCTCAGTATGCTTTTTGGCGGGATCATCCAAACTCGTCATCAGCGAGCAACAAAGGGCTGCCAGGGGGGTGTGCATGCTGCCCCACCCAGGTCAGCACAGTCACGCTCGCCCTGGGGGAGGACATGCAGCCACTGTGACCCCACTGTCACTCACCAACCAGTGACTCTGGTGTCTGCTTGGTGGGAGTCTAATTCTCCCTCTCTGAAAAAACACAATGCCTTGGGTCGGCCTTGTCCTTGCAGAACCGTCTTCGCTTCAGTCTATCCAAGGCTCTCTTCCCATCAGAGAAGAGCCGGTCACACTGTGGCTGGCTCCCTCCCCGGGGCCTGGCTGATGGTCCTGGGAGGGTCCACAGCACAGGAGGCACATGTGCAGGCCACCTGCTCACCCTCTTTTCCGCTTTCATCGCATGTGAGAAAACAGAAACAAGAAAGGGGCTGTGTCCTTATCTGCCTCTCCTGCCTGCTGATTCCATTCGTGTTCTGTGTTGCCTGCACATCGCAGGCAGCAATAGCTCTCTCCTCAGAATTCACTTTGGCAGCCAAGCCCCCTTGCAGCTCCTCCTTGCCCTGTGCTCCCCTCTTTGGTAGGGGCCCTTTAAACACTGTGCTCCCAGCCTTGGGGCCCCGTTTCCCAGCAACGCTGAGTCCAGGGTGCTAATCCCCTGGTGCCTTCTGGCCACGGGCAGCCTTCACTGACAGTATGACTTTCTCCCATTTGAAATCTGCATTGGCCCAGCCTTTCTTTCTTAACTGAGACGTTGCAGATTTATGGATTTTTTTTTTTTTTTTTGAGACAGAGTTCTCACTCTGACGCCCAGGCTGGAGTGCAGTGGCGCCATCTCGGCTCACTGCAACCTCCGCCTCCTGGGTTCAAGCAATTCTCACGCCTCAGCCTCCAAGTAACTGGGACTACAGGCATCCGCCACCACGCCCGGCCAGATTTATGGATTTTTGTTTCCAATCTAGCAGTGACAGAGCTTTTTCTAAAACTGTGGGAGTCCGTGCTGCTCTCATTCCTGCACTTATTCTCCTTTAAGCACTTACTGCATTTATAATTTTAACTTTTTTTTTTTTTTTTTTGAGATGGGGTCTTGCTCTGTCGCCCAGGCTGGAGTGCAGTGGCACAATCTCGGGCTCATTGCAAGCTCCCCGCCTCCTGGGTTCATGCCATTCTCCTGCCTCAGCCTCCCGAGTAGCTGGGACTACAGGCACCCACCACCACGCCCGGCTTTTTTTTTTTTTTTTTTTTTTTTTAAAAGAGGCGGGGTTTCACTGTGTTAGCCAGGATGGTCTCGATCTCCTGACCTCGTGATCCGCCCACCTTGGCCTCCCAAAGTGCTGGGATTACAGGCGTGAGCCACCGTGCCTGGCCAATTTTAACTTCTTTATATTAAATGGTTAAACTAACTAATGCCTGGCCTCCCTGCTCCGTTATCAGTGTTGGGAGGGCAGTCCCGTTTGTTTTGTTGACTGCAATACTCATCGCCTTACAAATGCATGTATTATCAGCCATTGCCTGCCCCTCCCCAATTTGTATGACTTCTCCAGTAGCCTTAGTCATCCTTTCTATACTTTTAAACTAGTTAGATGACTGTACTCAATTCCCTAGCGAGGCCTTCCTGCTGCCAACCTGACGGTGATGCCCGTGCTGCCAGCTCTCTGTCCTACCTTGGTCTACTGTGGAGGCGTTAACAGTCACCTGTGGTCTTGTTCTGTTTTCTCAATTGCTTAGTCTTTTGTAACATTTGCTGTCCTCTCTCAGTTCCCATCACCTTTTTTTGGCTCCTCTGTGCCAGGCACATTATGCTATCTGTGGGAGGTAGACAGGTTCCCACCCTTGCTTATTCGGAGCAGGGAAGGTTCTACTGATTTCATTTCATAAAAGAATACCAGTGATAAAAGTACTTGAAAACCACTGCTTTGTGGAATGTGTAATGCAGCAGACTTTCAAAAGCGATTTAGAAAACAAATTGTCGTCCAGGCTGGAGTGCAGTGGCACAATCATGGTTCACTGGAGCCTTGACCTCCCAGGTTCAAGCGATCCTCCAGCCTCAGTCTCCTTAGTAGTAGGCTCATGACACCACGCCTGGCTAATTTTTAATTTTTTTGCAGAGCCAGCGGGGTGAGGGGGGTGTCCCATATGTTGCCCAGGCTGGTCTCGACCTCCTGGGTTCAAGCAATCCACCTGCCTCAGCCTCCCAAAGTTCTGCAATTACAGGTGTGAACCACTGCACCCAGCCACAAAGCAATTCTTGAAAAGCAACCAGGGTTGGCTTCCAAATGCTCAGCCCCATCATGGGTCTCATCCTATGGCCTTAGTGCCTTCCTCCTCCTTGTGTAGTTGGTTCCATCTCAGAAAACCTACATTTCCTAGCCTGTAAAGCTTAGCCCACTCCCCATGGAATGGGAACAATTTAGTAGTTTAAAGGAAGTATTAAGAAAGAGCACTCTCTGGGATTAAAGAGGGGGCAGGCTGAAGGAATGATGGCACGGCCACGGGGTCACTGCCTGACTCTCCAAACTGGTCTCAGAACTGGCCCCTCTGCACATGGACTGCTAGCTCGAGGGCCCGCACTGCTGAATGGCAGCACATCTTCCTCCAGTGCCCTGTTCCAGGCTTGAAAACTTTGCCCTCGTGTCCCAGGGCACCGCACACCCCCACACCCCTTCTTCACACATTTGGCTTCCCTTGTCCAGGGTCCCACCATAGAGGAGCCTCCCCTGCTTCACCCACCACTTTCACAGCTCACAACTGGCTTCTGTTACTGTCTGGTCTTACTAAACAAAAGGGGCAGTGGCTCCTTCTGGCCATGAAATTCAAGGATTCCTCCCCAACTTCTACCAAATCAGGTACTTCTTTTACCTAGTATTTTAATTTTGACATGTCTTACCCAAGCCTGTGTCCGGAGCATGGTGGTTCTGTACCGAGCTGATACTGCTGGGATTCCTGTGCTTGGGACACATCCCAGTCGACTCAAGGGAGAGCATCTGTAGGCCCGATGTGTGCATGTGGGACATTAAACTCCCTTAGACTCCAAATTTGGGTAAGAAATTAGGAAACAAGATGGAAGGAAGAAGGAAACAAAATAATTTCTCCAGGCATTGGTGATTAAAGATGCCTTTCCTTTCAAAGCAAGCAGGCTGCTATTTTCTGTGTGTGCCCCGTAGTACTAGGGTGACTCTCAGAGTACAGGGAGTGACAGTGGCCCAGAGGGTCCTTCTGATACCCAGATAAAGACAAAACTTTGCTTTAAATGGAGAACTGTTACTGTTCACATTCTTGCTGTAATCATCAGCTTTTACACACAATTTGTGGATCCCCACAGAAATACCACAGGCCCTGTGCGGTGGCTCACACCTGTAATCCCAGCACTGTGGGAGGCTGAATCATTTGAGGTCAGGAGTTTGAGACCAGCCTGGCCAACATGGTGAAACCCCGTCTCTACTAAAAATACAAAAATTTGCCAGGTGTGGTGGCACGTGCCTGTAATCCCAGCTAGTTGGGAGGCTGAGGCAGGACAACTGCTTGACCCCAGGAGGCGGAGGTTGCAGTGAGCAGAGATCATGCCACTGCACTCCAGCCTGAGTGACAGAGCAAGACTGTCTCAAAAAAAATATTAAAAAAATAAATATCACAAAGCTACTGTCATCGGTCTTCTTGGCCTGCATATGGCTGAAAGGTGTTTTCCCTTTCCCCAGGGACTGGCAGCTCCAGGCATTTCCTGAAAATGGGAATTGTCCTGCTGCAGACCCTGCTCCTGGCTTCTGGTGCTATGACATATTTGGCAGGAACTCAGTGACTGCTGAATGGATCTGGAGCAGATAAGAAAGCCAGTGTGAAGTCCCAAGGAAACCCACAGGATTGGCACTGGTGTCTTCCATTGGGTATTTTGTGACTAAAGCTGGACAAGGTCTTTCTTCCCTCCCTCCTTGCTCCTGCCACCACTGTACATAATGTCACCATCTGCGGTGAGGGTGATATAGCTGGCCTCACAGTTCCCCAGGCAGCCCTAGACAACTTTCTGCTCTCCATAGACACAGTCTAGACTGGCGATGCTGAGGCGCTCTACATCATTGTCTGGACATGGTGGGGTCTAGGACCACTGCCCACACATGCTCAGACACAGCAGATGCCCAGTCATGCAGTCTCCGCCCACATGCCACAGCCCTCCACCAGCCCTGTGGTTGCATCCCACATGGATGCAACTCTTCCCCTTGGTCTTCTATTTAGCCCAGCCCAGCTAACATGACATGCAGGCAGGGGGTGTCCTAGCGTCATTGCAGGCCCTTCCAGTGGTGGGCAGTCCTCCTATTACAATTTTCACGGTGGCTCTGCCTCATCGTCAGCAGAGACCTTGTCTCCCACCTTCACCTGCAAAAGACAACGTCATAGGGCATGAGCTCCCTCCATTCCCTCCTCTCCACCTGAAAATGATACTGTCTTCAGCTGTCCTTGGCGCCAGACTCAAGAGAACGAGCCCTGTGTCCATCCTGGCCCCATGGGGCCCAGTGCCACCATCCCCTCCACTGTTTCTCCGCCTCACTCTCCTTCCTAGAGTCAGGGATGCTAAGCCTGTCCCTAGGAAAACCCATTCCTGCGCTGCTCCTCTTTGGCCACTCCCAAACTATGTCCCCCTTGGCTTCGGGGCCGGGGCTGGGGGGTCTACACTTGCCTCCACAGCCTAGGGGTGTTTCCTGTTCCCCTCAGATGGTCCAGGCGAGCTCTGAACGTGTTGGTTCTGAGTAAATACAGTGAACCAGCCAGCCTAGATACCGGTCCGAACTGCCATCTGGAACTGCTGAGCTACTGCTGAGAGGAGGAGCCCATCACAAAGCGGGGAAAATGGGACCAGGTTTCTCTGCTGAACAAGGAAGATGATTATTCTGATCGCTTTCTACAGAATCTGGACAACAGGGAGAGTGTTAAGTCTCTCAGGGAAAGGGCCAGTGGAATACTCCCACGGTGCTTCAAATACCCCATTGCAAACTCCCAGTTTACGTGTGATCAGCTCACTTCCCTGAAGGTTTCTGACAGGAGGGTTTCCTCTCAGATTAGCAGATACGTCTGCAGGCATTTTGGTGAGACCTTACAACAAAATTTAATGAAATACAGCAGCATTTAAAAAGACTTGCTATTTACTGAGTACTTGCTTTGAAGTACTATGCTAAACAGTTGAAATGTATTTTTATAATCTTTACCATATACAAGGCAAGTAATACTGCTTCCACTTTACAGCTGACAGTTTGAAGCAGAGAAAGAAAGCAGAGATGCAGAATGACTGGCCCACAGCCAGCTGCAGTTCTAAGCAGGGGACAGTTCTGAACCCAGCTGGATGAGTCCCAGGTCTGTGCTCTTTCCACAACACCACATCCAAAACATTTTCCAGTATCTTTGTTTTGTAAATAAGTCATTGCATAATGCCCAATATTGGTAAGAACCAAATGTACAAGAACCCCTATCTTTATGACTTCTTGCTCTGAAACAAGGGGTTGCCCAGGACATCTGCCCAGCAGTGGGGCTGCTGAAGTTCAGGAGAATGAGGAGATGGGTGTAGGCTCCGCCTACCTCCCCCCATAGGCAAAGGTCTGCAGAACCACCTGGAGAACCCTAGGGAGCACTGACATCCCCATTCAACTCGAGGAGCAGCTCACAGCCCTAACACAAGTTACTACACGCAGAGCAAATCTGGAAGACATCTGGGGAACGTAATGAAGGACTAGACAATTTCACGCTTTCACGAATGAAACTGCAATTAAACTATACATGCACGGTGCTGTGTTATTTTGGTAATACAGGGACACAATTTAATGATTCTAAGGATTTTTTTGTAGTTTTTTTTTTTTACAAGTCAGGTGCCATAAACATTCAAATAATCCATCTTTTAAAAAGTACGTTTACAACATCAAAAGAATTAAGATGAAATATAAACCTTTCTACTTACAATTTTTATACAGATTAACCAAATCACAAATACCACAAATAAATGTTAATGTTAAATTGTAACAATATAATGAATAAACATTCAGATTCTTAATAAAATCTTCCTTTAACATTTTTTAACTTACCATTATGCTAAATAGTCTATGCAGAATTTTGGGGTGCAATACCAAGAAGGCACCAACAGTACAAAGCAGATACAAAGCAGTTTCAGAACTTTCTTGAGTGCTCTACACGGATAAACAGCACAAAAAAAGGCAACAAGCTTTAGGTAAACCTGGTGCAACCCTGAAGGACTTGCTCTGGATTTCCATTTGTTTCTGACCCATCGTGTCAAGGTGGATGACGTAAGAGAAACCGCATATTCACTGTGATAGCTTCTCATCTGCACTACAGGAGTATCATGTTTCAAACACCAGCATAACAATTTTAAAGCACAAATGCTTTAAAAATGTATAAGCGAAAGGATTGCTCAGATTTTCAAAACCATTACATTTACAAAAATATTTCCCTTAAACTTGGGATTGCTCCAAAACATTGATTTACAAATATAAAAGTATTATGGAAGGACTCAAAGCATGTGTGCACATGTATGTGTGTATTAACATACTGTTACCATACTATATAAAAGTTACCAATTTAAAAACCATATTAACATATAAGCAAATAAAGAGAAAACAGTCTCCTCTGAATGGTTGAAATATTATGTGGCATGCGGTGTGGGTAGTTTACCTTTGCGATTCCTTAGAGACAACCACTGGTGAGCCACATGTAGCTTGTCAAAGCTACCGGTTACATCTACACCCACTGCCTGTGCCCAAGAGCATAAGGAATGAGTGTGCACAGACCACACACTGTGCATGGCACACCGAATACACTATTCTTCTACCCAGATGCCACAATGTCTGCATATCTCTGCTAGCTTTGAGAACCTGTGTCAGGACAGAGTCCTCACGATGAGTTCTTTCAAATCCATCCCACTGGCTTGTTCGGTATTTCTTTTATACTAAATGAAAGGACTGGAATGTTTCAACAGGAATTTTTTGCTTACATTTTAGACACCAAAAAAGCTATTAGTCTGAAAGCTTATTTGAACATACTAATAGTGGAGGTGCTGTTCAGTGTCACTAATATGAACTAAGATGACCTAATCTGTACATTTTTACAAATGTAAGAAGAGCCAAAATGATGCATCTACTACACATGATAGTTAGCGCTTTTCATAGGTACCTTGGTTAGGACCATTCTCTGCCCTGTTACATTATGTTTGGCATGATTAATAAAAAGCACACAACTTATGGCTACAATGATTCTAGAATGAAGTTAGTGGTTTCATGCCAATCTGACTCCACAGTACCAGGAAGGGGAATGGGAAGGAGCTCATAGTCTCCAGATGTTAGTAGCCAAGGCTGTGGTTTTTTTTTTTTTTTTTTTTTGAGACGGAGTCTAGCTCTGTCGTCCAGGCTGGAGTGCAGTGGCCGGATCTCAGCTCACTGCAAGCTCCGCCTCCCGGCTTCACGCCATTCTCCTGCCTCAGCCTCCCGAGTAGCTGGGACTACAGGCACCCGCCACCTCGCCCGGCTAGGTTTGTATTTTTTTAGTAGAGACGGGGTTTCACTGTGTTAGCCAGGATGGTCTCGATCTCCTGGCCTCGTGATCCGCCCGTCTCGGCCTCCCAAAGTGCTGGGATTACAGGCTTGAGCCACCGCGCCCGGCCAAGGCTGTGGTTTTCTAATTAGAAGAGGATTGCAAATTAACCTCATAATACTAACTTTCCATTTAAAAAGTATAAAGAAACAAGAGTAATAAAACTGTCAATGTTTTAAAAATGAAAACTGACTTATCAGTGTTATCAGGTAACAGTCAAATTTCTGTGTCTTGTCAATGCTGTGTGGACCTTCAGATGGCAGCTCTGAGCACGCAAGTGAAAACGGCGTATTTCGGGGCAAGAATAGAGATGTGGGTCTGTTTTCCGGGGATGAGCCGGCTATCCTTCCTCGGCCACAGGAGTGGTGAGCGTGAGCACCCTGGGCTGGGTGGTGAGGACTGCACGCTGCGGGGCGGCCCTTCCCAACACTCGGCTGTGCCCAGCAGCAGCTCTGGGGCACGCGGGCAGGCCCTCTTTAGAAAGAACCAGGGAATCCAACCTGAGATGGGGCTTCTTCGTTAGGGTTTGACAGAATATTTGAGACCTAAGATTGTGAATAAAGGAACCTGACAGAATCGATTCTCCGCTGAGCAGAGGTAAAAAGGACCCTACAGAAACACCTTTCTAACTCATCTTATGTAAACCCAAGTGCTGGGCCAGTGCCTGGGCGGCAAAGTGAGGCCTGTGAGCATTTCTGTGTTCAGCACAACCTGAACCTGACTGTCCATTCAGACACGCTGATCCAGAGGAAAGCAACACTGAATCTTAACATGAATGTGAAGATAGAAGATGTACATTTATTTTCATGAATTACAAATGCGTTTCTGTTCGTATTAGCAGGCAGTCTTTATATAACCCATTCTCCATTGCTGTCAAAAATCAAACAAGAAAAAAGGACAGCTGAGAAATGAAAAGCTAAAAATAGAATTATTTTTCCTAAATGATCTGCTGGATAGCATTTTCTGTGGAACACAACTCAATCGAGGTAACAATAGAGTTTTCATTTCAATTGTAGGCATGTGGCACTTGGACAGTCATCTCTGCACAGAAAGCTGTAACAGTCATGCGAGGGTACAGTAATTATTGAACAAGGCAAATTTCTCACCACAGAGAGCAGTGGGGAAGTCAAGAGGAGGCACCGCACTGGGACAGAACACCGAGTCAACTCCACAGTACACAGTGGCAGGAACAAATACTTAAAGAGATCAGTAAAATATGGATAGAGCTCCAAACACGAGTTAGTGCTAGCTTTTTCTGACGGTCTGACTCAGCAGTATCAGAAATATTTGAGTACTTGACGACAAACAGTGCTTCATGTCATGAGCTCGTGGAGGCTTTATTACAAATTGTTATATTGTAGGTTGAAAAACGAACTTGAGATGCTGACATGCTGTAGAAGGAAAAAGAACTGTATACTTTCTTATTTAAAGACGCAGTGTTCCTCTCTGCTAAATCCTCAGGCATGGAACATGGTTACTGAAACACGCACATTTGAAGTAGCTCAAAGGCGTATGTGCACCAGCGTGTGGAGTTCCATCCTGGGACATCCCCAGAAACCACCCACAGCTCAGCACTGCAACCTTTGTACTTCTCTCACCAAATGCCGAGTGAAGCTGCCACTTTAAATCTTTTTTTTGTAAGTCTTACAAACATTAAGTACTGCACATAATGCTTCTTGGCAAGTGTTACACCTCTATATGGTACAAGTGACCACAGTAAGTCTACAGAGTGACATTGCTGGGTGCAGTACTTCCTTTTTATCTAGAAAAATGACTGCATTTCTAAAAGCTGGGTCAATAGCACATACCTTATATATGTTAGTGACTACCATGATATGAGAAAAGACGTGGACAAGTGCTCCCCAAGGATTCCCGAGACGGAAGCACTTGCTGCAGGCTGCAACATCAGCCAAGGTATTTCCACAAGCTCCTGCTCTGGGGCAACAGTTATGGTCAAAGGGTGAAGTGCAAATAAGGGGCTGTCACTGACTTAAAGTGCCCTAGGCAGTAGCCTTCCCTATCATAAAGTGAGATGCCAGTGACTAGAGACAACTGGGGAAGAATCTCTCTCTGGTGCGGCTGCATGGTCAGCAGGGCATCATGTAGAAAAGGATTCAGGAGAGGGAGGAACCACTGCATCTTTCAAACCAGAAAGCGGTTAGTGACTAAAGCAACAGTAAGCAGTAGGTGCACTGAAGTACATACTGCCGCAGGTCACCAATGGGTGACACACACAGGGCTGCCAGGAGGAATTCTCTGGACTGAAGAAATTCTTTGAAAGCATAAAAGCCACAACTACCAGAAACCGCCCCTCCAAACGGCTCAAAGGAGTCAAAGTGGATAAGCCAAGACGGGCTGGAGACAGGACCAGGGGTCAAGAACTGGGAAGAAGAATACCGATGTCTGAGCACGTCCAGTCCTCTGAGCCCTTGTCCTACAGAAACACAAACAGATCACTGAGTTAAGAGTGAGTCATGTGAAAACAACATTGTCATCAGCATCACAAAACACAAAAGTGACAAGAGTGAACCACATTAAAACAGCAGCAGCAGCAATAGCATTATGAAAATAGAAAACGGGAAAAAAACTCCTGCAAAATGGCCATCTCATTGGACACACTTGGGCAAGAGTAACACACGGCAGTTCTGAAGGGGCCAGGGTCAGCCCTCACTCCACAGGCACCTTCTCTCAGACAGTTCTGAGGTGGTTTCCACAACACTCATAGGAGAGACACCACTCCCCCAGCCTACACTGACTGCAGTGTTCCCAAGATGCCCTTTATTTATCATAAGATATCCAACACTAGTGCTCGCTTCGGCAGCACATATACTAAGATATCCAACACTACTCCATGGTCAAAATTAGAGTTTAAGGGCCTTTGTAAAATAATACATCTTTACGCAAAAGGGTCTTCTGCTGCCTCCTATTCTTAGCAAGTCTCTCTCTAAATGACCAGCTAGGACAGAGTTAACTGCACAGTCAGGGGACAGTGCCCTGTTAATAATGCTCACATTTTCTCTGACTGAGGGCGAAACAGTCCTGGTGGGAAGTGTGAGTGGGGGTAATGGGCTGGGGTTTTAGCAAGGAGCTGTGACTGGTTCCCACAGGCAGGAGAGGTGCTGATCACGCAGGTCAGAGGTGACCTGACAGCTATGTTCCCATGAGGCCTCTGAACCAGCGCCCTGAAAGGAAGCATTTCCCTCACTCTCTATGCCCGGCCAGGGCCCACCTGGAGTATCACACCAGGCAAGCACAAGCAGCACGCTTTCCCTGTTTTTCCAATGTCTCTACTTTTACTTGGAGAAATTCTATTCCAAACCAAATCTACTCCAACTGTTTACAGGCCAGTGGTTCTCAGATGCTAGCCTGGAAAGCACCTGGAGGGCTTGCTAGAACAGATTGCTAGGGGTGGGCACAGAGCAGCCACACCTGCAGAGCCACTGCCTCATGGCTTCCACTGTACATAATGAGTGAACTTCACTCCCAGCTATCGATCACTCTGTCCCATCCGGTTTTTTTTTTTGAGACAGTTTCACTCTGTTGCCCAGGCTAGAGTGCAGTAGTGCACTCTCGGCTCCCTGCAACCTCTGCCTCCCAGGTTCAAGTAATTCTCCTGCTGTAGCCTCCCAAGTAGCTTGGACTACAGGCACCTCCTACTACACCCAGCTAATTTTTATATTTTTAGTAGAGGCAGGGTTTCATCATGTTGGCCAGACTGGTTTCCCTGACCTCAAATGATCCACTTACCTAGGCCTCCCAAAGTGCTGGGATTACAGGCATGAGCCACTGCACCCAACCTGTCCCATCCTTAAAAGTGAAAACAGCCACTCAAATCATGTTTTGCATTCTGTGGTTCGGATGAAGGTGGAGAAGGCCACTGGGGCAACCAAGTGTCTCAAAATGCAAACAAAACAGACTCTTCCCTTTGGAGATTCTCATTGGTGTGAAATGTTTTCCAGCATGAAAATCTAGCAGAGTATCACTTATTATTTCACAGAGCACTTTCAGAGCTATGGTTTTCATCTGCCACTCAAGAGTTGGGGCAAGAAGAACGGGTGTTATAGCCAAACTGTGGACTTGGAGATGGGCTGAGAGGGAGAAGTAGTCTCTTTTATGTAGAGGTGAACTGCAGCCAAACCTATGGGTTGGCAGGACGTTAAGCTGCCCTAAAATGCTTTCATCTTCAATAAACCAAAGGGAAATGCGGTTCATGCCCCTACTGATCAATCCACCTGAGAAAATTCACAATCAGGCGGATGAAGAAGGAAGTTGAGCACTGACCTCTACCTTCACCCGCCTCACAGGGTAGGAGACTGAGGATATGGGCTGGGTAGGAATGAGGCTTGTCACAGGTAGTAGGCATGTTCAGCTTTTTTTTTTTTTTTTTGAGACGGAGTCTCGCTGTGTCTCCCAGGCTGGAGTGCAGTGGCGCTATCTCGGTTCACTGCAAGCTCCGCCTTTCAGGTTCAAGCCGTTCTTCTGCCTCAGCCTCCCGAACAGCTGGACTACAGGCGCCCGCCACCACGCCCGGCTAATTTTTTGTATTTTTAGTAGAGACAGGGTTTCACCGTGTTAGCCAGGATGGTCTTGATCT
>NW_012103232.1:849204-861444 GCF_000951045.1 Mandrillus leucophaeus
TATGTTTCTAGGCCCTTCCTGCTGCAGCCAAACGGTCAACAGTGCCCTCCCAGTGTTCCCTTGTTTTATTACACGTTTACCTCCTGAGTTCTCCAATTTAGAGCTCCTGATCTCCGGTGTGTGGGCTGAAAACTCAGAGACAATGCTCCTTAGTATTGTGAATGAGTCCCGAGACCTTTCCCAGGGAGCAAGGCTAGTCACAGGCAGTGTGCAGCCTGCCACTGTTTCCTGCTGGCAAACATTTCAAGAAAATGGTATTCTGGGTCCAAAATACCTGGATTCTCTGCTTAGTTTTGCTACTTGATGTACAATCTTGAGCAAAGTGCTCAGAGGCTCATGTCTTCAGTTTCCTCAATCATAAACATGGGATGCATGCTGACTTCCCAACATTCTGTTGTGATCACCAAAATGAAATGTTTATGAAAGAACCTATCCCATAGTTTAATCAGCCAACCCAGCCCCAGCTTCCCCTGGATTCATGTGATATTCTAGATGATTAAATTATAAGTCAGTCTAGATGTTGGCAACTTCCTTTGCAATGAATGGATAAAATGAGATGGGTTGATGGGTAGATAGAGGAACAGATGGACAGATCTATGAGAAAACTAGTAAGATGTTAATGTTAACTGTATAATCTAGGTGGTGGGAATATGGCTGTCTACTGTAAATTCCTTCAACTTTTCAGAATAGTTGAAAACTGTCATTAAAAGAATGTTGGGGGAAAAAATCATGCTATAAGCACACAGGGAGCATCTGTGTGTCTTTTGTGTCTGGAGCAAATGAACAACACACAGAGGTGACTTTCCTTGCCACGCCGGGACTCTCAGAGTGGTGGTGGACCCGACAGGGATACTGGTCCCCCGCCTTGCAAGGCTGGCTTCAGGAGGCTGTCAGCAACTGTGTCCTGTGGCCCCAGGAACAACCCTGCCGCTGTCTTGTCATCCTTGTGCCTGCGGTGCTGCCTGTCACCAGTGGCCTGGCCAGCTGTCCCCCAAGTCCTTGCTCTCCGAGGTCCTCCTGCATCTTTACTGCCGCCAGAGTCACCTGAGCCATTGCTTCAGGTCAGGCAGCTACCTGTGAGGGAGAGCTGGGCTCCTGGGGAGGCAAAGGCCACAGCCTGGGCTGGCCTCTTTCTCTGCAGCCCCCTCTTGCTCTGCTGTCTGGCATGACCACCTTCCAGGTTCCACACAGCCGTGCCCCTCCCCAACCAGCAAATAACCCAACTGTCAGGTTTCAGCTGCAGCCCAACTGCAAGTCGGCCACACTCTGCGAGGCTTTAATGTCTGCCTTACCCTCTGGGGCCCACCATGCCCGTGCCCACCACTGGGACTCTGTATACTCCTTGTTGTTTACATTTCCTGCTATGAGGCTGCTGGAAAGCAAAGCCTGTGTCTTATTCATCTTTGTTCCCTTCCTAACTGGCAAAAGGAAGTGCTCAATGCTGATTAAGTGATGAAAAATGAATTATCACGTCAACCCCAGAAGCTCTTTTATACTAAAAATGTGCACAGTTGTGTCTGTGTGCCTTTCTCCCCTACTATGGGCCCCTTTGAGGCCGCATTTAGATCCTGCTTGCTCCGCTTGCTCTTGGTGTCTAAGGTAGACTAAGCAGGCAGCACGCCTGACCTCAAGCAACAGAGAAGATGAGATGATCACAGACCACCACCTGGCTGAGGGAAAATGATTGTGAAAGGAATTGTGAAGGAAGAAAAGCAACAGAGGTTGCTCAGTTCCATCTTCTAGGTTCTGTAAAGGGCAAAAGAGTAAACCTCTCAGGCCTCACAGGCCATCCAGGTCTGTTGTGACTACCCCACTCCACCGCTGTAGAGGAAAGGCAGCAAAGGTAACCTGTGAGCAAATCCAAGGCCCTGTGCGGCTCCATTTACAAAAACAGGCAGCGGCTGACCAGGGTCTAGTTAACCTGACCTTGTACTGGGAGTGTGTCCTGGAGCCTCATGGTGGGGCAGGGACTCTTGAGAAACAGAGACAACTGCTCCACTGTAAGCGCCTCATGGAGGAGCCAGGAAGGAAGCTCTGTGGGGACTGCAGGTGTGAAAATGGTTGGATCCTGGGGCCCAGCTTTCTGTCAGTGAGTGAGTGTGCAAATCACTGTGGCTAACACCTCCTCCACTAGACAGCCACATGAGTATGGGGCAACAGAAGACAGGAACCAGCTCAGTCCCCTGCTGATAACAGGCTTCTTTCTCAGTCACTACACAGGGCTTATGGCTAGCAGTCCATTGCACATCCTGTTTGCGTGACTCCACAACACTTCCCTTGGGTTTGAGAGATCGTCTTTTAGGGTGTGTCTGGTGTCAACAGCAGGCTAAGCGAGGGTTTAACAGTGCCAGCAGCCCTGCCTCCCCTAAGTTGGTAGGTTTAGAAAATTCGCAGTCTTTCAGACTTTGCCTTTCCTCCTTCTCCTGAATTTGCCGCTTCTCACCACTTCATTTCTAGTCCAACGCTACAGCCCCTTTGGTATGGAAGACCAGGCATTTGTTCTTAGCTGATGTCCTACCCAGTCTTCCCTCATTTCAACCCCTCCTGCTTTGATGTCAGACTTTTGAAAACACCATTTTCCATCCCCCAAACTACCAATTCCCCACTCTGTTGCCCTGCCTGGCTTTCAGCGCTATCTGCTTGGAGGCTGTGTGGGTCATGTCAGGCCTCAGCTCATGTCTGCTTGGTTCTTTGTCCTCAATGACAGGGAATGGACACCTGTAACTGCAACACGGTTCTGTCCAAAGCATCTCCCCAGCAACTGCTTCTACCTTGGCTCACAATTCTTTATTCACTGCTCTTTTCTATAGAGTTCTAAACACAAGTCCAGTTCTCTCCCCTCTTGTCATATACTCTCTAAAATCAAGATTTGCCTTCTTTTCCTGTATACTATTTTTTTTTTTTTTTGAGACAGGGTTCACCCAGGATGGAGTGCAGTGATACAGTCATAGCTCACTGCAGCCTTGGACTCTGAGATTCAAGAGATCCTCTCCCCTCAGCCTCTCAAAGTGCTGGGATTATAGGCATGAGCCACTGTGTTGGGTCTACTCAATTTTTAAAATCTACCAATATTGTCATGTTGTTCACCTCCTCTTATGACCTAAGCACATGTAGCTTCTGTGCAGGCCCATGTAAATCCCCGACTGCTCAGCCCAGCCTCCATCTCTTGGATGAAGTTTCCCCAGCTCTCTAGCCTACACTGCTAGTCTGAACTGGTAACACGGTCTGGGCCCCTTGTATGTGACATCAACTGTAGAACCAGGTCCCAGCTAGGAGTTTCTGAAGGGGCAGGCACAGAGGACCCTAACACTAGATTTATGTTACTGGTGGCTCTGCATTCCCTGGGAGGAAGGGAGTCCTGAGGCGAACCCTTTCCAGAGAGATGCTCATGTAACTGTGAAACTGCTCTGGACAGGCAGCAAGGAACGGATGAGAACCCAAACATGAACAATCTAGAATATGAAAAAGTTGTTTCCAAATAATCACATTCACTACCCTTGAGAGTAAAGGAGGTACCTGGAGTTTCTAATAAACAAGAAAGAGATTCCTAAAAGAATATATGTAACTTTCTAAATAATTTTTAATTCTAAATTAAAAAAAAAAACCTTTCAATAAGGAGCTTGGAAAAGAATACAAAATAACGGACCTCGAGGAACATAACATTCTAGAAACAAAAGGCAGTGCCTCCCTTGCTGGAGTTCACTGTATTAAAGCTCCAGGTACCTGACAAATTTAAGATCTGTATCCCGGCTGGAATCTAGCAGTCTCTTCAAAAATTAGTTCTTTGAGCTTTTCCTTAGGCAAGTCATCCAATTCCATGTCGAACTTGAATGGTGCTTCGGCAATGGGCTTTAAGAGAAAACAAAACATTTAACAGTCAAAGTTGTTATGGGTAAGGCAGTAATTTACTGATCCATAAAATGACCACTGCTCAGATTCTGAATTTATACAACAGGACTGATGTCTCATAAAAACTTAAGAGTTGCTGGCCAGGCGTGGCGGCTCACACCTGTAATTCCAGCACTTTGGGAGGCCAAGGTGGGCGGATCACTTGAGGTCAGAAGCTCGAGACCAGCCTGGTCCAACATGGTGAAAACCTGTCTCTACCAAAAATATAAAAAATTAGCCGAGTGTGGTGGTGCACGCCTGTAATCTCAGCTACTCAGAAGGCTGAGGCAGGAGAATTGCTTGAACCCAGGAGGCAGAGGTTGCAATGAGCTGAGATCGTGCCGTGGCACTCCAGTCTGGGGGACAGAGCGAAAGACTAAGAGTTGTGCCCACACTCCGGAAGGTCTCATAAGCACTTAGACCGGGAGCAACTGAATCCGTTTAAAGTGTTCTTCTGAACTTATCACAAATCCCAGAAGAATTTTAAAATGTTTTAAGGCAGTGAATGCTGAAATAAGAGAAATGTGCTGCTGTGGAGGTGGTGCGTGTTTATCCAATCAACACCCATAATACTAAAATACATGCATTTCGTTAAATAAATCATGGTATCTTTATATGAAAAAACATCTTAGAGCTGTTAAAAAATAAGCTGTAAGGCCAGGCGCAGTGGCTCACACCTGTAACCCCAGCACTTTGGGAGGCCAAGGTGGGAGAATCATTTGAGACCAGCCTGACCAACATAGCAAAACCCCATCTCTACTAAAAATACACAAAAATTAGCTAGGCATGGTGGCAGATCCCTGTCATCCCAGCTACTTGGGAGGCTGAGGAAGGAGAATTGCTTGAACCCAGGAGGTGGAGGTTGCAGTGAGTTGAGATTGTGCCACTGCACTCTGGCCTGGGCAATAGAGCAAGATTCCGTCTCAAAAAAACAAAACAAAACAAAACAAAAAAACTGGCCAGGCATGGTGGCTCACGCCTGTAATCCCAGCACTTTTGGGAGGCCGAGGCAGGTGGATCCTGAGGTCAAGAGATTGAGGACATCCTGGCCAACATAGTGAAACTCCGTCTCTAGTAAAACTACAAAAATTAGCTGGGTGTGGTGGTGCATGCCTGTAGTTCAAGCCACTCGAGAGGCTGAGGCAGGAGAATCGCTTGAACCCGGGAGGTGGAGGTTACAGTGAGCCGAGATTACACCATTGTACTCCAGCCTGGCCTGGTGACAGAGCAAGACTCCATCTCAAAAAAGAAAAAATAAAATAAAATAAAATAAACTGCAAGGAAGATTAATAGGAAAATGCCTATATTGTGTCAAGAAAATGAAAACTATTTTATTTTAAAAATTTAGATACAGAAATATAAGACCGAGAAGGAAATACTCCAAAATGTTAATAACTGTAACAAGATTATAGAGCTACATCTTTGTAGTATGAAAAAAAAAACCACTCTTGTATTTTCTCACAAGTTTTCTTCTTTTTTTTTTTTTTTTTTTTTTTTTTGACACAAAACCTTGCTCTGTTGCCCAGGCTGGAGTGCAGTGGTGCAATCCTGGCTTATTGCAACCTCCTCCTCCTGGGTTCAAGTGATTCTCCTGCCTCAGCCTCCAGAGTAGCTGGGATTATATGCGCCTGCCTGCCACAACACCCGTCTAATTTTTGTATTTTTAGTAGAGACAGGGTTTTCACCATGTTGGCCAGACTGGTCTACTCCTGACCTCAGGTGATCCACCCACTTTGACCTCCCAAAGTGCTGGAATTACAAGTGTGAGCCACCACACCTGGCCCCATTTTATTTTATTTTTTTGAGACTGTCTCATTCTATTGCCGAGGCTGGTGTGCAGTGGCATGATCTTGACTCGCTGCAACCTCCGCCTCCTGGGTTCAAGTGATTCTTATACCTCAGCCTCCAGAGTGGCTGGGATTACAAACACGCACTATCATGCCCAGCTATTTTTGTATTTTTAGTAGAGAAGGGGTTTCCCCATGTTGGCCAGGCTGGTCTCCAACTCCTGACCTCAAGTCATCCGCCTGCCTCGACCTCCCAAAGTGTTGGGATTACAGGCGTGAGCCATCATGTCCAGCTCCCATTTAAATTTTTAACCATGCTCCAGAAAGCTATTTAAGTAAAATATGAGCTTAAATAGCTTAAATAGTCTAGATCAAAGAACCCCATACACACTCAGTGACAAACAATGATATTATTTTTTAGAGAAAGAGTTTTGCCTGTCACCCAAGCTGGAGTGCAGTGGTGTGATCACAGCTCAATGAAACCTCGATCTCCTGGGCTCAAGCAATCTTCCCACCTCAGCCTTCTGAACAGCTGGGACTACAGGTGTGAGAAACTGTGCCTGGCCACATTTTGATTTTTAAATGCCCGTGAACTAATGCAATGTTACAGAACTAAGCTGATGATGATACCAGTTGTCAGTCAGTGAATGCCTAGATTCTCACGTCTCACCCATGTAATCCTCACACGAGGCCTTTAGGAGGAGGAAGCACAGACCCCGAACTCCGCACTAAGCTTTGGCCATCCGAAAGCGGACAAGGACTCATGTCCAGAAGAATAAATAGCTCAACCCGAAGGAGGACTATGCATCTGGGATCACAGCAGGTGTCCTACACGCATCATCCACTACCCCAGCCAGCTGATTTGGACTCAGAAGCTTGGGAAATCTCCAGCCCACTAAGCTTAGAAGAACCCCAAACCTGTATTCCCACCTATTCTGTGTTACTGGCTACGTTGTAGGTATTTCACAAGCTGCCTCATTTGTTGCTGGAGGTAGGGAGATGGATGTGGAAGGGAAAGCTCATTCTTTCAAAAACAGGAGGGTAAAGACTATTCTCTGTGCATGTGAGCCTCAACTAGAACAATCCAAACTTTTGGTTCATACTGCATTTTTCTTTGTTATCCTTCAGAGATTAAAGTTAAAACTGAACCCCAGAGGAACCAGAGAGCCAAGGCACTAGGACTGTCTTGGGGAGAACATGACATGCAGCTTCTTCTACTCGAATGCCCCGCCTGCTCTGAAGAGCTGCCACATCCACTCTGGCCTCATCACTTCTTACAACAGACTCTCATGTCCTTGTCTCTAGGGAATAGCACACCCGACATGGAGTCGCCAAGCCACAGTGGAAACTGTCCAGGTTGACTTCCCTCCCTATTCTGTGTGCTGTCCCTGTCAGCAAGCTGACCACCTCCTCTCCACTCTGGCCATCCTCAGGGCCAGCACATCACTTCAGGTGTCTCTTCCTATCAAACCATGACAATGGCCTCCAGTCTCAGACCCCTGTCCTCTCTGTGCTCCACACTGGTGCAGCTGTCCCCTTTATACATGCATTTTCCCCACTCCTACCTGTTGCAGGTAGCCTGGAGGAAGTCTGCTGAGATAGAGAGTTATGCGGGGAGGTTTCAAGCTGTGCCCCACAGCACTCATCCTCAAGGCAAAGGTGGGCTTGTTGGAAGAACCAGGTATGGCACCAGGTACATCACAGGAAAATCTAAGCAAGATATGGTTGGTCCACTGCTGGCTGATCTATGTCCCTGAAGCAGCAGCCAGGAACATGAGCTCTTACCTCGTCACTCGGGTCGTAATACTGCTCCAGATATGGGTGGGCCAGAGCCTGTTCTACTTCAATCCTCTTGTGAGGGTTGAATGTCAACATTTTGTCCAGTAAGTCCAGAGCTATAAAGAGAAAGGTTTTGCAGTAGTGAGAGCAGGAGTAGTAGTCACGGAAATACTTCAATTTCCTGTTTAAGTAAACTCACCCACAAAACAACTAACCTAAGCATGACTACGGAGACAGCAGCCAGCACAAAAGATGCTGACTGTATCTCCAAGTCTCCTGAGACTGTGAACGTAGGGGCTGACCACCTGACAATCACAGACCTCATCACTTGGGAAGGAGCGGGGATCATGATTCGAACCCAGGTCTGCCTACAAAACCTGGACTTTTCCTAAGATAGGACTCTGCGCTGCAGGTATCAAAGGCAAAGGTTTTATGTATGTACTTTTCTCAGATCAACTTGGAAGTCATTTTTGTCCTGGTCTATTTGTCTCCTGACACACAGAACAGGTCTCCAAGGTCACAGAAGAAAACACTCTTCTTCCAGGATCTGGTTGAGAGACATGTGTGACCAAAGGCCTCCCAGCCAACTCTGCAGCTGAGTCAGTCTGCAAGGCCCAACGCCTTAAGTCCTCTTTTGCCCTGGCCAATAGTCAATAGCTGAGCGGTTCTTTTACCGCTAGGGTGCAGCAGCAGGAACAAATGTGGATCAACTGCACTGTGATGGAGGGGGCGCTGACAAGCAGCTCACCCTGATGGCCCCCATGGCTGGCCCCCAGTCACCACCTCAGCCAAAAGACGGCTGGAGGGTCTGGCTAACAGTGGCTGGGACAAGGGTTAAGAGAAATGTGAGGAAATACTGTGTTTAGTAGCAGGAGTAGGTGTATTGAGAAACAATACATGCTAAAGAACATTATTGTTCTGGTAAAAAGGTAGCAAAGGGGCTCCTTTTAAAAATATTTCATGTATCCTTTTATTTAGTGATGCTCAGACTACTGGTTTCAATTTAAGTAGCAGGTCTTTTCTTCAAATTAAACCCTAAGAGGAGCCTCAAGATATGGCAGAGGTAAAAAAGAAGATACTCTGTCTTCCCTTAGGTCCTAGTTTACAGCCCGAGGCACCCCAAAAAATCCAAGCCTCCAAGGAACAAGTCTGAAAAACTAGCCAATCAATAAAAACCATAAATTTTTAGACAATGTAGTGACACTAAAACAAGACAAAAACAGGCTAGGTGTGGTGGCTCACGCCTGTAATCCCAGCACTTTGGGAGGCTGAGGTGGGCGAGGTCAGGAGTTGAAGACCAGCCTGGTCAATACAGTGAAACTTGTCTCTACTTAAAAAAAAGAAAAAATACAAAAATTAGCTGGGCGTGGCAGCACAGGCCTGTAGTCCCAGCTACTCAAGAGGCTGAGGCAGAAGAATTGCTTAAACCTGGGAGGCAGAGGTTGCAGTGAGCTGAGACCGTGCCACCGCACTCCAGCCTGGGTGACAGACCGAGACTCTGTCTCAAAAACCAAACCAAACCAAACCAAACCAAAAACACTGGCACTACTTAATGAAGTCTCTTTTCTGACAATGATCATTTCTTTTTTTCTTTTTTTGAGACGGAGTCTCCCTCTGTCGCCCAGACTGGAGTGCAGCGGTGCGATCTTGGCTTACTGCAAGCTCTGCCTCCCGGGTTCACACCATTCTCCTGCCTCAGCCTCCTGAGTGGCTGGGACTACAGGCGCCTGCCACCACGCCTGGCTAATTTTTTGTATTTTTAGTAAAGACGGGGTTTCACTGTGTTAGCCAGGATGGTCTCGATCTCCTGACCTCGTGATCTGCCCGCCTTGGCCTCCCGAAGTGCTGGGATTACAGGCGTGAGCCACCGCGCCCAGCTGGCAATGATCATTTCTTATTAGGTTATTTGTAGGCGGCAAGGTCAACTTCATCCATCTGCAAATTAGCACATACTATTAAGCCCTCAAAGTAGAATGATAAAATATCATTTATTTCTTCTTAAAACATTTTAAAATTTAATTGTATGTCCCTTCTCACCATTCCTAGAATGATGAACAATCACATAAAATTTGGTACAATACTCATGATCAGTTTAAGGAAATCACTTCTAGCTCACTATTTTCAAGTAAGTTAGTTTTCACTGTTTACTCACTAAGAAAATGTTGCCTAACCCTTAAGAACAGTCAGTAGACCTTCCGAAGGGATTGCTTGGGTGCTGGGTGGAGATGGGAGACATCTTGCCACCTGAGGTCAATGAAGGGCTGTGGGTGTGTATCTGTGCTCAGCACCAGCCCCCAATTTTGACTTCCCTTGTTGCAACCCCTGACCTTAAGACAACAGGAGATGATAAACATGGCAAACCACATGCTGGACATAATGAGAAATTCTGCATAGAATACATTTACAAGTTATGTATGTTTCTATCTATAATCTTTTCAATACACACAAGTGCACTTTAGGAAATTATGGAATAATGATATTTTGTTTTATAGCCTAGAGAACTTTTCAGAGTAGAGAATCCAGACAGGTTTTGCCGTGACTGAAGCAGCATCTGCGCAGTAGAAGAGGTGGTTATGCCTGCAGCTGGGACCCTGGGTCTGTGGGCACACAAACTGGCTAGGTTTAGCAAGTGGCCCTCTCAAGGGTCAGATTATTATAAAGAAGCATGATGATCAAGAACCCAGGCATCTCTGGCTCAAATCCTACTTCCAACGAACACTTGTAGATATGTGTACAAGACACACAACCCTTGCCGAATCTTAAGATTCCTGTGGTCTATAATATAGGTAATAACTCCCACTTTGCTTCCTGCTCCCAACCAGCCCTCCCCACATAGAACTCACAGACATTTTCTCAAGGACCTTCTTGAAACTAGATTAAGTCATTTGGCTTTTCACCCAGTTAGACACTGTCTGTGCTAGCAAAAGTCCAGGAGGCCTAGACCACAATGAGATTCTAACAGCACTACTTCTAAATCATTGGGGGCAGGAGGGTCCTACCCAAACTTGTTAGTGTTAAGCAGAGAGGCACTCCAAGCCAACTGGATGTTTTGCAGCTTAAGCATTTCTGAAACAGATCCATTAGTTCCTTCAAGTTAAATAAATTCTAGGCCCTTAAACCTCCAGGCATATATTTCGAAAGAAGACAGCTTTATTAAAAAAGATTTGCTACTTGAAAAATAGCTAGAGCTCTAGCCTTCTTTTACTGCAAGTGCTATTTCTACATTATTCATAGCTACAGAAGGAGAAAAGGAGAGAAATGGGAAGCAGCTGGCAGGTGCGGATCCCACAGTCAAGAGTGTCCGGACTCCCTCCTCCCACGCCACATGGGCATCCACTGGTAACACTCAGAGGGTGTGAATCATGGTTGCCCGTGTAGATGCTTACTTGGATACAGGTTTTATTTCTCCTAAGAGACTGGAAGTCCCTTTGAGGCTAGTATTACATCTGACCACAAATCCTGACTTTCCCAGTGCCTTCCAGAATGCCACATCTTCTCTTTCTGTGTTTTTTGAAACAGAGTTTGGATTTTGTTCTATGGCCCAGGCTGGAGTGCAGTGGCATGATCATAGCTTACTGCAGCCTTGAACTCCTGGGCTCAAGCAATCCTCCTGCCTCAGCCTCTCGAGTAGCTGGTAATATAGGCACATGTTACCACACCCAGCTAATTTTTTTAAATTAATTTTTTTGTAGAGATGGGGTGTCACTATGTTGCCCAGGCTGGTCCTGAACTCCTGGGCTCAAGCGATCCTCCTGCCTCAGCCTCCCAAAGTGCTGAGATTACAGGCGTGAGCCACTGTGCCCAGCCCTTCCCTCTTTTTTTTTTTTTCTTTTTTGAAACGGAGTCTCGCTCTGTTGCCCAACCTCCACCTCCTGGGTTCAAGCGATTCTCCTGCCTCAGCCTCCTGGGTAGCTGGGATTACAGGCGCCTGCCACCACGCCAGGCTAATTTTTTGTATTTTTAAGTAGAGACGGGGTTTCACCATATTGGCCAGGGTGGTCTCGAACTCCTGACCTTGTGATCCACCCACCTCGGCCTCCCAAAGTGCTGGGATTACAAGTGTGAGCCACCACGCCTGGCCAGCCTGGCCCTTCTCGTTAACTTCAACTAGTATATAACAACCTGACCCCAACTCTTTCTTCTAATCCATCATCCTTTTTTCCTTCTTGCCCTGTCCTGGACCTGGGGAAAGCCAGTCGACTGGCTCTCCACAGTGCCTCTTCGTGTCCATCTTGACTGCCTCGTGAAACTCTGACCCTGAATCAATGCTGCAACCTGTCACTTCCATCCTCAACTCATGTTTCTGTGCAGGGCCAGAGAAAAGACTGAACTGTGCAAAGTGTGCCAGTGCGACAGTGCTTCTCAAACTTTCTGATCTCACAAACTCTTTATACTCATAAAAACTACTGAGGGTTGATTTAAAAAGCAGTTAACTCTGCTCATAGCTCAAATAGTTACATAAGTGCTTCTCCCTGAGAAAACCACCGCATTCAGTATGCAGCAAAAATGCTGTATATGTGTTTGTCACACAGACATTGTGAAGACATGTATTAAGGATGGATTTAATATGGTGAGTACTTTTCACTGGCACTGGTTTGAGCTGGTTTGAGCTGTGGCAGTGCAGAGCTCAGTAACCTCTCTAGTTCCACCGCCTTGACCTGGCTGTGGTGCTGCGGGCTCTGCTCACCATTGCTCCTGTGCCACAAGTGCTGATGGCAACATAGAGAGCAGTGTGAGTAACTCCTTAAGAGGATTATTAAAACAGCTTTTTTTTTTTTTTTTTTTT
>NW_012103232.1:862279-867489 GCF_000951045.1 Mandrillus leucophaeus
TTTTTTTTTTTTTTTTTTGAGACAGGGTTTCGCTTTGTTGCACAGAATGGAATCCAGTGGTGCGATCTCGGATCACTGCAACCTCTGCCTCCTGGGTTCGAGCGATCCTCCTACTTCAGCCTCCTGAGTAGCTGGGATTACAGGTGTGTGTCACCACATCAGGCTTATTTTTGTATTTTTGGCAGAGACGGGGTTTCGCCATGATGCTCAGGCTGGTGTTGAACTCCTGGGCTCAAGTGATCCACCCACCTTGGCCTCCCATAGTGCTGGGATTAGAGGCATGAGCCACCGCACTTGACCACAATCGCATTCTTCTATCTTTTCAATCCCTTGCATGATTTGAAAGACCACAGGTTAAATACCTCCCAAAGCTATCTTGAGTTGAGGGTGACCAAGCTGTAGATTAATAAATCCAACTCTGTGTAGGTAATAAAATAATATATAGCCTATGATTCAATTTATAATCAATGTATGCATCTACATGGGTAATAACAAAGTCTGCAAGCTTTCCAAACATTAGGTTATCTGAGAAATGGAGACAGACTTCTTACAGAAATTGCATTTTTTAATTAAAAAGAAAAGCGGGGGCCAGAAGCGGTGTCTCACGCATGTAATCCTAGCAGTTTGGGAGGCTGAGGCGGGCAGATCACCAGATCAGGAGATTGAGACCATTCTGGCTAACACAGTGAAACCCCATCTCTACTAAAAAATACAAGAAATTAGCCGGGCATAGTGGTGGGCACCTGTAGTCCCAGCTACTCCAGAGGCTGAGGCAGGAGAATGGCATGAACCTGGGAGGCGGGGCTTGCAGTGAGCCAAGATCTTGCCACTGCACTCCAGCCTGGGCAACAGAGCGAGACTCTGTCTCAAAAAAAAAAAAAAAAAAAAAAAAAGTAGGTCTGGGTGTGGTAGTGGTGGGAGGATCCCATGAGCCCAGGAGTTCAAGACAGGGCTGGGAAACACAGTGAGATCCCATCTCTACAAAATTTCTTTTTTTAAATTAGCCAGGCATGGTGCTTGCCCGAGCCCAGGAGTTCAAGGCTGCAGTGAGCTGTGATTGTGCCACTGCACTCCAGCCTTCCAGCCTGGGCAACAGATGGAGATCCTGTCTCTTCAGGAAAAAAAAAAAAGAGGATGAGGGCAGAAAATAGAATTCCTTATCTTCCTTCACTCTTGGGGTCACCTGCTGGTTGTGGCCCACCAGCATCCATCCACTGGCTCTCTATAATCCATCCAACTGTGTTTGCCATAGGGGAGCGCTCAGGCTTGCCCACGCTCCCAGGCTGTGCTGTGGAATGGTGACACTGACTAGGCCGCATTCACCTGAGTCCCCTTGGCCACAGTGACAGATCAGGGATAGGCATGGCATCCAAGCTGAGCACAAAGAGGTGATGAGAGTCAGCCCAAGTCTTGGCTGCAACGATCAGGTCAAGTCTCTTACTGCCACCATAAGAAGAGAGGCTGACCTACAGACAGTCCAGAGCAAGGCAAAGCTGGATGATAAAGAAGCCCAGATTCTAGACACAGTGTCTGTGCCCATCAATCCACATGCAACTGAACTTTTCAGTTATCAGAGCCAATAAAACCCTTTCTCAGGCCAGTAAGTTCTTGTTATGTGGAACTGTGGAACTGAAAAGACCTCAGACAGCTGACATACCAAACCTGGTCTGCTGGTCTGTGTGAATGACTCACCCACATTCCCTTGCTCCCCAAGCACCATCATTCAATGGTAACCACTGCTTATCTTTTCACATATGTTGTTGAATTCTTTTCTGTGCATTTTCTTTTAGAAGGTTGAAATCACAATATGTATGACAAATGCTGTTTTATTTTCCCTTAGTAAATACTGCTCATTAGCATTTTCTCCCACTATGAAAACTCTGTAAAAAAAATCACTTTTAGCGGCATTAAAATATTCCTTTAAGTAGATGTCTCATAATTTACTCAGCCATTTGATTAACATTTGGCACTTAGGTTGTTTCTAATGCTTTACAGGTGCCTTAAATTAAATATAGACTAAACCAAATTTTCAACTGCTGTCACCCAAACTGCTCCTCCTATAGTTTTCCCCAGATCTGTATTTCCTTGTAGACTGTGTGTTCTTGTCCTTTGCTTATTTATTTATACACTGTGGTCTTAGATTTGTCTCTGCTCTTTAGATACTAATAATATTAATAATGAATCTAAAGTTAATAATAATTCTTTAACTCTTTTAATTATCCTATGAGGTGGGAACTACAAATTGTCTCAATTTTGGGTTGAGGAAATCATGAAACAGAGCTTAAATAACTTGTCCAAAGTCAAAAATCCAAGTAGCAGAACCCTAGTGTGAACTCAGGAGGCTGATTCCAGAGCACTGGGTATCACCACTGCATTTTGCTGCCTTCTACAGAAGAGTTAGGAGAAGATCAAGTGTTACTCAATTTAGAACATTTTAGACCTACTGTCCATACCTAATCTAATTTTATTTAGCTTTTAAACTTTTATATGTCTCTCTTTCCTTGATGTTTGTTTTAAAACATAGGAAGTCGGCCAGGCGCGGTGGGTTACGCCTGTAATCCCAGCACTTTGGGAGGCCGAGGCGGGCGGATCACGAGGTCAGGAGATCGAGACCATCCTGGCTAACATGGTGAAACCCCGTCTCTACTAAAAATACAAAAATTAGCCGGGTGTGGTGGCGGGCGCCTGTAGTCCCAGCTACTCGGGAGGTTGAGGCAGGAGAATGGCATGAACCCGGGAGGCAGAGCTTGCAGTGAGCAAAGATGACGCCACTGCACTCCAGCCTGGGCGACAGCGAGACTCCGTCTCAAAAAAAAAAAAAACAAAAAAACCCCCACAAAAACATAGGAAGTCTTTCTCCATGCAGAGATCAGAAAAATACTGTATACTCTAAATATTGTTAGTTTTTCATGATACAATTTTTAAGTATCAATTATTTTAGAATTCATTTTGACGTATAATGATTTAAATTGATTTTCCTCCAAACAGCTATTCAACTAGCCCAGTACCATCTGCTGAATAATAATTTCTTCCCCCTCATTGAAGTCATTTGAGAGAATCGTAAGCTAAGACTCCTTTACAGAAAAATCTACAATACTGCTGGTTTAAGGGATACAGCAATCAAAAATTTCCAACAAACATGAAAAAATTTCAATCTCACTCTTAATTACAGAAAAACAAATTAAATGCCACTCCCCCATTTAGTTGGTAGACCTAAAAGTTCAATACCCAGAATTGCTGGAACAAAAGACATGCGACAGAATCGCTAGACTGTCCTCTACAGAGACTCGACCAATTTACACTCCACCAGCTCTCTCTGAAAACACCCTTTCCCCACAGCCTTGACCACACAGTAGGGTATCAAACTTTGATGTTCGCTTCTGTGATGAGGAGGGCGTTTAAAAAAAAAAAAAAAAAGCAATTCCTGACTTTTTAATGTTTGTATCTTGCATAATGAGTAAAAATGAGTACCTTTTATACATTTAAGAGCTGTTTCAACTTCCTTTTCGGTAAACTCTCACTACCTGAACTTAAAAATTCCAGCTTGTAAGTTTTTTAATCTCTTGAGTTCCCTGAGGTCTTCCATTATTTCTTGACAAACTTAGACTATCAGTTCTGTAAGAATGCTCTCTCTCTCTCTCTCTTTTTTTAATGAGTACTCAGACCTCCCATCTCCAAACACGTTCTTAATCCCACTTATTGCTGGTACTATGTATGTCCAGGGCCTTAGAAGCCTTGATGGCACAGAACAGATACTCAAATCTATTCACTGAATGAATGAATTTATGTATGTTTTCTTAAAAATATAAAAACAACTGGCCGGGTGTGGTGGCTCACGCCTGTAATCCCAGCACTCTGGGAGGCCAAGGCGGGTGGATCACGAGGTCATGGGATCAAGACCATCCTGGCCAACATGGCCAACATCCTGGCTAAAAATACAAAAAATTAGCCAGGTGTGGCAGTGTGTGCCTGTAGTCCCAGCTACTAGGGAGGCTGAGGCAGGAGAACTGCTTGAACCTGGGAAGCGGAGGTTGCAGTGAGCCGAGATCGCACCATTGCACTCCAGCCTGTGTGACAGAGTAAGACTCTGTCTCGAAATTAAATAAACACATACATACATACATAAAAAGCAAAAATTAGCCAGGTGTGGTGGTATGTGCCTATAATCCCAGCTATTCAGGAGGCTGGGGTGGGAGAATCGCTTGAACCTGGGAGGCAGAGGTTGCAGTGAGCTGAGACTGTGCCACTGCACTCCAGCCTGGGATACAGAGTAAGACTCTGTCTCAAAAAAAAAAAATTAGCCAGGCACGCCACGTACTTGTGGTCCCAGCTACTCAAGAGGCTGAGACACAGGACTGCTTGAGCCCAGGAGGTGGAGGTTGCAGTGAGTTGAGACTGTGCAACTGCACTCCAGTTTGAGTGGCAGAGTGAGATCTTGTCTCAAAACAACAACAACAAAAAAGCATGGTAGAACTGTTGAAGTGTTGTTCTGAGATTTGGTCCCAAGAGACCTTGCAGCATAGGCTCTTGCTCTTTTGGAATATTTATGCCATCATGAGAAGCCACTGAGTCTAGTCTACTTTAGGATAAAGAGGCAACTGCAGGAAGGACCAACTGTAAGACATTAAACCACTACAACTGAGGGATGGTGGAGGGAGCCAGCAGATGATAGTAGTGCATGGCTGAACCCAGGCGGGCTCAGCAGAACTACTCAGCTGCACCAGCCCAATGGACTCAAGAACAAATGCATGGCTCTTGTTTCAAGCCTGAGTTTTGGAGTGGTTTTTTAATGCAGCAATAGGTAACTGATGTAAACTTTAATGTCCAATGTGAGTATGGCTGAAGGACACTTACGGGTCATCCCTACAAGGGAACATTAGGTAGTCACTCTTTAACAACTAGAGGCCGGGCACGGTGGCTCACACCTGTAATTCCAGCATTTTGGGAGGCCAAAGCAGGCGGATCAACTGAGGTCAGGAGTTCGTGACCAGCCTGACCAACATGATGAAACCAGTCTCTACTAAAAATTAAAAAAAAATTAGGCCGGGTACAGTGGCTCACACCTGTAATCCCAGCACTCTGAGAGGCCGAGGCGGATGGATCACGAGGTCAGGAGATCCAGACCATCCTGGCTAACAAGGTGAAACCCCACCTCTACTAAAAATACAAAAAATTAGCCGGGCATAGTGGCGGGTGCCTGTAGTCCCAGC
>NW_012103232.1:869249-872341 GCF_000951045.1 Mandrillus leucophaeus
GTCTTGCTCTGTTGCCCAGGCTGGAGTGCAGTGGCACGATCTTGGCTCACTGCAAGCTCCGCCTCCTGGGTTCATGCCATTCTCCTGCCTCAGCCCACTGCAAGCTCCGCCTCCTGGGTTCATGCCATTCTCCTGCCTCAGCCTCCCGAGTAGCTGGGACTACAGGTGCCCGCCAGCTAACTTTTTTGTATTTTAGTAGAGACGGGGCTTCAGCGTGGTCTCAATCTCCTGACCTTATGATCTGCCCACTGTGGCCTCCCAAAGTGCTGGGATGACAGGCGTAATCCACCGTGCCCAGGCTGTAATCCCAACACTTTGGGAGGCCAAGGAGGGTAGATTGCTTGAGCCCAGGAATTCAAGACCAGTCTGGCAACGTGGGGCAATGCTGTCTCTATGAAAAATACAAAAAATTAGCTGGGCGTGGTGACATGCGCTTGTGGTCCCAGCTACTCAGGAGGCTGAGGTGGGCAGATCACGCGAGCCCAGGGAGGTCGAGGCTGAAGTGAGCTGTGATCATGCCATTGTACTCCAGCCTGGGCAACACAGTAAGACCCCTCTCAAAAGAAAAAAAGTGAGGCCAGGTGAGGTGGCTCACGCCTGTCAACCCCAGCACTTTGGAAGGCCGAGGCGGCGGATCACCTGAGGTCAGGAGATTGAGACCAGCCTGACCAATGTGACGAAACCCCGTATCTAATAAAAATACAAAAAAATTAGCCGGGCATGGTGGCGTGCGCCCATAATCCCAGCTACTCAGGAGGTTGAGGCAGGAGAATCGCTTGAACCTGGGAGGTGGAGGTTGCAGTGAGACAAGATCACACCATTGCACTCCAGCCTGGGCAACAAGAGTGAAATTCTGTCTCAAAAAAAATTAAAAATAATAATAATAAAATGAAATAAAAAACAAAATGTAGGCTGGGTGGGAGCTGTGGCTCACGCCTGTAATCCCAGCACTTTGAGCGGCTGAGGCAGGTGGATCACCTGAGATCAGGAGTTTGAGACCAGCCTGACCAACATGCTAAAACCCCATCTCTATTAAAAATACAAAATTAGCTGGTCCATGCCTGTAATCCCAGCTACTTGGGAGGCTGAGGCAGGAGAATCACTTGAACTCGGGAGGCAGAGGTTGCAGTGAGCCAAGATCACACCATTGCACTCCAGCCCACTGGGCAACAGGAGCGAAACTTGAAAGAAAGAAAGGAAGAAAGAAAGGAGGGGAAGGGAGGGGAGAAAAAAGAAAATGAAAATAAGCGGCCGGGCACGGTGGCTCAGGCTGAGGCAGGTGGATCATGAGGTCAGGAGTTCAAGACCAGCCTGGCCAAGATGGTGAAACCCCATCTCTACTAAAAATACAAAAATTAGCCAGGCACAGTGGCAGGCATCTGTAATCCCAGCTACTTGGGAGGCTGAGGCAAAGAACTGCTTGAACCCGGGAGGCAGAGGTTGCAATGAGCCGAGATCACGCCACTGAACTCTAGCCTGGGCGACAGAGTGAGACTGTCTCAGAAAAAAAAGAACAAAAGAAAATGAAAACAAGCATAAAAAAAGAATCAGAAATAGTTTGATGCAAATCATGATTAACTACAGACAAGAGTAAGGAAACAAATAGGAGAGGAACATCTGGGAGTAGGCCTTTTTTTTTGTTTTTTAAGAGAGAGAGGAGTCTCTCCGTCAGCATGGAGTGCAATGATGCAATCACAGCTAACAGCAGCTTTGACCTCCTTGGGCTTATGCAATCCTCCCTCCTCAGTTCCCCAGGTAGTTCAGACTACAGGTAGGTACTACTACACTTGGCTGAATTTTGAGTTTTTAATTTTGTAGAGATGGGGTCTTACTATGTTGTCCAAGCAGGTCTCAAATTCCTGGCCTCAAGCGATCCTCCTGTGTTGACCTCCCAATGGGCTAGGATCACAGGCATAAGCCACCGTATCAGGCCTAATGATGCATCTCTGTTGCTTATGCACCTCTTTAAAAAAGCGACTCCGGAAATAACATTTAGTAACATTTAGGTAACATGCTTAGGAGGTATAATATACAAGCCAATCTAATCAGTAACATGTATTATGCATGTGACATTCTAGCTAAAAATATCCTACCATCAAAATACATTACAGGCCGGGTGTGGCTGCTCCCGTCTGTAATCCTAACATTTTAAGCCCAGGGTGAGCAGATAGCTTGAGCTCAAGACTTCGGGACCAGACTGGGCAACACGGTGAAACCCTCTCTCTATAAAGAATACAAGAATTAGATAGGCATGGTGGCGGAGGTAGTTCCAGCTACTCAGTTGTAGTCCCAGCTACGCAGGTGGCTGAGGTGGGAGGATGGCTTGAGCCTGGGAGGTGGAGGTTGCAGTGAGCCGAGATTGTGCCCCTGCGCTCCAGCCTGGGTGATAGAGCCAGATCTGTCTCAAAAAAAAAAAAAAAAAAAAAAACAAACCCCCAAACCAAAATACATTATATAATTACAACCACACAGATAGAAGCTTGCACACATTAGTGCAAAAAAAACGAAAGGTTACTGTGGGATCCTGGTGATCAGGATCATACTCCCTTACCATTCCTCCTATACTTCTTAACTGTCTACAATGATGAAATTCTTCTACTTTATATGAAAGATTAAAAGAAAGTTTCTCCCATTTTCAAAAGAAATTCAGTTCTAAACAACCAAGTATTTCTCAACCTTCACCCAGGTCAATACATAAAACCAATTCAACATTTAAGTAGACAGTTGTTAAATCTACATATACACATATATTCATATGCATGTACAGATAAACACATATAGATAAAACAGGAAGTTAGAAATAGCTAAATTTCTAACAGAAGACTGGATAAAAATGCTATAAAATCATTAACGATAAGCTAGATCTATGCACTGATGTGAAAAGATGTTCAAGACACAATTCTATTAACAATGACATTTAGGGAATAATTATAAAAGAATTTTACCTTCTTAAATATTTCTATAATTTCTGGATTTTTAAAAAAGTTAACCCTTATAATAATTATTTTTAAAAAATTAATTATAGAGAAAATACGCACACGTATGCAGATAAAGATATGGAAGGACAAACACCCTATTCAGATTCCCCCCTC
>NW_012103232.1:875151-876328 GCF_000951045.1 Mandrillus leucophaeus
CCCAGGAGGAGGAGGCTGCAATGAGCTGAGATTGGGGCACTACATTCCAGCCTGGGCGACAGAGTGAGACTCTGTCCCAAACAAAAACAAAACAAAAGAAAGTGACCTTAATGCAAGTTAAAATTAGCAAAGAAACCAAAAGGGGGAGAACTAGACAGTCATTACCAGGCTCCCTTACTGCACTGCCACTATTTCCCAAAAAAAGGGAAGACAGCAATTCAGAGTGAGCACTAAAGAAAGCATTATCCAATAGCCATAGGCTCACTTTTCAGGCTAGTGACCTAACAATTTAACAAACACGAAGCTAAGTCTAAGAAAAAACTAATCAACGAAATAACATTTACCTTTGGAGTCAGCATTTGGGAACAGCCTGTTCCATGGCACCTTATTTTTGTGTGGAAGAGAAAGCAAATAGTTCCTAGCTTTTAAATTTATTATACAATTCAGGTCTTCTTGTGATGGGGATCCAAGAATACCTATCAGATAAAAAAATTAGCTGTTAGTTATCAAGACCAAGGCAAATGACTACACACCATCAACTATGAGTCAGAATGAACCCTGATAATTAACAGTTTATCACCACCCCTAATGCTTACCTTTCTTAAGATTTTACACAAAAGTCCTTAACATTTTAAATCAGGGAAGGTTAAAAATTCACACCTACCACAGGTTAAAGAGTGTATTAGAACTCTTCTTAATTTAATGAAGTGACTTTGATATAAGCTGTAGGCAGGCAAACTTGAGTAAATCTAGCTCCTGAAGGGCTCGGGAACCTTACCCAGAATGTGGTTCAGCTGGTCAAGATAATGCTTCCCTGGAAAGATGGGCCTGTTAGAAAGCATTTCTGCCAGAATGCAGCCTACAGACCAAATATCAATGGACTTGGTGTAGCCCTGCAGGAGAAAGAAAGACAAGACTGAAAATGGCATCTGGTGTTATAGGACATGAAGAGATCTTCCTGTATCACAGGTACATTGCTGATGGGACTCTGAACTTCTCCTTTGACTCCACAATTCGGAAATATGAGTAAACAGCATGGAAAAACAAAAAACAATTTGGCTTTCTTCGAGAAGCTGAACAACCAAGATTATGTGATTTTATTTTTCTCTTCATAGTTGATTAACTTGGGCTGGGCACAGTGGCTCACTCCTGTAATCCCAGCACTTTGGGAGGCAGA
>NW_012103232.1:881008-882460 GCF_000951045.1 Mandrillus leucophaeus
TTTTTTTTTTTTGAGACAGAGTCTGGCTCTGTAGCCCAGGCTGGAGTGCAGTGGTGAGATCTCGGCCCACTGCAAGCTCCCCCTCCTGGATTCATGCCATTTTCCTGCCTCAGCCTCCCAGGTAGCTGGGATTACAGGTGCCTGCCACCACGCCCAGCTAATTTTTTGTATTTTTTTTTTTTAGTAGAGATGGGGTTTCACCATATAAGCCAGGATGGTCTCCATCTCCTGACTTTGTGATCCACCCACCTCAGCCTCCCCAAAGTGCTGGGATTACAGGTGTGAGCCACCGCGCCTGGCAACCTCCCTATCTTAAAAGTCAGCTGATGGGCCTACTCTGGGCATACCACACCACTCATGGATTAGCCCTGCTCTGTAAGGAACAGTTGGAAAAAAAAAAAAAAGGTCAGCTGATAAACAATCTTGATTGCATCTGCAACCATAACTCCTGTTTGCCAGGGAACCTAACACAGTTATAGGCTCCAGAAATTAGAATATAGCCATGGGGGTGGATGGGGGGGTCATTATTCCGCCTATCATGGTTTTATAATAGCATGATGTTTTAAAAACTAGCTGCCTAATATATTTAACAGGTACATGTTAAATGGGAATAAAGGATAATACAATTATTAAACGAAGATGACCTAAAAAAAAAAAAAAAGGGTAAAAATCAAATGTATCACTTTTTTCTTTTATGGGTACTCTAAAAAATCTTTGCCTAACATAAGGTCATGAAGATTCTCTCCTGTTTTCTTCTTGAAGGTTAATAACTTTAGGCCTTATATTTAGGTTTATGTTCCATTTTGAGTTTTGTAAATTTTGCATATGGGTGTCTAATTGTTCCAGCACCATTTGTTGAAGAGACTGACACAAGCAATGACGTGGATTTTTATAAATCTCAAATGCATTATGCTGAATGTGAGACTCTAGACATAAAAAGGCTACATACTCCATGATTCCATTAACATGACATGCCAGAAAAGGCACAACTATAGGGATAGAAATCAGATCAATGATTGCCAGAGACTGGGTTTGGAGAGGGGTGACCCACTACAAACGGCACAAGGCAACTTTTGGGGATGATGGGAGTATTATTCCACATCTCAATTGCAGCGGTTGTTATACGACAGTTCATGTTTGTTAAAATTCAGAGGCCCGCACAACTAAAAAGTGTGAATTTTATTCTGTGTAAATTATTATTCAATAAACCTGATTTTAAAAATTATCAACTGACAAGATGAAAAGGTGTGATTTGTTTGCAGGGTTCTAGAGTTCCTGAGACCTAAAAATGTGACCTTATTAAGCCAAGCGCTGTGGCTCACGCCTGTAATCCCAGTACTTTGAGAGGCCGAGGCAGGCAGATCAAAAGGTGAGGAGTTCGATACCAGCCTGGCCAGCATGGTGAAACCCTATCTCTACTAAAAATACAAAAATGAGCCGGCGTGGTGGTGC
>NW_012103232.1:883840-886160 GCF_000951045.1 Mandrillus leucophaeus
CTTGAACCCAGGAGGCAGAGGTTGCAGTGAGCCAAGATCGTGCCACTGCACTCCAGCCTGGGTGACAGAGTGAGACTCCGTCTCAAAACAACAACAAACCCACAAAGTTGATTAATTTATTAAATTAGAATTTCCAAAGTATACATCAGTCCTTTTTTGAAACAATTTGAGAGACAGATTTAGAATTGTCATAAATTGGAGCTGGAAAAAGAAAAAAGGTCTAAAAATCTTTTCTGGGCTGGGGGGAGAGTGTGCTAGCTCCAACATATTTTACTAAGCTCTTCTAAAATATTCTCGGCTGGGCATGGTGGCTCATGTCTGCAATCCCAACACTTTGGGAGGCTGAGATGGGCGAATCACCTGACGTCAGGAGTTCGAGACCAGCCTACCCAACATGGTAAAACCCCGTCTCTACTAAAACTACAAAAATTAGCCGGGTGTGCTGGCGGACACCCATAGTTCCAGCTACTTGGGAGCCTTAGGCAGGAGAAATCACTTGAACCTGGGAGGCAGAGGTTGCAGTGAGTCAAGACTGTACCACTGCACTCCAGCCTGGGCAACAGAGGGAGACTCCATCTCCAAAAAATAATAATAATAAATAAATAAATAAATAAATAAAAGAATTCTCATCTTCTTTTCCTATTCATTTTTCAGGAATATATTTTCTTTTAAAGGAATCCTGTTAGAAGTCATGGGAGGATACTTTGGAAAGCCGAGGTGGGAGCACTGCTTGAGGCCAGGAGTTTGAGGCTGCAGTGAGCACTGTTAAGACTCCTAATGGCAGCATGTGAAAGAAAATGCATTTCCTCATGTCCTCAACAACACCGGGTATTATCTAATTATTTTATTATTATTATTATTATTATTTTTGCCACACAGTGGCTCACACCTGCAGTTCCACTTACTCGGGAGGCTGAGGTGGGAGGATCACTTGAGCTCAGGGATTGGAGGCTGCAGTGACCTATGACTGAGCCAATGCATTCCAGCCTGAGTGACACAGTGAGACCCTGTCTCTAAAAATAAAAATAAAAAAAAAATCATGTAAGGATTCTGTCTGAATCATAACAATGGTGCAAAAAAGATGTTTCTCCAAGGAATATAAGCTGACTCTTTTAAAATTAAGAGATGGTGTCATCACTCTGTCACACAGGCTGAAGTGCAATGGTGTCATCATGCCTCACTGCAAAATCAACTTCCTTGTCTCAGGTGATCCCCTCACCTCAGCCTCCTGAGTAGCTGGGGCTACAAGCATACACCACCACACCTGGTGAATTTTTAAATTTTTTGTAGAGAAGGACCTCCACTATTTGCCCAGGCTGGTTTCAAACTCCTGGGCTCAAACAATCCTCCTGCTTCAGCCAAAGTACTGGGATTATGGCATGAGGCACCGTGCCTGGCTCCAGATGAGCCTTCTAATACAATGAAACGAGAAGTAAAACACTGCTTTTCTGATATTCATGTAAAAAATGCATGACACAAAACTGAGGGGCATTCTACAAAATAGCTCATCGGCACTCTTAAAGGAGACTAAAGAAACACAACAACCTGTCGCTATGAAAAGTACAAATATAAATAAGTAAATTAGCCAGGAGTGGTAGCACGTGCCTGTAGTCTCAGATACTTGGGAGGCTGAGTTGGGAGGATGGCCTTGAGCCCAGGAGACGGAGTTGCAGTGAGCTGAGACGGTGCCACGGTACCCCAGCCTGGGTGACAGAATGAGAACCTGTTCTTTTTTTTTTTGGAGACGGAGTCTGGCTTTGTCACCCAGGCTGGAGTGCAATGGCGCGATCTCAGCTCATGCAACCTCCACCTCATGGGTTCAAGCGATTCTCCTGCCTCAGCCTCCTGAGTAGCTGGGATCACAGGCGACTGCCACTATGCCCAGCGAAATTTTTTGCATTTTTAGTAGAGACAGGGTTTCGCCATGTTGGCCAGGCTGATCTCGAACTCCTGACCTCATGTGATTTACCTGCCTCAGCCTCCCAAAGTGCTGGGATTACAGGTGTGAGCCACTATGCCTGGCCTGAGAACCCGGTCTTAAATAAGCAAGCAAACAAACAAAACCCATGACAGTATAACATGTGAGCCTGTGCCCAGGTGGTGGGGTGGTTTGGGTGGGGTATAGTTCAAAGGTTATTGGGATAATATCCAAAATGTGAATATAAACTGTGCGTTAGATATTGAATCAGTATTAAGTTTCCTGATTTTGAAAACTGTACTGTGGTCATGTTAGAGAATACTCTTTTTTTTTTTGAGACAGAGTCTCGCTCTGTCGCCCAAGCTGGAGTGCAGTGGCCGGATCTCAGCTCACTGCAAGCTC
>NW_012103232.1:886315-889822 GCF_000951045.1 Mandrillus leucophaeus
CAGGATGGTCTTGATCTCCTGACCTCGTGATCCGCCCGTCTCGGCCTCCCAAAGTGCTGGGATTACAGGCTTGAGCCACCGCGCCCGGCCAGAGAATACTCTTAAGGCAGGGTTTTTCAACCTCGGTATGACTAACATTTTGGGCTGAGGAAGTTTCTACTGGGAGGGCGGTTCTGTACATTGTAGGATTTTTAGCAGCATCTCTGGCCTCTTGATGCAAGGAGCACCCCCTACCCCTCATTGTGACAACCAAAAATGTCTCTAAACATTGTCACATGTCCCCAGGGAACAACAGAACCATGGTTTGAATACATACTGAAACAAGGTAAAGGGGCATATCTACAATTTACTCTCAAATGACTCAGAGTGCGTGGGAGTGCCCACACACATGCACACAAAGAATGATAAAGCAAATGGGGCAAAAGATAAAAAATCGGTGAGCCTGAATCTGGGGTAAAGGGTATTTAGGAGTTCTAACTGGCGGTTCTACAAGAGTGTTCCAGAGACCCCTATGGGTTCCCTCTAGAGGATTTGAGAGGTCACAGTACATTTATTATACTACTATGACATTTTCATCCTTTTCAGTCACGAGTGGAAAGGAGATTTTTCCAGATGCAATATGAAGAGTGATGATTTGTACATGAGATGTGACATTTGGAATACCTGTGTAACTCAGTGAACCAGTATTTTCCAAATACGTAACAAAATCATGCATGAGTATGAGTGCAAGGTAGACTAATGAATTTTAACAAAATAGTATCAAGAGTTCACTGATATGATTTCAGATTCCACACTGCAATTAACCTTTAAGAAACCACCACTTGTTCAAATTGGGGGTAGTATCAAAGAATAGCCACAAGTAGCTGAAAAGACTACTAAAATTTCCCTCCTTCTTCCAGCTACATACCTGTGTGCAGAGTTTTCCTCATGAACTTAAACCAAAACAACATATCTGACAGACTGAATACAGAATCAGATGAGAATCCAACTGTCTTCTATTAAGCCAGACATTAAAGAGACTTGCAAAAATGAAAATAATGCCACTCTTTTGTAAGGCTGTTTTTTGTTTTGTTTTTTTTAAAAGACAGGATCTCACCCTGTTGCCCAGGCTGGAGTGCAGTAGTGTGATCATGGTACACTGCAGCCTCAATCTCCTGGCCTCAAGAAATCCTCTCATCTCAGTCTCTTGAGTGGCTGGGACTATAGGTGCACGCCACCACGCCCAGCTGATTTTAAAATTTTTTGTACAGACCGCAGGGTGCGGTGGCTCACGCCTGTAATCCCAGCACTTTGGGAGGCCGAGGCGGGCGGATCACAAGGTCAGGAGATTGAGCCCATCCTGACTAACACGGTGAAACCTCGTCTCTACTAAAAATACAAAAAAAATTAGCCAGGTGTGGTGGCAGGCGCCTGTCCCAGCTACTCGGGAGGCTGAGGCAAGAGAATGGCATGAACCCAGAAGGCGGAGATTGCAGTGAGCTGAGATCGCACCACTATACTCCAGCCTGGGCGACAGAGCAAGATTTTTTAGTGAACCCCGTCTTCACTAAAAAATACAAAAATTAGCCGGGCATGGTGGCAGGTGCCTTAATCCCAGCTACTTGGGAGGCAGAAGGCAGGAGAATCGTTTGAACCCAGGAGGCGGAGGTTGTAGTGAGCCAAGATTGAGCCATTGCACTCAAGCCTGGGGGACGAGAACAAGACTTCTCTCAAAAAAAAAAAAAAAAAAAAGTTTCATATTTAAAATAACCATAGATATAACCTATATAAATAAAAAAATGTGTGTAGGTCCTTGTTTGTTTTTTTTTTGAGACAGAGTCTCACTGTGCAGTGCTGGAGTACTGTGGCACGATCCTGGCTCATTGCAACCTCCACCTCCCGGGTTCAAGCAATTCTCCTGCCTCAGCCTCCAAGTAGCTGGGATTACAGGCATGTGCCACTATGCCCAGTGCATTTTTTGTATTTTTAGTAGAGACAGGGCTTCTCCATGTTGGCCAGGCTGGTCTCAAACTCCTGGGCTCAACTGATCCATCTGCCTCAGCCTCCCAAAGTGCTGGGATTACAGGTGTGAGCCACCACACCCAGCTGATTCTTGATAATTTTTAACATATGTAAAGGGATCTTGGCCGGGGGCAGTGGCTCATGCCCGTAATCCCAGCAATATGGGAGGCTGAGGTGGGTGGATCAGTTGAGCCCAGGAGTTTGAGACCAGTCTGGCCAACTTGGCAAAACCCTGTCCCTACAAAAACATACAAAAATTAGCCAGGCATGGCAGCACACGCTTGTAGTCCCAGCAAAACGGGAGGCGAGGCCGGAGGAACGCTTGGGCCCAGGACGGGGAGGCTGCCATCCTGGGTGACAGAGAGAAATACTGTCTCAAAAAACCAAACCAAAACAAACAAACAAAAAACAAAAGCCAGGCGCGGTGGCTCACGCCTGTAATCCCAGCACTTTAGGCTGAAGTGGGTGGATCATCTGAGGTCAGGAGTTCAAGGCCAGCCTGGCCAATGTGGTGAAACCCAGTCTCTATTAAAAATACAAAAATCAGGCAGGCATGGTGGTGGGCACCTGTAATTCCAGCTACTTGGGAGGCTGAGGCATGAGAATCACTTGAACCTGGGAGGCAGCGGTTGCAGTGAGCCGAGCACTCCAGCCTGGGTGACAGAGTGAGACCCATTCTCAAAAAAACAGAAAGAACGAACAAAAGAAAGAATGAACGAACGAACGAACGAAAGAAAGAAATGTAAAGGGATCCTGAGACCAGAAGGTTTGAGAATAGCTACCTTATATTTTTCTTACAACTTTTATTTTTTTAGACAGAGTCTCACTCTGTTGTCCAGGCTGGAGTATAGAGGCATGACCTTGCCTCACTGCAACCTCTGCCTCCTGGGTTCAAACAATTCTCATGCCTCAGCCTCCTGAGTAGCTGGGATTACAGGTGTCCGCCATCATGCCTAGCTAATTTTTTGTGTTTTTAGCAGAGATGGAGTTTCACCAAGTTGGCCAGACTGGTATCGAACTCCTGGCGAGTAATCCACCCATCTCGGCCTCCCGAAGTGCTGGGATTACAAGTGTGAGCCACCGTGCTTGGCAACTTTTCTTTTTAAAAATTTTTTTCTTTCCTAAACAAGCTAAAACAGAGCAAGTTTTCTGAAAGCTGAAATTCTACAAAACGTTACAAATATGTACACAGAGTGCTCTAGCTTCTCAAAAGTGGGACAATATGAGTTAAAAAAAAAAAAAGAAAATTAAAATGGACAACACATAAAAAAAAATCCTAGGCTGGGTGTGGTGGCTCACGCCTGTAATCCCAGCACTTTGGGAGAGGCCGAGGTGGGTGGATCATGAGGTCAGGAGATGGAGACCATCTTGGCTAACACGGTGAAACCCCATCTCTACTAAAAACACAAAAAATTAGCCGGGCGTGGTGGCAGGCGCCTGTAGTCCCAGCTACTCAGGAGGCTGAGGCAGGAGAATGGCGTGAACCCAGGAGGCGGAGCTTGCAGT
>NW_012103232.1:894187-895293 GCF_000951045.1 Mandrillus leucophaeus
AAAAATTAAATTAAATTAAATTAAAAAAAAAGACAGCACCTTGGCTCTGACCAGGTAGGCCAACTCTCAACAAGTAGAAACAGAGATTGAGAGGGAGACTTATGGCTTACTGCAATGCATTCAGAAAGTTCTCCTACTTACTGGATTTCTTTTTATGCAAACTTAGTCCTTACCTTGGAATTCAACATAATTTCTGGAGCCCTGTACCAACGTGTAGCCACATATTCTGTCAGGAACCCTGTGTGATCATGGTCTGGATCTGCAACACGGGCCAGGCCAAAGTCACAGATCTAAGAGAGAAAAAAACAGGATAACTTCTTAGAAATTCTAACCTTTCACATCAAAACATCACAAAAATAAAAAAGGCAATAGCAATCATAATGATACTAACTAGTTGTTCCCATTACTATGTTGCAGATACTTTCTGGGCATTCTAGAAATTCATTAATTAATTTTCCCAACAACCTGAAAAGCAATCAACATGTTAGAGACCAGGACGCAGGCTGAAGAAGTCTTTATAGGACACACTTTGAGAAGCATCCCTACCTTTCATTATCTGCTTAGCACAAAGCAATATCAATTAGGTGAATTGACAAAAACTGTTCTGGGTAAAGTCACCAAAAACAGCCAGTACCCTTTTCTCAGCCTGTCCTGCTGGAGCTCTGACGACTGCTGTGAAGATCTGCACTGACCTTCTATTTCTCAGACTCTACTTTCTGTGAGTCTTCTACTTAGTCTATAAATATAAGTATTTCCAAAGAATCATCCCACTTCCTTCTCCTTCCAGGTAGTCAAACCTACTCCCAAAGCTTTTTTTTTTTTTTTTTTTTTTTTAAAGTTTCATATACTGAAGAATATTTTATTTTAAAATATTCATAGTTTCTCATTTTCTCCGGTCTCAACCATCTACTGGCCTTTCATCATCTGGCCCTCCAATACCATGGTGTGGCTTATTTTCTATTTTTGGTAGAGATGGTGTTTCACCATGTTGGCCAGGCTGGTCTCGAACTCCTCCCCTCAGGTGCTTCAATCACCTCAGCCTCCCAAAGTGTTGGGATTACAGGTGTGAGCCACCAGGCCTGGCCATGATTTTTTTTTAAGGTCTG
>NW_012103232.1:896875-899404 GCF_000951045.1 Mandrillus leucophaeus
AAAAAAAAAAAAAAAAAAAAAATTCCTGGGTCTGTAATAGTGTTTTAAAAACAAAGGTAGGATACACAGGAAGAGAAAGGTAAGTGGGAAAAATCTTCATAGAAGAATGCTAGCTAATACAAGTAAAAGGAAGAATAAATTTAGAAAATTACCATTTTATAACCCCCAATATGATAACTGACAGAAGTAAGTGCTGAATCACTGGGAGAAGCCTGCTGGGAAACAGATTCACATACACCATTCTCCAGGAATCTGTAGTGGTCATGTCAGAAACGTGCAAGCTACATCTCATCAGGAAGAACTCATCGGAAGAATCCACAATGTGAACCACTTTGTGAAACAACTGATCTGTACATTGCAAAGTACTGAATATCTTGAAGAAGAGAGGAAGGGCAAGACTGTTCTAGACTAAGAATAATGCATGAAACAATTAAATCATGTGTTGAAAACAGAGTTACCTAGACTTTTTTAGGGGGATGGGATGTCATGGAATTAATGCCGATCATTTTATGAAAGGCTAAGGGTACTCTAGCTGTGGGAAGAACACTTTCTTTGTAAGAAGCATTAGTATGCCCCAAAGGGTCTAGGAGTGAAGTGGTATATGTTGCTGAAGTGTCACATGGTCTGACAAAAGAGAAGAGACAGAAAAAGAGAGAGGGAGAGAAAGGAAAGAGTAAGAGAGGGAAGGAGGGATAAGAAATATGACAAGATGTTAACAGCTGGAGAATCAAGGACAGGGGCATATGGGTGTTCACTCTACTCTCAATTTTTCTATGGGTTTGATAATTCTCTACATTAATAAAAATGAACAAAATGAAGACAACTGTTAGAAGTAACATTCTCAGGCTACAGGTATTGCAAATAAGAAAAAAATGAACACTCAATTTTCACTTTGGTGACCCTGCAAGTAGAAGGAAAAGCTGGTCATCTTGAAGAACACCCTCTCTGGCTACTTCTGCCTGGAGGGTAATCAAGAAGTGAAGACAGTGGGGGCATCTAAGTCAGAACGGAGACTGCAAGACCAAGAAGCCACACCAGGACAAACGCACACCAACAGCTCCCTTTACAACTGGCACTGAACACTGGCATGCCAATGCTCCTTGTTTAGAATGGCTGTCACGTGGCCAGTCAGAGAAAGAACCTGTTATGTGGGATTATTTGTGATACAGAATTAGAGAGTCAACATGGCATTTTCTCCTCTGAAACATCTGTTACACCAAATCCTTCTTTATAATGGAATTTATGTTAATGAGATTTTACTTTTATAACTAAACTGAACAAATGTAGGACATCAAGAAAAACTAAATGCTTTAAACAAATTTCATTTCCTTATGAAAAAAATCTAATAGCTTATCTGTACTCACAAAGGATGGAGGAAGAGAAAGAAGCCTATGAGCTAATTAGACCTGTTGTTTCATTTCCACTAAGCCTCTCAGGACTATTTCTGGTTCCTGGGCCCTAGATACAAGATCCAATGTCTATTTTTGTTGCTTTTCTTCAAGTATCTTTACATGATAGCAGATGGAACTGTGTTTAAGAATCTTATAAACCTGAGACACTAGTTATAGGTAGTATGTCAGGCCTACTTAACTACTCAATTTTCACACCTTATTCATATATTATTTGCAAATGACAGTAAAAATACTGAATCTCAATCTCCATAGCAGCCCTCAATTTTTGCCTCCTGGCTCATAAACCCAACAAAAAATGTCACACTTCACTTTTTTGGGCTTTTGTAAACTTATTCAACCATTTCTTATGACCAAGACACAGACCTTGCTAATACAGTGTGGATGAGACCTGGTGCACTCTCTATAGCCACTCACAGATGCAGAGGAAAGCACTTCATTTGGAAGCAGGAAATCATGGAAATCATATAATTTCAAAAGAATCCACAGCAGTTCCTACTATGTCCACATTTATGTTTTCTTCAAGTACAACAAATTACAATATAATTCTGCCAAAGAGACATTCTTCATTATCAGAAAAATTTGACCTTTATAGAACAGCCCTGGCCCACGTTTACAGAAATACACATTACTGAATAACCTCTACAACAAACCCAGTGCACACCTAACAGTGACAGCGATAAGCAGGACTTCAGGACAGCTGTCCAAGGAGTGAAACACAGACCACTTATGGTAATAGTGACTGGAGAGGCACACCCTCTCCTACTCTACAACCGTCAGCACTATACCAGCTGAGGTAGAGGCTGAGCCCTAGGGCCCAGAAGTTCAACGCCAAACAAAATTTAGACAGCACCTTGGGGCCAGGTGTGGTGGCTCATCCCTGTAACCCCAGCACTTTGGTGCAGGGGCTGAGGTGGGCAAAGCCCTTGAGCTCAGGAATTCAAGACCAGCCTGGGCAACATAGGAAGACCCCCTACTTTTACAAAAAAAAATTTTAAAATCAGCCAGGTGTGGCCAGGTGCAGTGGCTCACGCCTGTAATCCCAGCACTTTGGGAGGCTGAGGCAGGCGGATCGTGAGGTCAGGAGATAGAGACCATCCTGGCTAACACGGTGAAACCC
>NW_012103232.1:900849-911084 GCF_000951045.1 Mandrillus leucophaeus
ATAATATCAAAGACTAACCAAATTTACATGACACTAACCAATACAATGCCAACGCTACAAAATAAAAAAGGAGTAGTACTCAGTATAATTCCATACAAAGGAAAATAAAGATATGGTTCAAGAAAACATATCTTTTGGGCTGTGTAAATTCAGATTTTCAAAAACAAAGGGAGCTCAAAAGACGTGTTTCATTTATATCTATCAGAGTCTTCCACAGGCACAGCCAGAATTTTCACATGTTGTGATCCCAGCATCTTGTGACTCCTACTGGGATTTCTGTGGGATCAGTCTAGTAAACAAGGGTACAGACTACTATAGGTCACATTCCCTGGTAGTTACACTAGAAATGTGCTAGCAGAGCCTCCAGATAGGGTCTGTAACCCTGGTGAGTTCCCGTGGTCCTGAAAAATAAAGTCTACAAGAGAGGATCCTGGAAGGGTCCTGAGATGTCAATGTCTGCTGGCTCTTAAGCTTCAGATAATAAGTGCAAAGCATGTTTACAGAAACCAAAAAGCAAGCTTATTTCTGTCGGCCTTGACTGATACCAGAGCCAAAAGTTAAAGGTCTAAGACACTGAAAATAGCTGGTATCAGTAAGGGTTCAAGAGTAAAAAACACTTTGTAACACAGAAGCCATTGGATAAAGGGACAAAATCCTCTTGAAAATTCAAAAGGACCTAAATAACAGGAGGTCAGTGAGGCTGCAAGTTACAAACTTACTAGGCCAAGGGTCCTGTGGGAATGGGCATCACGGTCACCACAAGGCACTGAGGATGTGATAAATGTGTAGTGATCCCAGAGCTCCAGGAAACACAAGTCCTCTCATCATGTGGTGTTCTATGTACATTGTCGTATGTACATATCATGTAGTATGACAGGTAGTTCATGTCATATGTACACTGAACTACCACTGCCTCTTGCTCTGCTTGGACATGCTCACTGTACCAAATCAGTGACATACCATACCCATCTTTGAATGAGATTCTCTCTTCTTGAATTTATATCCATGAGAATGATGTACACACAGTGCTGCATACTTTTTTTTTTTTCTGAGACGGAGTCTCACCCTGTCGTCCAGGCTGGAGTGCAGTGGTGCCATCTCAGCTCACTCCAACCTCTGCCTCCCAGCGATTCTCGTGCCTCAGTCTCCCAAGTAGCTGGGATTACAGGCGTGTGCCACCACACCCAGCTAATTTGTTTGTATTTTCAGTAGAGACAGGGTTTCACCAAGTTGGCCAGATTGGACTTGAACTGCTGACCTCAGGCCATTCGCCTGCCTCAGCCACCCAAAGTGCTGGGATTACAGGCATGAGCCACGGCACCTGGCCACTGTATACTTTTAAAATATTAGTGAAGGTTGGGTTGGGTGTGGTGGCAAACGCCCATACAATCCCAGCATTTCGGGAGGTCAAAGCAGGCGGATCACGAGATCAGAAGTTCGAGACCAGCCTGGCCAATATGGTGAAACCCCGTCTCTACCGAAAATATAAAAATTAGCCAGGCATGGTGGCGGGCACCTGTAATCCCAGCTACTTAGGAGGCTTCGGCAGAACTGCTTGAACCCAGGAGGTGGAGGTTGCAGTGAGCTGAGATCATGCCACCGCACTCTAGCCTGGGCAACAGAGCAAGACTCTGTCTCGAAAAAGTATATAAAATTCAAATTAAAATAAATTAAATAAATAAAATAAAATAAAATAGTTAGTGAATTGTACCACTTTAAATATTCAAAATATAATGTTACGCTTCTGATTCCTTGTGTTAACTCGGGTATTGAAGACAATGCCTAAATTATGCCATGGCCAACAACTCATGTGTGTGTGAGTGTGAGTAGGTGAACAGAATGGCCTTAAAGACAAGTCCATAAACTGGGAAGAGACAACAGAGAAAGTAGTCTGGTTCTGTTTGTTTTATTCTTAAGGATGAACACTTTCAAGCAAAAATAAGAGCCAATTCTTCCCAGAAATGTTATATGCTTAAAATATTGATTGAGAATGTCTCTCCAAAAACAAAAGCAATCTGCCATAATAGGGCTATGATGATAACCAAAAGAAAAAAAAACCACGAGGAGACATAAAAATATTCGCTGCAAATTTTCAAGAAAATCAGTAAGTGTCAAAGAAGCAGTACAGCCATCCTAAACATAGCTTTATTTGTTTTGTGCCCACCTGACTCTTAGTTGCACTGATCCAGGGAAAGAAGCTGGTTTCATTCCATGTGGAAAGGACATAAACCTGTATCAGAAGGATCCTAAGAGGTGACAGAGTCCAATCCACACAATATCAGATGAAGGAAGCCGTCCTCTACAACACCTTACTGGACATTGGCCACCGTGTTCACCCACCGTGACAAAACCCACTGCTTTTTACACACAGTTCTAGATGGTTTCCCATGATCTACTTGCAACCAACCTTTCCAGCTTAGTGTCAATGACTCCCTATTACTCATCCAATGCTGCAGCCACAGGGAGGAAGACTCAGTGTTTTCGGTAGTAGTCCTTCCCTTATTTTATTTCTGTACCCTCTGCCTACAATACCCTATGTCCAATACAGCTGCGGGCCTCCCACAGGAAAAGCTACCCATCCTCGAGGGCCAGCACAGACACCACCTTCCTCCTGCTGCCTCCTAGCCCCAGCCAGAGCTAAACCACTTCTCTCCTTTGCATCTGTACACCATTTTTTTTTTCCATCTCAGTTACAGAACATCTCATTATAATCACCTACTGTCTACCAGATTTCTGATCTATCAGTTTTCAGATTTCAAGGGCAGACCCTCATCTCTCTTGTCTGGCATATCTCACAGGGTTTCTCATAGGAGTGTCTGTCAAACTGAAATCCAACAAATGATTATTGCTAGACATCTATACATACTTAAGTAGCTTTATTAAGCTATAATTCACACATCATACAATTTGCTCATTTAAAGTGTATAACTCAATGGTTTTAGTATAATGGTGGACTTACACAACCATTACCACCATCCAATTTGAAAATATTTGTATAACCTCAAAAAGAGATTCCAGTGAGTTAGTATTCCTTCCTTCATTATTCTCTCAACTCCTCCAGCCCTAGGCAATCAGTAATCCACGAATCTAATTTCTGTCTCTATGGATTTGCCTATTCTAGACATTTCATGTAAACAGAATCATACAATATGTGTCTTTTGCGACTGCCTTCCTTCACAGACATAACGTTTGCAAGATTCATCTATGTTGTAGTGCTATGTTATCAGTGCTTCACTCCTTTCTCTTCTACTGTGTGGATCCACCACATTTTATTTATTCATCAAAAGTTCGACATTTAGATTGTTTCTACTTACTGGCTATAGTGAACAATACCGCTATGAAAATTCGTGTTCAAGTTTTTGTGTAGATGCATGTTTTCATTTTCACTAAGGAGTGGAATCCTCACCAACACTTATTATCTGACTTTTTAAATTACAGCCATCCTAGTTAGGATAAAGTTATTTCAATGTAATTCTGATTTGCATTTTTCTATTGACTAATGATGTCAAGCGTCTACCATTCCATGTGCTTATTGGCCATTTGTATATCTTCTTTAGAGAAATGTCTATTCAGATCCTTTGTCCATTTTTTAAACTAGGCTATTTACCTTTTCATTTACTGAGTTATATTGTGAGTTCTTCATATATTCTAGTTGTAAGTCTCTTACCAGATGTATGATTTGCAAATACCTTCTCTCATTCTGTGGCTTGCCTTTTCACTTTTTTGATGGTTTGCTTTGTAGCACAAGTTTCTAATCTTGATGGAATTCACTTTTTTTCTTTTGTTGCCTGTGCTTTTGGTGTCATGTCTAAGAGGCTTTGCCTAACATAAGATTGCAAAGATTTACTTCTATGTTTTCTAAGAGTATTAAAGTTTTAGCTTTTAAATTGAGTTCTTCAATCCATTTTGAATTTTTTTTCCCTTTTGAGACAGGGTCTCACTCTGTCACCCCAGATGGAGTGCAGTGGCACAATCTTTGCTCACTGCAACTTCCACCTCCCAGGCTCAAGCAGTCCTCCCACTCAGCCTCCTGAGTAGCTGGGACCACAGGCACATGCCACCATGCCCAGATTAATTTTTTTGTATTTTTGGTATAGATGGGGTTTTGCCATGTTGCCCAGGCTGGACTTGCTCTGGAGCTCAGGCAATCCACCTGCCTTGGCCTCCCAAAGTGCTGGGATTACAGGCGCAAACCACTGCACCCAGCCATTTTGAATTAATTTTTTCATCTTTTTGTATGTGGCTATTCAGTTGTCCCAGACTCATTTGCTGAAAAGACTACTGTCTCCCCAATGAAGGGTCCTGGCATCCTTGTCAAAATTCAGTTGACCAGAGATATACGGGCTTATTTACTGACTCTCGCTTCTATTCCACTGACCTATATGTCTATTCTCATGCCAGTAGCACACTGTCTTGATTACTGTGTTTTGCAGCAAGTTTTGAAATCAGGAAGTGTATCAGTCCTCCATATGAATTTCCATATGAAGTTTAGGATCAGCCTGTCAATTTCTATAGAAAAAAAACAGCTGGGGCTTTGATAGGGATTGCACTAAATCTGCAGATCAATTTGGAGAATACTGCCATCTTAACAGTATTAAGTCTTATGATCCATGGACATGGGATATCTTCCCATTTATTTAGGTCTTCTTGAATTCCTGTGCATTTTTTTAGACTGAATCGACATCGCTCTATCACATCTAAGATATCCATAAATTTCCCTCCTTGTTTACCTGCGACTCTCATTAAAATAGAAATATGTAAATGCTGCATATTTTCAGGAGAACTCTGAGGACTGTAAAGAATTTGAGGTTTTCTTATTTAGCTGGAATGCCATATTAGGTATTAAAGTCAGTGAGGTTAAGTTTCATGCTGCTATCTTTTGAAAAAAATGTATTGAAGAAAAATGTTACCAACGAAACAGATGATTTTAAAACTAATACATAATGTACATGATCCTGTTTACCTACATAAAGTATAAAAGTACACATGTATGTAAGAACATAGAAAATACTTTGGGAGAAAATACACCAATTTGTTTTTTGTTTGTTTTTTGAGGACGGAGTTTTGCTCTGTCACTCAGGCTGGTGTGCAGTGGTGTGATCTCGGCTCCCTGCAACCTCCGCCTCCCGGGTTCAAGTGGTTCTCCTGCCTCAGTTCCCATGTAGCTGGGATTACAGGCGCGTGCCACCATGCCCAGCTGATTTTTGTATTTTTAGTAGAAATGGGGTTTCGCTATGTTGGCCAGGCTGGTCTCGAACTCCTGACCTCAGGTGCTCCACCCACCTCGGCCTCCCAAGGTGCTAGGATTACAGGCGTGAGCCACTGCAACCGGCCACCAATTTGTTACAGTAGTTAGTTATCTTGGCCTGGTGCTGTGGCCCATGTAGGTAATCCCAGCACTTTGGGAGGCCGAGAAAGGAGGACTGCTTGAGCCCAGGAGTTCAGACCAGGCTGGGCAACATACTAAGACTCTATCTTAAAAAAAAAAAAAAGAAAAAAAAAAGTATCTCTGGGGAAAAAGGAGCAATGGGATAAGGAAGAAGAGGACTATCACTCTACTAGCATTTTTGCCATAAAAATGTTTTTGGGCATTTCTGGTGTCATTTAAAATACGATAATGACAAATATAACTATGCTTCAGTGAAAGAGTTTTTCAATATATATCAGCTTAATAGTTAATAACCTGGCTGACCTTGAGATCACAGGTGGTGTTGAGCAGCAGGTTGGAAGGCTTGAGGTCACGGTGCAGAACGTTAGCTGAATGGATATATTTTAACCCTCTGAGGATCTGGTAAAGAAAATAGCAGATATGGTCGTTGCTGAGGTGTTGTGTCTTCAAGAGCTTGTAAAGATCTGTTTCCATGAGGTCTTGTACTATATATCTGTTTGCAAAGGTTAAGTAAAACACCAATTAGCTGGTCATATTTAGCAAAGCGTTGAAAACAAAAATGCGTCCTCTCCTGACTCTCTTCCCAAACAGTCCATTATTACACCATGAGGCCCTTAAAGGAAAGAAAAACCTGAGGAAAACTTGGTTTCTTTCATGGAAGGAATCTGAAGTCGTTAACTTCTTTTCGGTCCTGTGAGATGGCAAGAATTACGGCATTACATCTGACTGATGCAGCTATGGGCCTAGACTGAGATCTGAAACAGGCTGTTACAGAAATTCTGGTCAATCTTCAAGTCTCAACCTCTTTGTTCTCTAAATTGTCCACCATCAACGAACTCCCTCCAAGGTTTGCTGGAAATACTGGTGGCCTGTAAGTAGCACATATTCCCTCCTCTGTTTGGTCCAGTAACCTGTAATGTCACTATTCTTTTTCCTTCTTGTTGCCGCTCCCCTCCTTTCCCAACCTCCTCAAAAGCCAAACATAAAACTTCCAGAAATACAGGTCTAGAAACATACCCTTACTAGTAAATCCAACCCTAAGTCTATTTTCTTACTCTCCCATAACTGTTAAGATCCTAAATAAATAAGACTATGGGCAAGTCGTGCTAAGAAGGGGTTTGTGCGTGTTTTGCTCCTCTTGCTTTCTTGCCTGGTCACTTATTTAACTACCTAAAACTTCAGCTATGGCTACTTTCTTTCTAACAGAAATTAAATTATTAAAGCATTTAGCCTTTAACTTCATCATAGTATTATTTCATTAGCAGTATTTCTGCATTTTTTTTACTCTCTTCTGTGTAAATAATATTCTCTGTTTCTTACAGATTTATGCTAGAGGCGGCACAGCATGGGATTCAAAGGAAACATGATTTTAAAATCTGTCATTTGAGAGAGGCTTATTTTCATGGCAAAAGTAAAGTAGGACCAACAGGTGGTAGTGGCAGGAGGCATTTCACTTCAAATATCACTACAACTTATTAACAGAGCTGTTTAAAAATGGAAAGGGCTGCCTAGAGACAGCGAGCTCCCGCACCCTGGAGGGTGGAATACAAATTGGGTAAACTGGTAGGAGTGCTGTATAACCCTCTCCCTTCTGGCAGATCCTCTTCAGTATACTTAACCTCTCTATCTTTCAAATGGAGTCTTTGCCCAGGCAGCATCCTCTAGACCTGTTCAGTCCAGATATCTAAATGTTGGTCATAGTTAATCACATAATTTCAGAGCCCAGTTGACCTTAAAGATCATGACAACCAGTTCCTTCATTTTAAAGGAGGGGAAACTGAGACCTAAAGTGGTGACCTGATTCTAAGATCAGGACAGTCCTAATTTCACCCGTTAGATAGCCAGGGCACCCTCTTTCTTAGTCTACTACTGATCTTCCCTTTACCTTTTCATCATCACAACAAACCATCTCTTGGACAGAAAAAAACATGACTGCAAATAGAGTTAACCAAGATTTTCCATGACTAGACTTAGGGAGTAAATAGCAAACAGATTACGATTTTCCTTTTAGCATGTTTAAAGCACTTTTCCTTTAAGTTCAGGAAATTTCAAGTTCTATTTACTCAACAAAGTTACCAAGCAGTGGAATTGGCTAGTTGCCTAAAAAGGATACACATCTTTCATTTGCTCGATGGTTGGTGCTCGAATAATGTCATTGATTCCAATGATGTTCTCATGTCTGAAGCGCAGTAAGATTTTTATCTCCCGCAGGGTTCTCTGGCAGTAGGTCTGGTGCTCAAAGGGGCTGATTTTCTTGATAGCTACTCGAACTTTGTTGACATTATCATAAGCAGAGCTTAAAAGAGAGAGAAAGACAGATGGCATTAAAAACAGCCCTCAGAATAGTTGAAGAATGCAAACTGGCAAAGTATTTTATTTTTAACACTCTGTGTAAACACCTGTTTCATACCTGTGAAGGTAGCATGTATATTATCCACAAAAAGGCCTCAAGCTAGGGAGGATGGATGCAACTGACATGAGATAGCATACAGCGACTCTCAAAACTAAGACAGAACCTAGACCTGTTAACTGGGTGAATGTGTATTTTCATAAACCCAGAAATACACAAACAAGCATTTTCCCATTGTCTTAAATGGCAACTGCATTCTGGTGAGAATAATCACTTCTGCCTCCAAAACACCTTCCTACTGTTGTATCAAATTCCTCTGACACAGAAGAAACATTCAAATAACCGACAACAGTACATCTTTATCCCTAATAAAAATGGACCCAAGAGAACACCTTGATGATTTGTATCAACTTTGTTTCTCTCACTTGCAAAATGACATGACCATTTCTTCCAAGAAACTGAATCAAGATGTTTGGGTAGTTTTATAAGAAAACCTAGAAAGTATTATTCGAAAAACACATCTGCGGCAGCAACATGGGGCCCAGTTCTTTCCAAGTTGTCCTTAATGTCTAATATACCAGAATTCTAAGTAAAAGCAATAATAAAAATTATACCTTCAATTTTATGAATTTGAATCTTGAGAATTACTACTATCTTTATGATAAACATTCTATTAAAATCTTGTGTATAAGAAATTTTCATACTAATAAATGTCAACATCTGGCCCACTGACCAAAGCAATAAAATAACACTGACAGGCAATAAGACATTTCTTGTTTCCTTGGGATAAGTGCTAGAACAGAAAACAGTAAAATAACTTTATTCTAAAGTTTATGCTTCTAAGGCCGGGTGCAGTGGCTCACGCCTGCAATCCCAGCACTTTGGGAAGCTGAGGCGGGCGGATCACTAAAGGACAGGAGTTTTGAGATCAGCCTGGATGACATGGTGAAACTCTGCCTCTACTAAAAATACAAAAAAATTAGCCAGGCATGGTGGCACACACCTGTAATCCCAGCTACCTGGGAGGCTGAGGCACAAGAATCACTTGAACCTGGGAGATGGAGGTGGCAGTAAGCCAAGATTGTACCACTGCACTCCAGCCTGGGCAACAGAGTGAGACTCTGTCTCTAAATAAAGTTTATGTTTCTATAATAATATTTATCAGTCTACTAACCCAAAGAATTATTGATATATTTATCTGATTCTATGACAAGATAATGCTCTAGAGGGGAACTTCGTCTTACTAGGATCCAATTATCCTACAACACCATTAACACACAGTACACAGGTGGCCCCAAATGCTCTGAAATATAATATATTTTCTTAAGTAAAAGAACCACTACTCAAATCTTATTTTGCTTTGGTTTGGTGCATGAGGCCCTAAGCCAGTAATTTTCAACTAGACAGGCAACAGCATACATAATAATAATAATTTAACATAGCATTAAAAAGCATATATAATAAGCAAGCTTATTCAATATTGGGAATATTTTTAGAAATAAAAATTCTATTTTGGTAATTCAACCCATAGAACAAGAGTTCAACGACAGGACAGATTAGTTACAAAATACTGGTTTAAACTCAACATTACAACTTTCTAGTGTTAATATTATACAGTTCTAGTGTTAACAGTCAAATGTGGCCACAATTTGCTCTGCAAAATTATAATCCAAAAAAATTTTTGGAGAGAGGAGCTTATGGTCAGTGTGCCCCTCTACTATATCAACACTCAGTGATGAAATAACTGCCCCCCGCTTTTTAAAAACTTTTTTGGGAAGGAGCCTCGCTCTGTCGCCCAGGCTGGAGTGCAGTGGTGCGATCTCGGCTCACTGCAAGCTCCGCCTCCTGGGTTCATGCCATTCTCCTGCCTCAGCCTCCAGGAGCCTGCCACCACGCCCGGCTAATTTTTTGTATTTTTAGTAGAGACGGGGTTTCACCATGTTAGCCAGGATGGTCTTGATCTCCTGACCTCGTGATCGGCCCACCTCGGCTTCCCAAAGTGCTGGGATTATAGGCGTGAGCCACCACACCCGGTCAACTGCCTCTTTTTAATTGAGAAAACATGAGATCATCCTCATCTGGTACCACTTGAAAAAAAGAAGTTTGGTCCATGGAGTTTGGTCTGTTCCTGTCTGCTCCACTTAACCATTCTGCTGCCTTTTTGGTTTACGCAATCTATCTTTCAGAGAACTGATGACAAAGAGGGATGCACTCTTCCATAACAACTCCATACTTGCTAGTTTCTCCTTGGATTTATAGGTTTTGTTTTATATATTTTATTGTTGATACTTGGGAAATAAGGCATACCATGAACTTTCAGGTGTCTATGAATAGTTTATGCTTTAAAATCACTTTGACATTACCAACTGTATCTTGTTTTGCTCAACCCCTTTTGTCCCTAACTACCACCACACTACAGGTTTTTGCTATGTGTCTCTTATCACAGGAATCTAAAGATGGTTCATTAAAAAGGAACTTTTTTTTTTTTTTTTTTTT
>NW_012103232.1:915419-926004 GCF_000951045.1 Mandrillus leucophaeus
TAGCTAATATTTTTTATTTTTTATTTGTTTATTTATTTTGAGACACAGTCTCGCTCTGTCACCCAGGCTGGAGTGCAGTAGTGCATCTCGGCTCACTGCAAGCTCTGCCTCCCAGGTTCTCGCCATTCTCCCGCCTCAGCCTCCTGAATAGCTGGGACTACAGGCACCCGCCACCACGTCTGGTTAATTTCTTTTTTTTTGTATTTTTGGTAGAGACACGGTTTCACCGTGTTAGCCAGTATGGTCTCGATCTCCTGACCTCGTGATCTGCCCGCCTCGGCCTCCCAAAGTGCTGGGATTACAGGTGTGAGCCACTGCGCCCGGCCAATTGTTTTTAATTTAAAAACTTTTTGGTACAGATGGGGTCTCGCTATGTTATCCAGGCTGGTCTTGAACTCCTGGTCTTAAGTGATCCTCCCACCTCAGCCTCCCAAAGTGCTAGGATTACAGGCATGAGCCACTGTGCCTGGCCTGAATTAATATTCTTAATTGTCTACACTACTCAGTGTGGTCTGCAGAGTCAATGTAATCCCTATCAAAGTTCCAATGCCATTTTTCACAGAAACAGAAAATGCAAGCTTTAAATTAATATATGGAACCACAAAAGACCCCATATAACCAAAGCAATCTTGAGCAAGAACAAAGTTGGAGGCTTCATATCACCTGATTTCAAAATACACTACAAAGCTATAGTAACCAAAACAGCATAACACTGCAGGGATAGGGTGAAATGTGCAGATAATTTGTTGGAGTATAAAGTTTCAGTTAACCAGGATGAGTAAGTTCTACAGCTCTATCCTACAGCAAAATATAGAAGGAGTTCCGAGTGGTCCCAGCTACACTGAAGGCCGAGGTGGGTGAAGGCCACCCGCGTGACCGCGGATAGCTGCCCTCGCATCAGTGTGCTGCAGCGTCGAGTGGGACGGCCACCGGTATTATATACTTGCAAACTGCTGAAAGATTAGATCTTAAACATTCTCACCACAAAAAGTATGTGAGATAACAGATACGTTAATTAGCTTGATTTAATCATTTCACAATATACACATATATCAAAACATCATGTTGTACACCATGAATATATACTAATTTTTTTTCCAGCACTTCCACTTCAGCTTCATATACTAATTTGTATTTGTCAATTATACCTTAATAAAGCTGGGTGGGGGGCAGGGAATCAGCATGGTACTGGCATGAAAACAGACAAATAGACAAATAGAACAGAATAAAGAGCCCAAACATAAAGGATAGTCTCTTCAATAAATGGTGCTGGGAAAATTGGATATCCACTTGCAAAAGAAGAAAATGGATACTTATTTCACACCCTATACAAAAATCAAATCGAGACAGATTAAAGACAAAAATTGTAAAACCTGAAATCATAAAACTACTACAAGAGGCCGGGCGTGGTGGCTCATGCCTGTAATCCCAGCACTTTGGGAGGCCAAAGCGTGTGGATCACAAGGTCAGGAGATCAAGACCATCCTTTTAGTAGAGACAGGTGAAACCCTGTCTCTACTAAAAATACAAACAAAGAAAAAAAAAATTAGCTGGGCATGGTGGCAGGGCGCCTGTAGTACTAGCTACTCAGTAAGCTGAGGCAGGAGAATGGTGTGAACCTGGGAGGCAGAGCTTGCAGTGAGCTGAGATCGCACCACTGCACTCCAGCTTGGGCAACACAGCGAGACTCCATTTCAAACAAACAAACAAACAAACGAACAAACAAAACTACTAGAAATATAGGGGGAAAGCTTCTTGACACTGGTCTGGACAATTATTTTTTGGTTATGACCCCCAAAGCACAGGCAACAAAAGCAAAAATAGACAAATGGAATTGCATCAAACTAAAAAGCTTCTGCACAGCACAAGCAGCAATCAACAGAGTGAAGACACAACGCACAGAATGGGAGAAAATATTTACAAACCACATATCTGATAAAGGGCTAATATTTAAAATATGTAAGAAATTCAAACAATTCAACAGCAGGAAACAAACAAAATATTTAAAAATGGGCAAAGGCCAGGAGCAGTGGCACTTGCTTGTAGTCCTAGCAATTCAGGAGGCTGAGGTAGGAAGACTGCTTGAGACCAAGAGTTCAAGACCAGCCTGGGCAACATAGAGAGACCCTGTCTCAAAAATGGAAAAAAAAGCAGGTGGGTGTGGTAGACAGTGGGGGCAAAGAACCCAAACAGACATTTCTCAAAATAAGACATACAAATGGCCAACAGGTATATGAAAAAAGGCTCAACATCACTAATCAGAAAAATGCCAATCAAAACCACAATGAGATATCACCTCACAGCTATCAGAATGGCTACTATTAGCTGCGTGCCGTGGCTCACGCCTGTAATCCCAGCACTTTGGGAGGCCATGGCAGGCGGAAAACCTGAGGTCAGAAGTTTGAGACCAGCCTGGCCAACATGGTGAAACCGTCTCTACTAAAAATACCAAAGTTAGCCAGGCGTGATGGCAGGTGCCTGTAATCCTGGCTACTTGGGAGGCTGAGTCAGGAGAATCACTTGAATCCAAGAGGCGGAGGTTGCAGTGAGCTGAGATGGCACCACTGCACTCTAGCCCAGGCAACAAGAGTGAAACTCCGTCTCTGAAGGAAAAAAAACAAAAACAAAAACACGTAAATGTTCTTGCCCCCACCACACACAAACGTAACTATGTGAGGTGATGGGTATCTTAATTAGCTTTACTGTGGGGATCATTTCGCATGATATACATATATCAAAACATCACATTGAACACAGTAAATACATTCAACTTTTATTTGATAATTATGCCCCAATAAAGGTGGGGGGAAAAACCAAAAAGGTCATTCTATCACATGCTATAACATGGATGAAGCTTGAGGACATTATATCAACAGAAATAAACAAGTCACAAAAAGACAAATACTGCATAATTTCACTTATATGAGGTATTGAATATTAATAAACTCATAGAATCAGAAAGGAGAAAGGTGGTTACAAATGGCTGAGGAGAGGGAGAAATGGGGAGATGTGTTCAAGAGTACAGGTTTTCAATTTATTTTCCAAGATGAAAAAGTTCCACATCTGTTGTGCAACAATGTGAATATACTTAACACTACTGAACTGTGTACTTAAAAATGGTTAAGACGGTTAATTTTGTTTTTTGCCAAAACATATAATTAACCAAAACAATTTTTCTTTGTAAAGAGATGAAGTCTCGGATGGGCAAAGTGGTTTACGCCTGTAATCTCAGGACTTTGGGAGGCCGAGGCAGGCGGAGCACGAGGTCAGGAGATCGAGACCAGCCTGGCTAACGTGGTGAAACCCCGTCTCCACTAAAAATACAAAAATTAGCAGGGCGTGGAGGCACGAACCTGTAATTCCAGCTACTCAGGAGGCTGAGGCAAGATAATTGCTTGAACCCAGAAGGCAAAGGTTGAGTGAGCCAAGATCGTGCCACTGCACTCCAGCTCTAGGCGACAGAGCAAGATTCCGTCTCAGGGGGGAAAAAGAGAAAGAGAGAGAGAGAGAGAGAGAGAGAGAGAGAGAGAGAGAGAGAAAGATGAAGTCTCACTATGCTACCTAGGCCGGTCCTGAACTCCGGAAGTCACTTCCTCAGCCTTCCAAGTAGTTGGGACTACGTGCATATGCCATGTAAAAAAAAAAATTTTTTAAGGGGAAATGAGACATGTTAAAGAGGGAAAAATATTAAATGTTAATTTTTTTTTTTTTTGAGATGGAGTCTCGCTCTGTTGCCCAGGCTGGATGGAGTGCAGTGGTGCAATCTTGGCTCACTGCAACCTCTGCCTCCTGGGTTCAAGCGATTTTCCTGCCTCAGCCTCCTGAGTAGCCGGGACTACCGGCGCCCGTCACCATGCCCAGCTAATTTTTTGTATTTCAGTAGAGACAGGGTTTCACCATTTTGGCCAGGATGGTCTTGATCTCCTGACCTCACGATCCACCCACCTCGGCCTCCCAAAGTTCTGGGATTACAGGCGTGAGCCACTGCGCCTGGCCCTTTTCTTTCTTTCTTTTGAGATGGGCTACTCTGTCACCGATGCTAGAGTGTACTGGCGCAATCATGGCTGACTGCAGCCCCAACCTCCCACGTAGCCAGTAGTGTAGCAGTGTAGCGGGGACCACAGGCGAGCACCACCACGCCTGGCTAATTTTAAAAAGTTTCTTTGGAGACACAGGGTTCTACAATGTTGCCCAGGCTGGTCCCGAACTCCTGAACTCGAGTGATCCTCTTGCCTTGGCCTCCCAAAGTGCTAGGATTACAGGCGTGAACCACCACACCTGGCCAATAATGGGGGAAACTTTTACCAGCATTGGGTTAGTACCTTCTATATATCAAGAACTATTCTAACATTAGTATGCAAAGATTATGATTAATACTCTGGGACGGGGATGGTTGCTCACACCTGTACTCCCAGCACTTTAGAAGGCCAAGGTAGGCGTATCATGAGATCAAGAGTTTGATACCAGCCTGGCCAACATGGTGAAACCCCATCTCTACTAAAGATAAAAAAAAAAATTAGCCGGGCATGGTGGCACATGCCTGTAATCCCACCTACTTGCAAGGCTGAGGCAGGAGAATCGCATGAACCCAGAAGGCAGGGGCTGCAGTGAGTCGAGACTGTGCCACTGCTCTTTAGCCTGGGCAACAGAGCTAGACTCCATCTCAAAAAAATAAAAAAATAACAATACTCTTCCCTTGAGGATTCCAAGATATTGAGACTGTCCAGTTATCTTAAATGAACACAACCTCAAGTCCCAGATGAATTCTATCCTAAGACCCATAAATCATGGAGAATGGGAGGATATTAAGGTCCGAAATGAGCACACCCATCTCAAGTCTCAAAATGGATAGATTCCTGCTATTTGATAAGAAAAGGAAATGAGATTCCTGCTATTTGATAAGAAAAGGAAATTAGATTCCTGCTATTTAATAACAGGAAATGAACTATTGATATATGCAACACAGATGCATCTCAAATAATTATGGTGAGTGAAGCCAGACCAAAAGAAATGTATTTCCATTTATAGAAAATACAAAGTAATCCTGGGTTTACTTTGGATTTACCCCCAGGGTTGCCTGGGAATGAGAGGAAGAAGATTACAATTGGAAAGGAGGTAACTTTTGGAGGCAATGAGTATGTTCTTTATCCTGACTGTGTTGATGGTTTCGTAGGTGTATAATGTATTAAAACTTATCCAACTTTATACTTTAAATGTGTGCAATATTTTGTGTATCAATTATTTCTTAGTAAAGCAATTAAAAAAAAAAAAAAAAAGGAACCAGGGCTCTTTGGCCACATGATCCATTTCAGTGCTGCGGCGAGTGGGAAACAGATTCCAGAAGTGTACTGATCAATAAACGTAGAAGTCCATGAAATTCTGGAGTAGATTATTTAACAGACGTTTTTGTGATCGCTTAGGGAAGAAAAGGGAACCAGAATGAGTCAATTATGAACAAGTCATGCTAAACTAGCTTTATTTCCTGTTTTGATAGGGTTACCACAACAACACGAAATGAAGACAGAGTTTCGGTGAATTCAAGCCACGCTTGTCAAGAACTTCCCATTTGTGAGGCTTCATGTTAGGACTGGTGGCAAAAACAATGATCCTGCTCTTAATAAACTTGCAACTTTGTGAGGGAAGGAGACAGGAACACAGAACATACTTTGCCTTTTATCATAGTAAAGCACTTCTGAAACACGAGGAGGAGCTGGGTTAATTTCAAATACTAAGGGAAGGATTAAAAGAAGATGAAGCCCACAAAAGCCATATCCTGAAGGATGAGTAGGCTTCTGACAGAAAAGCAAGACCGCAAAGAAAAGAAAGAGGAAACATGAGGCGAGGTAAGCGACTGAGACATCTGTGGTCACTGGCCACTAACCCTCACCTAGCCATGCCCATGCCCATGAGAGAAGGTTTCTGGGGTCAGGGGACCATGCTCCTCAGGTGCCCCAGAAACCCCTGCATCTGGAAAAGTGTAGGTCCACACCCAGCAGGTGCACTTGAGGTGGTGGTCAAAGGGGCAGCTGCTTGCTGGCATGTATTGTGCCTAGACTGTGCAGGCAGGAGGCCACACACATGTGCTCAAGCTCACAACACATGGACAGTGCTGTGGCTGGGGAGGGAAGAGGACTATGCTGAAGGCCTGCTCTGCTGGAACTACTGACACAGAACTCTACGGAGCCTGAGTATTTTCTATTTGAACCCAACCTTTCAGGTCATTAAGAAGGTACACTAGGCCTGGTGCAGGCATGGTGGTGCACGCTTGTAATCCCAGCACTTTGGGAGGGTGAGGAGGGCAGATCACTTGAATCCCGGCGTTCGAGATCAGTGTGGACAACATCATGAAACCCTGTCTCTACAAAAAAAACAAAAATTAGCTGGGCATGGTGGCACTTGCCTGTAGTCCCAGCCATTTAGGCGACTAGGCAGGAGGATCACTTGAGCCAGGGAGGTTGAGGCTGCAGTGAGCCATGATTGTGCCACTGCACTCCAGCCTGGGTGACAAAGTGAGACCCTACCTCAAAAAAAAAAAAAAGGAAAAGAAGACATATCTGTCATGGCAGGAGGAGACAGCAAAGTCTGCTTAATGCTTCTTAGGTCGATCTTTTTTTTTTTTTTACGGTATGTAGGGCTCCATTTGTATTCTCAACCTAGGCGAGGTAGGCCTGGGTCTGGGAGGTACATAAAGAAAGAGGTGAGGGACAAAGATAGTTTTGAGCATCCTGATTTAAAAATCTAAGGATGCCTGTGGGCGATTCAGATGGAGGAGACGACGGTTCCATCCTTCCAGCAGCATCAGGAGAGATCAAGCTGGAAATCCTTAACAGAAGCCACAGTGGTTAGCACTCCTGCAGAGAGAGAATTTCAAGAAAAGAGGTTGGAGGACAAAACTCAGGAGCAGCATGAGGATGAAGAATCAGTTCAAGAAAATGGAAAGAAATGATAATGGAGTAAGAACCTTTAGGCCAGGTGCAGTGGCTCACGCCTGTAATCCCAACACTTTGGGAGGCTGAGGTGGGAGGATCACGAGGTCAGGAGATCAAGACCATCCTGGCGAACCTGGTGAAACCCCCGTCTCTACTAAAAATACAAAAAATTAGCCGGGAGTGGTGGCGGGCGCCTGTAGTCCCAGCTACTTGGGAGGCTGAGGCAGGAGAATGGTGGGGGTGGAGCTTACAGTGAGCCTAGGTCGTGCCACTGCACTCCAGCCTGGGCGACAGAGCGAGACGCCGTCTCAAAAAAAAAAAAAAAAAAAAGGACCTTTGTTGTCCAACTCCAAAGGCCATGTCCATGTACTTCTGCTTAACCATGTAGCAGAACCAGAAAAGGGTGGTGCTTCCCAAGACAAAGAAGGAAGGCGTTTCAAACAGGAGAGAATGAGAAAGGTAAGAACTGGAAAGCATTCACTGAATCTGCATGCAACCAGACGATGTGTGGTAACTTTGGTTCAAGTAAGGAAATGGAGAGGATGGGGAGAACAGCAGGAGTATGGACGACTACTTTTTAAAGACTGATAAGGCAAGGATAAGGAAAAAAACTTAAATCCAGGTGAAAAACTGAGAGGCATAGGGTGTTATGAAAGCCACAGTCGGGGGTAGGGGGAGGGGAGGCTGAAGGCTGCAGGACCAGGTAGGGTAAAAGAGAAGGCTCCAATCGCTAACTAGGGGGGGAAGAGAAGTGAGAGTAAATTCCAGGCAGAGATGTGGGGCAGTGGTGTAGAGGCCTGTGGGAACCTGGGATGACAGAGTGTCTGCAGAGAGGGGGACACACAGGAACATGACAGGGGAAGCTGGAGGGTGGGCAAGAGCCAGGCCATATTTATATTTTCATAATTGTATCCTGGGAAGCCACCAAAGGATGCTAAGCAGACTTTAAGCATGCCAACATTTATATTTTTACAACATTTCCTCAGGTAGCAGCTTGTTGAAAGAATGGGGAGGATGGTGCACTGGGTCACCTGCAGGCAAGGAGCCCTTTCTGCCAACTCAGAATGAGGGGAGCCACAGCTCTGGATAAATGGGCAAATAGTAGGCTCACAAGAAATGGGTGCTTATTTCACAAACCTCCCATGTCCCAGCAGGGTCCTGTTCAAGCAGTCTCCATCCAATTAGATGAAATTCCTCAAGGGCACAACTATATGTTCTAAATAGCTCATGTGTTCTTTACTGCAGCTGCAACCAAATTTGCAGGGCAGGAAAAAAACAGTATCCTTATCTAACGCCTGTCAACGAAGATATGCTAACAAAAATCCTACAGGTGGCCACAAATGCCATAAAGAACAAGCTGTTAGCCAGAAGTACTTTGGTCCTGACAACTCAGCGTCCACCTGTCCTAGCCCCAAAATACATGAAATACTAATGGGCCCCAGGCTCAAGTGACCCAAGATATTTCAAATGTCTTTTTCTTTTCTTTCCTTTTTTTTTTTTAAAGACAGAATCTTGCTGTCACCCAGGCTGGAGTGCAGTTGTGCAATCTGGGCTCACTGTCATCTCACCCACCCAGGTTCAAGTGATTCTCCTGCTTCAGCCTCCCAAGTAGCTGGGACTACCTACAGGCACAGGCCACCAAGCCCAGCTAATTTTTTTTTTAAGTAGAGACAGAGTTTCACTATGTTGGCCAGGCTGGTCTCAAACTCCAGACCTCAGGTGATCCACCCACCTCAGCCTCCCAAAGTGCTGAGATTATAGGCATGAGCCACTGCGCCTGGCCTATTCTTTATTCTTAAGACTTTATTCATTTGAAAGTTTTGCTTTTGTGGTAAGGTACAGTTCCTTTCACTGACGTTTATTTGTTCTATCATTTCTCCTAACCCCCTACATCCTGGAGGTACTTGTGTTCTTGTAGAAATATTTAGGTCTGTCCATGGCCCTGACCCTGTCAATAGGGCACTTGACATTACCATTGTTCTCCAATGCCCACAGAAGCTCAAAAAGCAATGAACCAACCTGATCCCCACAGCTATACCACTTCCAATACAGCTACCGCATTCTTTTTTTTTTTTTTTGAGAGAGTCTCGCTCTGTTGCCCAGGCTGGAGTACAGTAGTGCGATCTTGGCACACCACAAGCTCCGCCTCCCAGGTTCAAGTAATTCTCCTGCCTCGGCCTCCTGAGTAGCAGGTGCGTGCCACCACGCCTGACTAATTTTTGTATTTTTACTAGAGCGGAGTTTCACCATGTTAGTCAGGATGGTCTCAAACTCCTGACCTCGTGATCCACCCGCCTCAGCCTCCCAAAGTGCTGGGATTACAGGTATGAGCCACTGTGCCTGCTCATCTCCTCCTTTCAACACCATATTTACTACTGTGTGAAAAGCAACAAATGTTAATATAGTTAATGCAATACATAGTACTTTCAAGTCTTGCATCTTCCTATGTGAAGACTTCGGTTTTTGGTGTATTTTATGAGGCAGACATATATACTCAGTAGCAATTTAAGTACATTAAAGGTATTAAAAAACAGAGTTCTTAGGAGCTTGAGGATTCTGTTTTACAAAAAAAGACTGATAGTACTTGAAATCAATCTTATAGACTGGTGGGGTTTGTGATTAAGTATGAAGAATAAGAAATGTCCATATCTGCCCATGAAATCATTTTCTCCCTGTGCTCTGATTAAAACTGATAAACATTCAAACTGAGATTAAAACAAAATTCTACACATTAATCATTTATGCATTCACTTTACATTAAACTTGCTTATACGTACTGAAAATATTGCTTTGTCTTAGTTTATAGATGTATATTACTCAAAATATTTATAGTTTATTTACTGGCCAGGTAATGATGGTACTGAAAAGAAGTTATCAACAATTCTTATTTAATAGTATCTAATTTATTGAGTGTTTATTATCTGTCAGGCTCTGCTCTATGTTAGTATCTGTGGACCTCTCTAAGAAGGTGGTAATTAATGGTGCCTTGAAAAGCAGGCAGGATTTTAATAGGCAGCACATGAAAAAGCACTTAAGGAAGCAGCAGCTACAGGAACTGAAGCATGGAAGGCTGAGTACCAGTGCTGGATAGTTCAATATGGCTGGAGTTTACACCTGTCCAGGGAAGAACAAAAGGTGATGTTACTGGAAAGCTGAGAAATCTGTACTTTACTTCGATAACAGAAAATGAAGAGTCCAGATGTGGTGGCTTATGCCCGTAATCCCAGCACTTTGGGAGGCCGAGGCGGGTGGACCACCAGAGGTCAGGAGTTCGAGACCAGCCTGGCCAACATGGTGAAACCCCGTATCTACTAAAAACACAAAAATTAGGCGTGGTGGTGCGTGCCTGTAATCCCAGCTACTTGGGAGGCTGAGGTAGGAGAATCACTTGAATCCAGGAGGCGGTGGTTGTAGTGAGCCAAGATCATGCCATTGCACTCTAGCCTGGGTGACACAGTGAGACTCTGTCTCGGGGAAAGCAGGGCAGGGGAAGGCAGGAGAAGGGAGGGGAGAGGGAGGGAGGGGAGAGGAGGGGAATCAGAAACACGGGTATAGAACTGACTGAGGCCAGGTGTGGTGGCTCATGCCTGTAATCCCAGCACTTTGGGAGGCCGAGGCGGGTGGATCACCTGGGGTCAGGAGTTTGAGACCAGCCT
>NW_012103232.1:930199-931996 GCF_000951045.1 Mandrillus leucophaeus
GAGACAGCCAAGACTGAAAGGGAAAGGCTACTGAATGGGATCCATGAATGAGATGGTGAGCACAGCAGGCCAGATAAGATCATCAGGGTCAAAAATGAATTGTGCAGATAGGAGAAAAAAATTGCAATATGTAGGACTTGTATTTAGAATACATAAAAAACTCTTAAAACTTCAAAACAAGACTACAAACAATGCAATGTTACAAATAGGCAAAAGAATAAACACTTCCTTTGTGACAACAAATATGAAAATATGACGAATGAGTCATAAAGGAAATGTAAATTAAAACCAAATATCCATTAGAATGGCTAAAATAACTGACCAATACCAAGTGTTGGGGAGGATGCAGCAAAGCTGAAACTCTCATATACAGATGTCTGTAGGAGCTTTATTCCTAACAACCCCAAACTGGGTACAACCCAAATGTTAATTAACAAGGAAAGGGTAAACAAACTGTGGTACATGCATGCAACAGGACAGTACTCAGCAATAAAAGGAATTACTACTAATCCATGAAACAAGGACAAATCTGAAAAACACTATGCTAAATGAAAGAAGCCAAACACAAAGAGAACAAACTTTTAAATCCCATTTATATGAGATTCTAGAAAAGCTGAAGCTAACCTATAGTGATAGAAAGCCGTGGCCAGGTGCAGTGGCTCACACCTGTAATCCTATGACTTTGGGAGGCTGAGGTGGGCGGATGATGAGGTTAGGAGTTTGAGACCAGCTTGGCCAACATGGTGAAACCCCATCTCTACTAAAAATACAAAAATTAGCTGTGTGTGGTGGTGCAGGTCTGTAATCTCAGCTAGTCAGGAGGCCAAGGCAAGAGAATCGGTTGAACTTGAAGGGCGGGAGGTTGCAATGAGTCGAGATCGCGCCACTGCACTCCAGCCTGGGCGACAAAGCGAAACTCCGTCTCAAAAAAAAAAAAAAAAAAGATGAGAACTCTTGTTTTAAGGGCAATTTATAGATGCAGTGGAAATGGCAGGGACAGGAAACTAGTACAGAAGTTTGTATTCAAGAGAAAAAAACGTCAGTTTGGGATCTAAAAGGATGTGCATCAAATAACTTTAAAAACATTCAAATGTTAAAGTCAATTTTATTTATTAAATAATCACCTACATTACGTTAAGCACTGTGGATAAAGCAGTAAAAATAGAATGCTCTCTGCCCTCATTAAACTATATGAGAGGAGATAAAGAGACACAGAGGCCGGGCGCGGTGGCTCACACCTGTAATCCCAGCACTTTGGGAGGCTGCGGTGGGTGGATCACCTGAGGTCAGGAGTTCGAGACCTGCCTGATCAACATGGTGAAACTCCGTCTCCACTGAAAATACAAAAATTAGCTGTGCATGGTGCCGTGCATTTGTAGTCCCAGCTACTTGGGAGGCTGAGACAGGATAATCGCTTGAACCAGGGAAGCAGAGGTTGCAGTGAGCTGAGATCGTGCCACTGCACTCCAGCCTGGGTGACAGAGGGAGATTCCGTCACAAAAAAAAAAAAGAGAGAGAGACAGACATAGATATTAATAAACATATTTGTCATAAATATATGACTATATTATACATTATGATAACTGCTAAGGAAAATGCAAGTTATATAATTAATGTTATTAAGGATAACTAGAAAACTTAGTTTAAAATAGAAGCTTATGGAAGGCTCTTCTTCTCTTAAGGAAATTAGGAAAGCATTTAAACAGAGAACTGAAGGATGAGCCAGAATTAACCAGGTTGCCAATAGCACTCTCAAGTCAGTAAAACAATTAAAAAAAAAAAAAAAAAAAAAAAACC
>NW_012103232.1:932046-936147 GCF_000951045.1 Mandrillus leucophaeus
ACGCAGAAGGAAAGAAAAGAAAACCGTGCTTGCCTGAGGCACAAACTGACTGCAAAGGTGCCCAAAAAAGCTTTCTGAAGTGATGTAAATATTCTGTATCTTTATTGTGGTGGCAGTTACACAACTACATACATGTGTCAAGATTTCACTGAACAGTACACATAAAAAGATACATTTTATTGCATATAAATTATATCTCAAAAGATGATTTTAAAAAAAATTTAGCTGTGCTACAAAATTAACGGGTTGATTCTCTTTCATGGTTCATAAGCTTGTATTCAAGGAAATTCCAAGATAAATGCTCTCCAAACAAGTTTTGAGTAATGACAGTATCATTAGAATAAATGCCCAGCCTTCCACAATCATTTCAAAGGCTTTGACATAAAATTTCTAATATTTTTAGGTTTTCTTCCCATCCTCTCCATCCCGTCATTATAGTCATGTCTCATAGTAGAGGCTCAATATTTGTGGATAATATATCCACCTTATTTAGACAAACGTTATTATCATGCACAAGCACCATATACTGCAGCAACTAAAATGCTACCTATCAACTGTTAATGGGTTATTTTTAGGGAAAGCTATTAAGCTGTTCTCTAAGCCACCCATTTTGGTGAACTTTAATTATCTGAATACGAAACTACAGTACTTTGTTTCACAGATAAAAATTAACTTGTCTTCAGCTGCTAAGTTAGACTGAGCCAAACTAATGTTCCAAAAATAAATAGGTAGATAATACTAATGACTGCTTTAAAAGAAAATGTATTCCAAAAAAAAAGAAAATGTATTCCTTACTTTAGGTTGGTTCTCTGACAATTCACTAACCAAGAAAAACAGTGCAGAGGTTTTTTTTTTTTCAGATGCTGCAAACCATTAAGTGAACAATTAAAAGCTAGCCTAAGGTTATTTTAGCCATAAAACCAGTAACAGTAAATGCTTTGCATTTATAATTATTTTAAGAGCTAATGTTCCAATGTACTATAGGTACCATGGCTTAAAATATGGTCATTAACAAGTGTGCAACTTCTCTAGAAAAGGTGCCCTGGAGAGCCCAGAGCTTGAACAAGTTTTGTTGGTTACATATGCATTTGTCAATTTCTTCAGTAATAAAATAGGCTAAAAGACCCAGAAAAGGTTTCAATTCTGGTCCTATCCCTCACTAGCTGAGAGACACTAGTTGAGTTACCTAGTATCTGTGAGCAACCATTTGCTTGGCTAGAAGATGAGGAAAGTCCGGGGGTTGTGAAGATTACAGAAAAAGCAGATGCAGCCTAAAAGATAGTAAGTCTTCAAAAAAAAGTTGTAAGGTCTTTTAAAAATTATTTTACTTGGCCGGGTGTGGTGACTCACGCTTGTAATCCCAGCACTTTGGGAGGCTCAGGCGGGCGGTCACAAGGTCAGGAGATCAAGACCATCCTGGCTGACATGGTGAAACCCCATCTCTACTAAAAGTACAAAAAAATAGCCGGGCATGGTGGCGGGCACCTGTGGTCCCTGCTACTCGGGAGGCTGAGGCAGGAGAATGGCGTGAACCCAAGAGGTGGAGGTTGCAGTGAGCTGAGATCATGTCACTGCACTCCAGCCTGGGCGACAGAGCAAGACTCCATCTCAAGAAAAAAAAAAAATTATTTTACTTATTATTATTCATTATATTTATCATGTGATACCCTAAAAAGGAAGTAACATCAGAAAAGAACACTGAGCTTCAAATCAGGAGGTCTGAGTTTTAGTCCTATTTCCTACATATATGCTTTGATAATGTTGGCCAAGTTACCAAAAGAAGATTCCATTATTTCATGTTCACGCTACATCCAAACATAAGCAGCACAAAACAAAAAATATGGATAAAGAGAATGAAAAAAAAACCCCACACTCAGTTATACATGTGTATGCATAGACACTGACATAAAGGAAGACTTGTACTGACATATTCAGAAAAGGTTCCACAAACTTTTGGTGAACTGTAGTACCCAAATTATTAAAGAAGTATGAAAAACATTTCTCTCTTCATGAATAGGAAAAATAAGTCTATTTTACTTGATCTAAGATACACTATCAGGATTTAGTATTGTGACTATCCATCATCTTAAAAATCCATAACCAAGCAGCTTTGTTTTACTTAAAGCATGCTAGGGTAGCCCAAAGTGAGACTTGGTAACAGATACTCTCTAACGCAAAGCAGTTACTACTTAGAAGTGTTCTGAACTTGCCATGAGAAAGAAAAGGAGACCCTGATGAAATAGATGGGATACCCACTTCTTGATCACTTCCCTACATTTCCTTTCTCCTCAATTATTTCCTCCCACTTTCAGTGGAAAAGAACTTTACAATGGTCTGGGTGAGACCAGCTGGCGGTGAGTTATGACAACAACTAGAAGTAATATCAACACACACCAAGAGCATTAAGTGACCTGAGGTAGAGTGAGAAAATGAGGAAGGACCACATTTAATCATAATGATCATAGTCATTAGCACAGTGCTAAGAACTTAAGAAAAATTCTTATATTATCTTCACCACAACCCTATGAAGCATAACCCCTACTTTATAGATGAAGAAACTGAGGCAGAATGGAGGGTCAATTAACTTGTTCATGATTACATACCTAGTAGTTGACAGAACTGAGATTCAAATTCAGGTGTGCTGCCCCCAAAACCCATGTTCTGAACCATGACACCTTATATAGGCCAATAGTCCTTGGCCACAGCCTCTTGTGGTGATCAACCAAGTTCAGGTTCATCATTGAGCCAGATTCAAACAGGTCAATTGAAAAGAAGCTGAAGAAGGCAGGCAGTAAGGACAAGAAAAATAGTAATAATGATCATGATATAGAAAATGTACTGCCTCCCAAAGTAGCCTATAGTTTTGGCTACTTAGATCTATTTCCTCAGGATAAGTCAAAACCTGTCTCTCCTGAAATAAGGCAAGTATGTGTTGTAAATGAGGTGTGGGAGTATGGGAGAGCAGGCTGGAAGGCAAAAGATGTGAAAGCAAACCAGGCACAGGGAAGGTGAGAAAGGGACCCGAATGGGGACAAGTTAAAAGAACACATTGAAGACTCAGCAGAAAGAATCCAGAGATGTTTAGTGCTGCCAATCATGACAATTAAAGTGATTTTCTCCAGCATGTATCAGCAGTCTGAGCAAGATCAGACAAAATAAACAGTAGGGTTCCTGTACAGCGGGAGTTGAGGGATCAGGAGAACTGAGAGAATCCGGTCACAGTGGGGAGGTTAGCAGACAGAATCCAGAGCAAGGCCAGAGAGGACCAGCACACCGGGAAAACATAAAGGTGAGGGTCTCAACCCAGGGGACCTCAGGGAGAGAGGGCAGGATAGGGAGCCATAGTCTGAAAAGAGGATGATCTACTTTGTCATGGTGACCCTGGCATGCTTTTGTAAGCTGTACCCAACGAGTCAAGTCAAAGGAAGAGATGCTCAGACGACCACCTCTGTCACCGAAACAATAGAGTGAAGAAATGCAAATATTTTCTGAACTGCTTTACTTTCAGAAATATTAAACACCTGTCTCAGAAATGAGGAAAATGACTCTCTAAGAGGGGGAAAATGTTTAAACTTGCAGTATTCAGTATTACTATCTAAACTGAAAAGAACTGCCTGCACAACTAAGCAGGTGGTGAGATGTTATATAACAGATGCTAAACTAGGTAAAGTGGAAAAATGTAATACATAATTATAACTTTTAAATGCCAGTAAGAAAATCTTCAGTCAGCTCTGGAAAACTAATTTTACTTCTTTTCATGAAAAAGTTGCAGTTGGTTTCTTTTGCAACCTGTCATGATAGAAGAGGAATTGCAGAAGGAAAGGAAGATCCTAAACAAAACTGATAATCATTCATCTGTATGTGTTTTAAAATATATGCAAGGAAGTTTTCATATATGGCTGGTGGGAATGCAAACTGTACAACTCTTCTGGAGGGGAATTGGGCAGTACCTAACAAAATTATATATGTGTACATCTTTTAACCCAGCAAACCTACTTCTAAGAATCTACTCTGGCCAGGCGCAGTGGCTCACGCCTGTAATCCCAGCACTTTGGGAGGCCGAGACGGGCGGATCACGAGGTCAGGAGATCAAGACCATCC
>NW_012103232.1:936197-943947 GCF_000951045.1 Mandrillus leucophaeus
TCTGGCCAGGCGCAGTGGCTCACGCCTGTAATCCCAGCACTTTGGGAGGCCGAGACGGGCGGATCACGAGGTCAGGAGATCAAGACCATCCTGGCCAACATGGTGAAATCCCGTCTCTACTAAAAAATAGAAAAAATTAGCTGGGCATGGTGGCAGGAGCCTGTAGTCTCAGCTACTCGGGAGGCTGAGGCAGGAGAATGACGTGAACCCGGGAGGTGGAGTTTGCAGTGAGCCGAGATCGCGCCACTGCACTCCAGCCTGGGTGACAGAGCGAGACTCCGTCTCAAAAAACAAAACAACTGTAATCCCAGCACTTTAGGAGGCCGAGACGGGCGAATCACGAAGTCAGGAGATCGAGACCATCCTGGTTAACACGTTGAAACCTCGTCTCTACTAAAAAAAAAAATACAAAAAACTAGCCAGGCGAGGTGGTGGGCACCTGTAGTCCCAGTTACTCCGGAGGCTGAGGCAGGAGAATGGCGTAAACCCGGGAGGCGGAGCTTGCAGTGAGCTGAGATCCCGCCACTGCACTCCAGCCTGGGCGACGGAGCGAGACTCCCTCTCAAAAAAAAACAAAAAAACAAAAAAAAACAAAAAACAAACAACAAAAACCAAACAAACAAAAAAACAAAAAAAAAATCTACTCTGAAGGTACACCCCCAATGATATGGGAGAAAAAAAAAAACATATGCACAAGGTTATCCACTGTAGCACTATTTGTAATTGCAAAATACTGGAAACAATCTAAATGCCCACACATTGGAGGAGACTGAAGACACTATGGTATATCCACATGGAGTATTATGCAGCAGTAAAAATAAATGAAAATCATTCTAAGATGTCTAAGAACTGACACAGAATGAATTCCAAGATACATTGTTAAGTGAAAAAAGCAAAGTAAAAAAAGATTTAGACTATGCTATCCTTCATATAAGAAATGGGAATAAGAACACATACAGATACCTGCTTATTTGTACAAAAGAAATACAGGAAGGATACACTAGAAACTAAAGAGATCAGCTACCCACAGGGGATAGGTGGGAAAGGGATAAAAGGAAATGGGAATGGATGGTAGGGATAAGGAAGGGGTGATTACTTCTCTGAGTATATCTTTTGTATAGATGACTCAAAACCAGAGTAATGTAGCACATACTAAAAAAATTTAAAAACTCAGAATACAAACAATAACAAGCGAATCTAACTGCATTACAAACGAATAACATAACCACACTGAAGAGCATGAGGAAGAAACTTTGAAAACCTATTTTGACTGAATATCGTAAAGCTAAACAAAGCCATAAAAACTGTAACACAAATCCTGTTACCTAGTTAGTAAATTTGTGTTTCTCACAAAGATATGGGTTAGCAATTCTGACACTAATTCATATTGACAGTGGTACTGAAAAAGTAAGTTTTAAAAAATGAAGGATAATGACAGCCTAATAATTGGCAAAATAATTACAAATATGGGGGAAGGCTAAAATAAACCATACAGTGTTGGATTAGAATGAGATATCAGTATGAACTCATTTGTAACATATACACAGACATACACAGAAATAAACATAGATACATGTGTAATATGTAGCTGAGTATACATAAGCCTATTTCCTAGTTCTGTTTGCTGAGAAGACTTAGAAGCAGTGACACCCGGTAGCAATGAGCACACTTAAAAGCATACTGACAGCCAGGCTGTAATCCCATTTTGGGAGGCCAAGGTGGGTGGATCATTTGAGGTCAGGAGTTTGAGACCAGCCTGGTCAACATGGTGCAACTCCTCCTTTACTAAATAAATACATTCCTTTACTAAATAAATAAAAAAATTAGCCCGGCGTGGTGGCGGGCACCTGTAATCGTAGCTACTCAGGAGGCTGAGGTAGGAGAATTGCTTGAACCCAGGAGGCGGAGGTTGCAGTGAGCCGAGATCATGCCATTGCACTCCAGCCTAGGGGACAGAGCTATTGAAAGGGCCTAGATGCCAATCTGAAAGAGCAAACAAAAGCTGAAATTTCTAACAATCTGAGCAACAAAATAAATCACAGTATTAGACTAAGTCCATAGAAAAAAACATGCATCCATGAATCCACACCTACATAAACAAGTGAATACATGACAGGGAGGATAGCTCTTCCTTACAGATGCACTCCAATTAATACAGAAGGAATGAAGGAAACTGGGGGGAAAAATCAGACTTAGGCAAAAACCACAATAATAGTTGCAGATAAGACCCATGGATGGATGCTAAAATTAGTGAGTAAAATTGATCACAGTCTCAGAGTACATCCCCTAAGATATCTACGACAATAGCTGTAAAAGGATAAACAGGCAGATACCACCTTAACCAAATGATTAACATCTAAGGACACGGCAACATCATGAATTCTCAGATACGATGTGCTGAGAAGGGCACAGCACTTAAAAATGCATAACCTCATTCTAATCATGAAAAAAATCAGACAAGGCCAGGTGCGGTGGCTCACGCCTGTAATCCCAGCGCTTTGGGAGGCCAAGGCGGTTGGATCATCTGAGGTCAGGAGTTCGAGACCAGCCTGGCCAACGTGATGAAACCTCGTCTCTATTAAAAACACAAAAAACTAGCCAGACACAGTGGTGAGCGCCTGTAATCCCAGCTATTTGGGAGGCTGAGGCAGGAGAATCGATTGAACCTAGGAGACAGAGGTTGCAGTGAGCCAAGATCGCGCCACTGCACTCTAGCCTGGGCAACAAGAGCAAAACACTGTCTGAAACAAACAAAAAATCAGACGAGCCAAATGCAGTGGCTCACACCTGTAATCCCAGCTATTTGGGAGGCTAAGGCAGCAGGACTGCTTTAGCCCAGGAGTTTGAGGAAGACCCTGTCTCAAAACAACAAAAAAATCCCTAAGAAGAACTGTCCTGGACTGTGCGTATGTGCATATATGAATTGGGATTTTATCTTTTAAAGGACCCCAAGTGATTCCAAAGCTCAACTAAGATGGAGAGTTACTGCACCAACCCTTTTCTTCTCAGCTCACTTTGTCCTGGGCCCGTATCTCATGGTTTTAGGTCTACCGTGCAAGTACCTTCTCTACAGAACAAAGACAAAACAATAGAACCCAAATTCTTCCAATTCCCTTTGGGATCTATTCCCTTCTCCTGCCTACCAGTATGAACTTCCATGGGATTATGCTGATGAGGAAAAACAAATTACATTTAAGTGACTGATACCAAAAACTGGAATTACTTCACAGATGAGAAACCTGGTCCCAGATACAATGCACCTTCCGGTCCTCAGTATATTCAATTTTAAAATCATTGTTTTGATTTTGATTTCTAATTGTTAAGCTGAAGTGTTTCTTTAAATTTTTAAGTTGTTTAAAATGTGTGTGTGTGTGTGTGTGTGTAAGAGAGATCTTGCTGCCCCATCCTCATCAATCTCCACCCATTACCATTTTTATTAGTTGCTTATCTTTCCATTATTTCCTCATGCAAACACAAATACACATTAATTTACTTACACATATTAAAGTGATTTCTAAATATGAGGAGGCATCAGACTCATCCAGGGAGCTTTTTAAACATGCGGACACTTAGTTTCTATTTTGTACCTACTGACTGAACAAAACTCCTGGACAGTGGAGCCTGGAACTTGACAGAGTTCTCCCAGGCAGTTTTCTGTGACAGACACACCTTTCAAGGTATTTACCCCAGCCCATATCACCTTAACCCAATAGGGATCTGTCCCATTTTGTCTGTGCTGATGAGAGTACTGCTCCTGGCCACAGCTGATGAGGTACTACCCAGCCCAGACAAGAGTCCATTCTAAGGCAGAGCTGGGCCAACTAGCTCTTCTCAGAGAGCCTGGAACTGGAGCATAGAGACTCCAAGGGGCCAGGCTGGCTGGCAGAAGACTATCTGGTTGCATAACTGGGAATGCTGGGATGGACCACATGCACCCAGACTTCATCCTGCAGAGAGAGAAGAGCCAAGCAGTAGACAGATCTGGACTGCAGAAACAAGGCCTGCTGCTCCACAGAGAACGACAGAAGTACTGCCTTGGTTCCCAGTGACTTCCCAATTCATCAATCTAGTCCTCCATTCCTCGGGTCTTCAGTAGGTTTTCTGGAGTGAGTGAAGGCAGCAGGAGTTTCAGCAGTCGTCCTGCAGATCATCTGTTACTCTGAATATGCAGTGGGTTAGTGCTGTGGGCGTGGCTGTTATCTGGGGGCAGGCTGAAAAGCTGCAACATTGCCACTGACTCTGGCAGTTATTTCTCCGTCTAGGTCTTTGCTTGTGTTTGGAACAGATGTATTTACTGCTCAAGAGTGCAAGTGAGGAGACAATATGGGAAGAAAAGAAACTTATTTCAGAAATAAGATTTCCACTGTAACTTGAGAAATAAAAAAATTTGAGTAATTTCACAAGAACTCATAATTCTGTTTGACTAGTATTCCGTAGGATGACAGTGGCAATGTGGCAGCTTTTCAACCTGCCCCCAGATAGCAGCTATGCCCACAACACTAACCCACGATACATTCAGAGTAACAGATGATCTCCAGGACGAATGTTCAAACTTGTGCCGTCTTCACTCACTCCTGAAAACTTACTTATGTGATAGAGTATATTTGAAGAAATCACCTTAAAACTATTCAACTTTTATTTTGGGTCAAGATACAAAGCCTTAGTCTTGGAAGTCCTGAAACCTGAATTCAAGTTCTTGCACAGTCATAGCTCTGTGCTTGTAACCTCGGGCAATTATCTTAACCTCACTGAACCTCAGTATCTTCCTCTGTAAAATGTAAAGAATACTTATCTCACATATAAGGTTACTTGGATGAATAGGTATATGAACTTGTTTCATAAATTCAATACAAATACAAACAGTGTCACTGCCATCTAGATTTTTATCACTTTCATCTCCAATCTCATTTTTTCATTATTTTAATATAATTTTAAATAATTACTTTTTCTTTTTTTTTGAGATGGAGTCTCGCTCTGTCACCCAGGCTGGAATGCAGTGGCGCGACCTCTGGTCACTGCAACCTCCACCTCCCAGGTTCAAGCGATTCTCCTGTTTCAGCCTCCCAAGTAGCTGGGATTACAGGCACCCTGTAATTCTTTCATATTTTTAGTAGAGATGGGGTTTCACCATGTTGGGCAGGCTGGTCTCGAACTCCTCGTCTCAAGTGATCTGCCTGCCTTGGCCACCCAAAGTGCTAGGATTATAGGGGTGAGTCACCACACCTGGCCCTTAAATAATTAAATTTAATAATCATCATTCTTATGCTTTTTGTTGATAATTGTAAACTCTGCACTAGTTTTCCTTATATTTCTTTTCCTTTTTTTTTTTTTTTTGATACAGAATCTCGCCTTGACTGGAATGCAGTAGTGCAATCTTGGCTCACTGCAACCTCTGCCTCCCGGGTTCAAGAGATTTTCCCATCTCAGCCTCCCGAGTAGCTGGGATTACAGGTGCCCGCCACCTCAGCAGAGACAGAGTTTCGCCATGTTGGCCAGGCTGGTCTCAAATCCCTGCCCTCAGGTGATCCACCTGCTTTGGCCTCCCAAAGTGCTGGGGTTACAGGCATGAGTCACCAGGCCTGGCCAGTTTTCCTTATATTTCGTTAGATACAAAAATTATGAGGCTGGGAGCGGTGGCTCATGGTGTAATCCTAGCACTTTGGGAGGCCGAGGCGGATGGATCACTTGAGGTCAGGAGTTCGAGACCAGCCTGACCAACATGGTGAAACCCTGCCTCTACTAAAAATATAAAATTAGCCAGGCATGGTGCTGCATGCCTGTAATCCTAGTTACTTGGGAGGCTGAGGCAGGAGAATCACTTGAACCAGGGAGGCAGAGCTGCAGTGAGCCAAGATCGAGCAAAACTCCATCACAAAAAAAAATATATATTATGTGTGTATATATATACACACACACACATATATGCTAATTTCTAGAACATGATAACTACATAGGACTTTAAAATAGTTAAAAGTACTACCATAGAGTCTAAGTGACTTAGCCAGTCACCCAAAAACAGAGCTAGGATTAACCCTTATTCGTTCTTCTAAATTCTATGTTCTTTCCATTATACAAGAATGTGCCCAGAAAGTCCTACACAACAGAACTCTGGGAAGAGCTAAGCTGAGAAATGGTACAGAATGCCGCCTTCAAAACCCAGGAAAATAAACACATTATAAACAAAGAACAAAGATAAGACTCAACTGCAAGGAACACAGCAAGCAAATTTTAAAGGGCAGCCCAGGAAGGAGCTGGGAGTGTTAAGTACAAACCATCAAGGCTCAAGAGAAAAGGAGACGGCTTCACAGAATCAGAAGTCCACAAAAAGTCAGGCATGATGGCTCACACCTGTAATTCCAGCATTTGGGGAAGCTGAAGCAGGTGGATGGCTTGCCCCTATGAGTTTCAGACCAGCCTGGGCAACACAGAAAGTAGTCTCCATTAACACAAAACATTTTAAAAATTAGCTGGGCATGATGGCTCCTGTCTGTAGTCCCAGTTACTCGGGAGGCTGAACTGAGGGAGGAAGGGGCCCAGGAGTTGGAGACTGCAGTGAGCTATGATCACTGCAGTCTAGCCTGGGCAACAGAGACCCAGTCTCTAAACCTAACTAAAGAAATAAATAGCAGGAAGAAGAAAAAAAGAAAGATCTAGAATGTAGGAAGAGAATGAGAAGACACATACCCGGACCCAGCCAAAAAAATTAAAAATTGACAATGATTACTCTCGAAATTGATGTTATGAAATCAATGCCAAATACATAAATAAATAAATCCTGATACAAAATAGTAAAATGCATGCAGAAATGTAAGCAAACAAGAGTGCAAAAGAACACTTGCACACTCAAGAGTCAAGTAGGGCTGGTTCTACATTGTTAAAGGAGATAGAGGCTGGTTGCTACATGCTGGGGGAGGGAAGAAATGGAGAGTGACTGCGAATGGGAGTGGGGTTGCTTTTTGAGGTAATAAAAGGTTCTGGGATTAGAGGATTAGACAGTGGTGGTGGTTCCAAAACTTTGTTAATGTATACTGAAAACAACTAAATTATATACTTTTTAAAGGTGGAGTTTTTCTTTTCTCTGGTAGGTAAATTATGTCAAAAAAAAAAAAAAAAGGTCCCTTAAAATAAAAATCCCTATTCTCAGATCATTATTTCAGGAGCTAACATTTAAAAGAGAGATCCTTTCACTCTGGAAAGCTGACAGTAATCAAAACAGGGCATGAAAGCCTGGAGTAGGGAGACAGATCAGCTCTGGGAGTTGGGGTGGGGAAGAAGAGAGAAAAGGCATCTTGATGATACTTTTTATCCTGGCCAACCCACTTCACCAGAGAAGAAAAGCTGATAAGCACTCAAGACAGAGGCCCTACAGTAAAAAATTTAGTAGTATATAGGCCGGGTGTGGCAATTTGCACCTGTAATCCCAGCACTTGGGGAGGCTGAGGCAGGCAGATCACTTGAGGTCAGGAGTTCAAGACCAGCCTGGTCAACACAGAAAAACCAGTCTCTACTAAAAATACAAAAATTAGCCAGATGTGGTAGTGGTGCAAGCTTGTAGTCCCAGCTGCTTGGGAGGCTGAGGCAGGATAATCACTTGAACCCAGGAGGCAGAGGTTGCAGTGAGCCGAGATCATGCCACTGCACTCCAGCCTGGGCGACACAGTGAGACTCTAAAAAACAAACAAACAGACCAGTGAGACTCTAAAAAACAAAAAAACACATACAGAATTTAAAAGTATACATCTAGGGGGAG
>NW_012103232.1:943997-967206 GCF_000951045.1 Mandrillus leucophaeus
GTTCTTTCCATTATACAAGAATGTGCCCAGAAAGTCCTACACAACAGAACTCTGGGAAGAGCTAAGCTGAGAAATGGTACAGAATGCCGCCTTCAAAACCCAGGAAAATAAACACATTATAAACAAAGAACAAAGATAAGACTCAACTGCAAGGAACACAGCAAGCAAATTTTAAAGGGCAGCCCAGGAAGGAGCTGGGAGTGTTAAGTACAAACCATCAAGGCTCAAGAGAAAAGGAGACGGCTTCACAGAATCAGAAGTCCACAAAAAGTCAGGCATGATGGCTCACACCTGTAATTCCAGCATTTGGGGAAGCTGAAGCAGGTGGATGGCTTGCCCCTATGAGTTTCAGACCAGCCTGGGCAACACAGAAAGTAGTCTCCATTAACACAAAACATTTTAAAAATTAGCTGGGCATGATGGCTCCTGTCTGTAGTCCCAGTTACTCGGGAGGCTGAACTGAGGGAGGAAGGGGCCCAGGAGTTGGAGACTGCAGTGAGCTATGATCACTGCAGTCTAGCCTGGGCAACAGAGACCCAGTCTCTAAACCTAACTAAAGAAATAAATAGCAGGAAGAAGAAAAAAAGAAAGATCTAGAATGTAGGAAGAGAATGAGAAGACACATACCCGGACCCAGCCAAAAAAATTAAAAATTGACAATGATTACTCTCGAAATTGATGTTATGAAATCAATGCCAAATACATAAATAAATAAATCCTGATACAAAATAGTAAAATGCATGCAGAAATGTAAGCAAACAAGAGTGCAAAAGAACACTTGCACACTCAAGAGTCAAGTAGGGCTGGTTCTACATTGTTAAAGGAGATAGAGGCTGGTTGCTACATGCTGGGGGAGGGAAGAAATGGAGAGTGACTGCGAATGGGAGTGGGGTTGCTTTTTGAGGTAATAAAAGGTTCTGGGATTAGAGGATTAGACAGTGGTGGTGGTTCCAAAACTTTGTTAATGTATACTGAAAACAACTAAATTATATACTTTTTAAAGGTGGAGTTTTTCTTTTCTCTGGTAGGTAAATTATGTCAAAAAAAAAAAAAAAAGGTCCCTTAAAATAAAAATCCCTATTCTCAGATCATTATTTCAGGAGCTAACATTTAAAAGAGAGATCCTTTCACTCTGGAAAGCTGACAGTAATCAAAACAGGGCATGAAAGCCTGGAGTAGGGAGACAGATCAGCTCTGGGAGTTGGGGTGGGGAAGAAGAGAGAAAAGGCATCTTGATGATACTTTTTATCCTGGCCAACCCACTTCACCAGAGAAGAAAAGCTGATAAGCACTCAAGACAGAGGCCCTACAGTAAAAAATTTAGTAGTATATAGGCCGGGTGTGGCAATTTGCACCTGTAATCCCAGCACTTGGGGAGGCTGAGGCAGGCAGATCACTTGAGGTCAGGAGTTCAAGACCAGCCTGGTCAACACAGAAAAACCAGTCTCTACTAAAAATACAAAAATTAGCCAGATGTGGTAGTGGTGCAAGCTTGTAGTCCCAGCTGCTTGGGAGGCTGAGGCAGGATAATCACTTGAACCCAGGAGGCAGAGGTTGCAGTGAGCCGAGATCATGCCACTGCACTCCAGCCTGGGCGACACAGTGAGACTCTAAAAAACAAACAAACAGACCAGTGAGACTCTAAAAAACAAAAAAACACATACAGAATTTAAAAGTATACATCTAGGGGGAGAAAAAAACTGTAGGGCTCATGCCTGTAATCCCAGCACTCTGGGAAGCTGCGGCTGTGGACTCCTTGAGCCTAGAAGTTCGAGATCAGCCCTGGGCAATATGCAGAAACCCAGCCTCTACAAAAAAATACAAAAAAATTATCTGTAGCTGGGTGTGGTGGCGTGTGCCTGTAATCCCAGCTACTCAGGAGGCTGAGGTAGGAGAATCGCTTGAACTCAAAAGGCAGAGGTTGCAGTGAGCCAAGACTGCCCCACTGCACTCCTGCCTGGAAGACAGAGCGAGACTCCGTCTCAAAATTTAAAAAAAAAAAAAAAAATCTGGGGTGATGGTGTGCGCCTGTGGTCCCAACTACTTGGGAGGCTGAGGTGGTAGAAACACCTGAGCCCAGGAGGTTCTGCAGTGAGCCATGATCATGCCATTGCACTCTAGCCTGGGCAACAAAGTGAGGTTGTCTCTAAAAAGTTAAAAGTAAATTAAAACTAAAATGAGGGCCAGGTGTGGTCGCTCACGCCTGTAATCCCAGCACTTTGGGAGGCCAAGGTGGGAGGATCACTTGAGTCCAGGAGTTCGAGACCAGCCTGGGCAACATAGTGAGCTCCTGTCTCTTGAAAATAAAAAATTTAAAAATTTTTAAAAAATGAAAAAATGAAACAATACAAATGCCCAACAAATGAGGAACAGTTATATAAACAACTTGTTTTTAATACAATTTAACGTTATGTTGATGTTACATGTTGGAGTCAGATACATAGAAAGAGGAAAAAATAGGACACACAGTATGGGATAATCATTAAGTAGGCTTAAAAAACAAAACAATCCTTGCTGAGAACTGGTTCAGCAGAGCAAAGGGAGCTTTAGCCTGAAGTGGGAGGGAGAAAGTGAAACAGTGGGCAGGGCCCTGAAAGAAACAAGGATAGTAGTGCTTCAAAGGGAAGTAGAGGTTTTGGCTTTGTTTTATTTTTAGGACAGGAGAGTCATCAGCCCCTAGGAATTTGGATGAGATCATCCAGAGAGAGCGTATGGAACACAGAGGGCCCAAGAACTAAGAACAAAGAGTCAAAGACTTGGGAAAACCAGAGGTATCTCAGCAAAGTAGTAGATGTAACTTTTTAAAAAGGAAATGGCTTATAACATCAAGTGCTCCAGAAAAAAATTAAAATCTTTCGATTTTCCAGGGAGAATGGCAAAAAAAGGGGAAAAAGAATCTTTGGTGAGGAAGGCCTTCAGGAAAAAGCAACCAGTCCAGAAAGATCAAAATCAAAACAGACTGTACATACAGTGTGCACACCATCAGTTCAGAGTGCAAGAGTGGGGGTAGGCAGTAAAGTCTGGCTGTCATAGGCAGAAGAGGTGGGCAAAGAAAGCAGAGCGAGCAGGATGAACCGTTCCCGAGAGAGCCTGGCTATGAAGGGGAGAGAACAAATGGCACTTGTCTTGCAGACTCTGAGGCAGGGCCTAGGAAGTTAAATTTAGGACTACATATCAATTTAAAAGTACTGGATAGAGTAACAAAGAGTGATTTTTCAGTAAGTGTTGTACAGCAGAAGGCTTGTTTTTGTTGATTTTAAAAATCTTTCATGGGAGACTGGAGAGATGCTGGTCAAAAAATACAACATTAAAACAAAATCTTTCACTATAAAACTAGCTAATACGGCCAGGCGTGGTGGCTCACACCTGTAATTCCAGCACTTTGGGAGGCTGAGGCGGGTGGATCACCTGAGGTCAGGAGTTTGAGACCAATCTGGCCAACATCATGAAACCCTGTCTCTACTAAAAATACAAAAATTAGCCGAGCCGTGGTGGTGTGGGCCTGTAATTCCAGCTACTTGGGAGGCGGAGACAGGAGAATTGCTTGAACCCGGAGGCGGAGGTTGCAGTGAGCTGAGATGGTACCACTGCACTCCGGCCTGGGCGACAGAGCAAGACTCGGTCTCAAAAAAATAAATTAAGTAATTAGTTTTTAAAAACTGCTAGTACAACTTCAGAAAACTAAGAATATGATTTTAAATAAAAATAGTAACTAAACTAAAAAAACAAATCCTGTATAAGCCCTTAGTTACTTGGGAAGTCATTTAAAAGTTAAGCCCATTATCGTCTCAAGTTCCAAAACTTATTGGAAGGTAAATATCAAAAGTGTGGTGCTGGCACTAAGAAAAAGGATATAGATTGATGGGACAGAAATGAAAATCTAGAAATAAAACCATCTATGGTCAACTGATTTTTGACAAGGCTGCCAATACCACTCAGTGGGGAAAGGATAGTCTTTTCAACAAATGATGCTGGTACCACTAGACAGCCATGTGTAAATGAATAAAGCTGGATCCTTACACTTCACAATATACAATGGCTCAAACACTTAAATGTTAGAGCTAGAACAATAAAACTCTACGAAGAAACATACGGATAAATCTTCAGGGTAAACCCTGAAAATCTGGCAATGGATTCTTACATATATATGACATGAAAAGCATAAGCAATGAAAGAAAAATAGATAAACTGGACTTGATCAAAATTTAAGAAGTTTGTGCTTCAAAGGACACTAGAAAGAAAATGAAGACAACTCAGAGAATGGGAGAAAAATATTTGCATATCATGTATTTGATAAGGAATTTGTATCTAGAATGTATAAAGAATTTTAAAAACTCAATCATAGGAACCGGGCATGGTGGCTCACACCTGTAATCTCAGCACTTTGTGAGGCCGAGGTTGGCGGATTACCTGAAGTCAGAGGTTTGAGACCAGCCTGCCCAACATGGTGAAACCCCATCTCTACTAAAAATACAAAAATTAGCTGGGCATGGTGGCGGGTGCCTATAATCACGGCTACTCGCGAGGCTGAGGCAGGATAATCGCTTGAACTGGGGAGGCAGAGGTTGAGGTGAGCTAAGATCGCATCACTGCACTCCAGCCTGGGCAACAGAGTGAGACTCTGTCTCAAAAACAAAAACAAAACAAACAAAAAAACTCAGTAATAGGCCAGGCATGGTGACTCATGCCTGTAATCTTAGCACATTGAGAGGCTGAGGTGGGAGGACTGCTTGAGCCCAGGAGTTTAAGACCAGTCTGGGCAACATGGCAAGTCCCTGTCTCTACAAAAAATTAAAAATTAGCCAGATATGGTGGTGCATGCCTGTGATCCCAGTTACTTGGGAGGTTAAGGCAGGAGGACTGCTTGAGCCCAGGAGTTCAAGGCTGCAACGAGCCGTGATCACATCACTGAACTGCAGCCTGGATGACACAGTGAGACCCTGTCTCTAATAAAAAATAAAAAGATCAATACTTCAATGTATGTTTAAATGGTTAAGCACAGAATTACCATAGGACCCGGTAAATGAAAACCATGACCACACAGAAACCTGAACACAAATGTTCGTAGCAGCATTATTCATAATAATAAAAAGATGGAAACAAACCAAGCTCCATCAACTGATAGACAAGCAAAAGGTGGTGTAGCCACACAATGGACTATTATTCAGCCATAAAAATGGAATGAAGTACTGATACATGCTACAACACGGATGAACCTTGAAACATTACACTAAGTTAAAGAAGCCACATGTGATGCCATTTATACAAAATGTCCAGATAGGCAAATCTATACAGATAGAAATTAGATTGGTAGTTGCTTTACATTGAAAAAGAAGGGGAGAGAGAGAGAGTAAATAGTTAAAGGGTACAGGATTGGTTTCTTTCTTTCTTTCTTTTTTTGACACAGGGTCTTGCTTTGTTGCCCAGGATAGAGTGCAGTCGCATGGTCACAGCTTACTATAGCCTTGACCTAGGCTCAAGCAATTCTCCTGCCTCAGCCTCCCGAGTAGCTGGGACCTCAGGGCCATGCTAGAGTTCCTGGCTAACTTTTTTTTTTTTTTTTGGTACAAACTGGGTTTCACTATTTTACCCAGGCTGGTCTCAAACTCCTAGGCTCAAGCGATACTCCTGCCTATGCCTACCAAAGTGCTGAAATTGTAGGTGTGAGCCACTGTATCCAGTCAAGGGTTTCTTGTTGAGGTGATTATTCTAAAAATTGACTTTGATGGTTATTAAACATATCTGTGTATCTATTTTAAAAAGCTACTTTGGGAGGCCGAGGTGGGCAGATCATGAGGTCAAGAGATCGAGATCATCCTGGCCAACATGGTGAAACCCCGTCTCTACTAAAAATACAAAAATCAGCCGGGTGTGGTGGTGCACACCTGTAATCCCAGCTACTCGGGAGGCCGAGGTGGCAGAATCGCTTGAACCCAGGAGGCTGAGATTGCAGTGAGCCGAGATTACACCACTGCACTCCAGTCTGGCGACACAGACTCCATATCAAGAAAAAAACAAAACAAAACAAAACAAACAAAAAACAACATGCTGAATTGTACACTTTAAAAGGGTGAAATGTTAGCAAAATATATCTCAATAAAGCCTTGGTTCTTTTGAAGTTAAGTCCCTGGGGCAAGAAATATACTAGATGAACTTGGAACATATTGTAGCGCCAGGAAGGTGCCAAAAATTTTTTTTACATGTAAATAATTAAGGTATGTCAAAGAGACACAGAAGCCAACTGAAAGAGCTCCCAATGCCCAAAGCTGGAAAAATATAAGCACCAAAATTGAAGTGCCACTGGGATTGTAATCCAAAATATAAAATTAATATTCACAAGTCCATAGTGATACACACAAATGGGGAGAAGAGACAATCTCCCAAATAGAAGAATACCAAATAATTTATGTTGCTACTCCACCATCAAGGAGGTGGAAGGTAACTCCCTACTCCTTCAGTGTGGGGTACACTTAATGACTTGCTTCCAGTGAGTACATTATGCAAAGAGGAGAAAACAGTGAGACGCCTGGCAAACACCACTTTAGCCAGGTGATCAAGGTCAACAACAAGAGTGTTCTGTTGACAGTATATGCCCTTGGTGTGACGTGATGAGAATGGCACTATCTTTGTGGTCTTCCTGCCCCCCAAACCCATTACCCCACTTTAATCACGAGAAGAACATTAAACAAAGCCGGGCATGGTGGATTGTGCCTGTAATCCCTGCTACTTGGGAGACTGAGGCAAGAGATCACTTGAGCATAGGAGCTTGAGGCTGCAGTGAGCTAAGATTATGCCACTATGCTCCAGCCTGGGTGATACAGTAAGACCCTGTCTCTAAGATAAAATTTTTAAATAAAATAAAAAATTTATTTAAAAAAAGTTAAGCCCTTTTAGTTTTAGTATTTAAAAATATTGCTAACAAGTAAAAGAATGTATGAATAATGATACGGTTTTAAGTTTTTTGTTTTTTGAGACGGAGTCTCTGTCACCAGGCTGGAGTGCAGTGGTGCAATCTTGGTTCACTGCAACCTCCGCCTTCCGGGTTCAAGCAATTCTCCTCCCTCAACCTCCCAAGTAGCTGGAACTACAGGCATGCGCCACCATGCCCAACTAATTTTTGTATTTTTAGTAGAGATGGGGTTTCACCATGTTGGCCAGGATGGTCTCAATCTCTTGACCTCGTGATCCACCCGCCTCAGCCTCCCAAAGTGCTGGGATTACAGGCGTGAGCCCACCATGCCCAGACAGTTTTAAAATTTTGACTGTTGGCCAGTTGTGGCGGCTCATGCCTATAACTCCAGCACTTTGGGAAACTGACGTGGGTGGATCGCTTGAGTCCAGGAGTATGAGAGCAGCCTGGGCAACATGGTGAAACCTCGTCTACAAAAATTACAAAAATTAGCGGGCTGTGGGGTGCGCCTGTAGTCCCAGCTACTAAGGGAAGCTGAGGTGGGAGAATCACTTGAACCTGTGAGGCAGAGGTTGCAGTGAGCCAAGATCACGCCACTATACTCCAGCCTGGGTGACAGAGTAAGACCCTGTCTAAAAAAAAAATAAAATAAAATCTTGACTGTTTTCAAAGACTGTTTAGTGGTCTGGAAAATGCTTATACTGCTGTGTTGGGTCAAAGATTCAGAATACCAAACGATATGAGGTATATAAAATGTAATCCAAATTTTAATAGGAAAAAATGTGCCAGGATGTTGACAGCAGATACCCCTGGGTAGCAGCATTATAGGTGAATGCTTTTTGTATATAGGTGCCTTCCTGTATTTTCCAAATTTTCTCTAATTAAAGAAAAAAAACTGAGATGATCATCAAACTATATTATTTAGGCATTACAAATTGTAGCAAGTTCAGGAGAAGCACAGATTCATTAGCCCTTAGAACAAAGCTGTTTAAGAATTCAGTATTTTTCAGATTTTAGAAAGGTAATACAGTGCATACATATGTGCATACATCCCTGGTGAGGTCTGGTGTGTATCCAGCAATCCAGCACTGATATTTCTGCCGCCAACATACAAATAATCACATTAGATGGGAAAAATAAAGACTATGAACAGCCTTATGGCAGTCTAGGTCAGGTTTTGCCCCAAATGAGCTTACAAAAGATACCCAGAAAGGTCTGAAACTCTGAGCTGCAAATAAAGCACTGTGGATCTGTGGACGGATCCTGAATGAGGAATGAGTTTCAACCATCAGAACCAATTCCAGTGGTGACGGGCCCCTCCCTACGGTTTTGCTGAAGTAAGAACACTTTATTTGTGGTGTGAGGGGTACAGACCATATTTGGAGATGAGAAGACATCAGAGGCAGAAAAGAGGCAAAGAGAACTCACTTCTTCAGCGAAGGGTAAGGCTGAGGTCTCCTGTCAGAGGGGAGAGTGCAGGGGTCACCAGGCAGCACTCTGAGGATTACTATATCTCAACCAAGCCCATCAAGTTTGTACTTTTGGTATGTCTGATAATTTACTCGAGTTATGTCATTTAACAGGTCAGCCAAGCCTTGGAGATCTAGTCAGAATGCCCGCATGCATATTTTTAAAATTTAGATGTATACATACTTATATTGGAGAGTAAAGATTCAAAACCCAAAGAATTACTAGGATATTTTTAAAGAACACGTGAGATTTATTAGGAGTAGATATAGTGATCAAATGGTTATAAAAGACAGGAACACTTAACATTAAGCTCCAGTGTACTTATCCCCTTTATAATGTTGATACTTACGATACAGTATGTAAATAAAATATTACCTACCTTTACATTGTAGCAATAGGCTTACCTTTTAACATGGCTTTGCTACAACCAACAAGGTGGCATCCACTCTAGGTAGTCCACATTCAGCTTCCAACCATCCCATTAAAATCCCTTCTGTCTTAGTCTGTTTTGTGCTGCTATAACAGAATACCACAGACTGGGTAATTTATAAGAAAAGAAAAGTATTTCTTATAGTTCCAGAGGCTGGGAAGTCCAAGGTCAAGGGGGCCTGCATCTGGCAGAGGCCTTCTTGCTGCATCATCCCATGGCAGAAGGACAAGCAAAGGCAGGAGCATAAGAGACAGAGGGCCCAACTCGCTTTTAGAACGACCCACTCTGTGATAATAAGCTAAGTACATTCATGAGGGCAGAACTCCCATGGCCAAATCAGGTCTTTTTTTTCTGAGATGGAGTCTCACTCTGTCACCCAGGCTGGAGTGCAGTGGTCTTGGCTCACTGCAACCTCTGCCTCCTGGGCACTGTGTTGCCAAGGTTGTGGAGAAACTGGAACCCTTTTGCCCTGTTGGTGGGAATGTGAAAAGGTGCAGCCGCTTTGGAAACAGTATGGGAGGCTGAGGTGTGAGGATCACTTGAGCTCAGGAGTTTGTGATTCCTCAAAATTAAACACAGAATTACTATATGATCCAGTAGTGCCCTTCTGGGTTCCTACCCAAAATAATCGAAAGCAGGATCCCAAAGAGATAGTTGTACACTTATATTCATAGCAGCCTTATTCACAAGAGGCAAAAGCAACCCAAGTGTTCACCAACAGATGAGTGGTGTGTATATTTACAATGGAGTATTGTTCCACCTTAAAAAGGAAATTGTGACACATGCTACAACATGGATGAGCCTTAAGGCCATTACAGTAAGTGAAACAAGCCAATCATAAAATCGACAAATATTGTATGATTTCACTTATATGAGATAACGAGAGTAGTCAGATTTCAGAGACAGAAAGTAGAATGGTGGCTGCCAGGGGCTTGGAAGAAGGGAAAATGGAGAGTTGTTATTTAATGGGTATAGAGTTTCAGCTTTGCATGATGTAAAGAGCTCTGGAAATTGGTTGCACAATGTGAATCTACTTAACGCTACTGAACAGTACACCTAAAAATAGTTAAGATGGTAAATTTTTTTTTTCTTTTGAGACAAAGTTTCGCTCCTGCTGCCCAGTCTGGAGTGCAATGATGCAATCTCAGCTCACCGCAACCTCTGCCCCCCAGGTTCAAGCGATTCTCCTGGCTCAGCCTCCTGAGTAACTGGGATTAGGTATGCACCACCATGCCCGGCTAATTTTTTATTTTCAGTAGAGACGGGGTTTCTCCATGTTGTCAGGCTGGTCTCAAATTGCCGACCTCAGGTGACCCGCCTGCCTCGGCCTCCCAAAGTGCTGGGATCACTGGTGTGAGCACCCGGCCAAGATGGTAAATTTTGTTATGTGTATCTTACCATAACTTTTAAAAAAGCTCCATGAAATTATCTATGTACATAGGTGTCTAGCCTATATCCCACAGTCATTCACTCCAATACTTTATTCTCTACCCCATCCTGGGATGCATAAAGATTGCTCTTAGGATTACATAGTGATTTAGTTAATACAGTCATTTCAACACTCAAAAGACATGATCATGATCCTTGTTTCACCAGAGTAAAATGAGACTCTGAGAAGTTACAGGACATGCTCTAAGTCACCCAGGCACTAGTGCCAGAACTTAATTTTCAAATGCAGTTACTAATTTGATAAATGAGATATGTTACCTGCTGTTCTTAAAAAGGCTTATAACTTCAGTGAGGCTATTCCTTTCTTCACTCATGTATTCAACTAATGCAGAGAAATGAATGGAAAAGTGAAGAGAAGAGAAGATGAAGACTATTACGGGGATGGCACAGGGTTAGCCAGCCTTATTTCTCTGTTATGCAGATGGGGAAACAGACCTAGGCATGAATCTGCCTGATTCAACAAATATTTCCTGAGTATCTACTATGTGCGATGTGTATACTAGGTGCTGGGGATACAGCAGAGAACAAAGTCCCTACTCTCAATGAAAGGGGCCAATCTTTTTATTCATCTTTAGTTAATTTTAAGCACACAACAGCTGTCTCAAACTTTCTTCACACTTTCCAAGCCCCTGATCCCTCATGCACTCTTCGCAGATGCCCCACCTTACCTCTTACCAGAACCTAAAGCCACCTGGCATAAAATCCCTTGACCACACTCAGATTGGCATGCTTTTGCTGTGACATCTGTTTCTACAGCATCCTTACCTTCTTCTCTTGAGCTGAGGGTAAAGATCTCTTTCTTTCCCATCTGTAATCTCACAATATCTACAACTACACTAGAGACAATGGAGGTACAATACAGGCAGGAGATCTGTTCCTTACTCCTCCGAGGCCTTCCTCCAGTGAATATCTCTTCTAACATTGTCAATCATATCCAACAGAAAAAGAGATCTCTCCATTGGTACAAAAACCTACAGCTCCTAAGATGATTTTGACTCTCACTGCTAAACTTCTCAAATAAAAATTCTTCCACTTTAGGTCTAATTATCACTCAAATGCTGTTAGACGGGTGGGCAGGTCACTACCCCTGCCTAGGTCTGTTTCCCCATCTGCATAAGAGAAATAATTATGCTTTATCTATCCTACAGAAGTGTGAAGAGGTTTGATGTGACAGCAGAGAAAGCAATTTAAAAAGTACAAAGTGCTGTATAAAAGACATTTTTATAATTATTCTGTTTTCACATGCTATCTTTATTCCATTGATCTGCAAGTACTTCCCCACAGTTCTAACTCTTGTATATGTAAGCAAAGTGCAAGTCTGTCACCTTCCACACAAATAGTGTGCCCCCACCTCCACCAAACACACCTCCATTTTCTTTTTCCTTATTTCATGTTCATCTGGAACTGGTAGACTTTAGGGCTATTGTAGCATCTGGGGCCCTTCTGAAACTAATCAAAGAAGCCACAGCAATGACAGGGGGCCTGAAAGAGAAACCCAGGCTTTCAAGAAGCCTACCAGAGAAGAAGAGCGTCCAACTAGAGCTCCAAATATACGACGAACACAGAATTTATCTGCAGAGATCACTGCTGATCAGATGCAGGGCAGCTGATGTAAGAACTCTACAGACCAGGACCACATCTTACTAATCTTGTATTCCCCCACCCCATTAATATAGTATCTGTTCTTCATGTTGTGATGGCCATTAAGCATTCAGTGAATTAATCCCCATAAACGATTTTCTAGGCATCTACTTATGCCTGGAAATCTGATTTTCTCTCACCTTTGGAAATTCCAAATCTAAAAGGAATAATAGCACTAGAGAAAATTCACAATCACCTGAAATGGGCAATTTGTGGACACAAATGACTCTGAGGGCATACAGGAAAAACAGAAGTTATCTGTCCAACTTCCCTTCCTATGTTCTAGTTTCTATAGTATCTCCATGTTTGAGAACCACTGGACTACATGAAGAAAGTTTGTTAAGTCAGTTGCCAAATTCTAGGTTCCAGAGAATACAATCACTAAAAAAATGTAAGTCTGGCCAGGAAGATAAGTGTAAGAAGAATATAAAGAAAATGCTCTTGACTTGTTTCCAGTAATTTAGAAATCTAGAAGTTCAGACAGACCCTGCCAGATTCAGCACACCTGAAAACCATAGGCAAGGCTTTTAAGCAAAAAGCTACTAATTTCTTGCAGTCTCACGGTGCTAAGGAGACAAAAATAGTAACTTAAGATCAATCAGGAGTTTAAGAACCTTAGTAAACATAAACACCTCAGGTTCTCAGAATCCATGGACGGCTACACTTCTAGGAGTAAAGGGGAGCAAATATCAGAGGTAGACAAAGCCACATAAAAACTGCAACCAATACTCAAATCAGCTCATTCTCTGACTAAATTATGGTTATCTGTCACCACTGTATCTGCCTATCAGTGAGTAGGGCGAGCTCTCTCTGGAGAAAAATGTCACCTACAGCATCTACGATTTTCATACACAGTATCCAGGATTCGCTTGAACATTACCAAGCATACAAGGAAACAGAAACGAGAAAAAAGGGACAACAAAAACATATCCACAGTGACCCAGTTACTACTTACTGAAGATGGTCTTTAAAATAGCTGTAATTCAGCCGGGCGCAGTGGCTTACATCTGTAATCCCAGCACTTTGGGAGGCCAAGGCGGGTGGATCACCTGAGGTAAGGAGTTCCAGACCAGCCTGGCCAACATGGTGAAACCTCATCTCTATTAAAAATACAAAAATTAGCTGGGCATAGTGGCACTTGCCTGTAATCCCAGCTACTCAGGTGGCTGAGGCATGACAATCGCTTGAACCTGCGAGGCAGAGGCTGCAGAGAGCGAGACTGTCTCAAAAATAAAAAATAAAATAACAGCTGTAATTAATACGCTCAAGAAATCAGATGACAAAATGATGAATTCCACCAAAGAACTGACATTTATAAAACAGAATCAAAGATTCCATTAAGATTATGAAAAGGTGCCAGGCACAGTGGTTCATGCCTATAATCCCACCACTTTGGGAGGCCGGGTGGGGGGTGGATTGCCTGAGGTCAGGAGTTTGAGACCAGCCTAGTCAACACGGTGAAATCCCATCTCTAAAAATACAAAAATTAGCTGGGCATGGTGGCGCGTGCCTGTAATCCCAGCTACTTGGGAGGCTGAGGCAGGAGAATCGCTTGAACCCAGGAAGCAGAGGTTACAGTGAGCCAAGATCCTGCCACCGCACTCCAGCCTGGGCGACAAATTGAGATTGTCTCAAAAAAAAAAAGAAAAGAAAAGAAAAGAAAAGGTAACACTCGAATGGAGAGAAAATACTTGCAGCACATGAATCTTAAAAAAGACTCGTCAGAATCTACAAAGAACTCCTATAATTTAATGAAACAAAAATCTCCACAGAAAAATTTGCAAAATAACCCTTAAATACTTCACGAGATAGCCAAATGCCTCATAAACATACAAAAAAGAGTTAAAACACCAAAAAAGAGCTAAAATATCAGAGAAATGCAAACAAAATCCACAATGCATACCACTTCATACCCACTAGAGAGGCTAAAAATGATACCAAGTGTTTTTGAGAATATACACTGGTTTGAACTCTAATACACTGCTAATGGAAATATCTTACCACTTCGGAAAACTGTTTGGCACATCCACTAAAGTGGAATCTATGCACAGACTGACACAGTCATTCTGCTACTAAGTATATACCTAGCAGGTCAAGGTTGCTCACGTCTATAATCAGCCCAGGCTGGTCTTGAACTCCTGGGCTCAAGTGATCCTCTCACCTTGGCCCCCTAAAGTGTTGGAATTACAGGCATGAACCACCACAACTGGCCACTTTTCTTTATGTATATTATACTTCAATAAAAGTAAAGAATAAAAAGGGAGAAGAGTCTGAAAAGAACAATTATCACCAAACTCAGGAATGTACTCAACTCTTTTTTTTTTTTTGAGACGGAGTCTCGCTCTGTCGCCCAGGCTGGAGTGCAGTGGCGCGATCTCCGCTCACTGCAAGCTCCACTGCCAGTTCACGCCATTCTCCTGCCTCAGCCTCCCGAGAAGCTGGGACTACAGGTGCCCGCCACCACGCCCGGCTAATTTTTTTGTATTTTTAGTAGAGACAGGGTTTCACCGTGTTCACCAGGATGGTCTCAATCTCCTGACCTCATGATCCGCCTGCCTCGGCATCCCAAACTGCTGGGATTGCGGGCGTGAGCCACTGTGCCCGGCCGGAATGTACTCAACTCTTAAGGAGTTATGAGAAGGCGTTTCTAAGGTACTAGCAACATTCCCTTTTGCAATTCGAACAGTGATTACACATATTTAACTTATTCTGTAAACAGTACTTTTTTCTTTTTTTTTCTGAGACAGAGTCTTGCTCTGTCGCCCAGGCTGGAGCGCAGTGGCGTGATCTCAGCTCACTGCAGCCTCTGCCTCCTGGGTTGACGTGATTCTCATGCCCCAGCCTCTGGAGTAGCTAGGATTACAGGCAGGCGCCACCATGCCCAGCTAATTTCTGTATTTTTAGTAGAGACAGGATTTTGCCATGTTGGCCAGGCTGGTCTTGAACTCCTGACCTCAAGCGATCCGTCCGCCTTGGCCTTCCAAAGAGCTGGGATTACAGGCATGAGCCACCATGCCCAGTCACAAACAGTACTTATATCTTACATATGTTTAAATGGATATTTCAAAATAAGATTGAAAGAGGTAAGAAAATACAATAGTAAATGTAGAAATAAGTGAGATAAGGCCGGGCGCGGTGGCTCAAGCCTGTGATCCCAGCACTTTGGGAGGCCGAGACGGGCGGATCACGAGGTCAGGAGATCGAGACCATCCTGGCTAACACGGTGAAACTCTGTCTCTACTAAAAAATACAAAAAACTAGCCGGGCGAAGTGGCGGGTGCCTGTAGTCCCAGCTATTCAGGAGGCTGAGGCAGGAGAATGGCGTGAACCCGAGAGGAGGAGCTTGCAGTGAGCTGTGATCCGGCCACTGCACTCCAGCCTGGGTGACAGAGCAAGACTCCGTCTCAAAAAAAAAAAAAAGAATTGGCTGGGCGCGGTGGCGGGCGGATCACCTGAGGTCAGGAGCTCGAGACCAGCCTAGTAGAGACGGGGTTTCTCCATGTTGGTCAGGCTGGTCTCAAACTCCTGACCTCAGGTGATCCGCCTGCCTCAGCCTCCCAAAGTGCTGGGATTACAGGCATGAGCCACCACGTGTGGCCAAAATTTACCAGTTCTTGAATGCTGAATCTTGCCCCACTTGGGTAACTGGAAACACTCTTAATGTTACTATAAACTCTTACACTGCCTTGGTGGCATTAATTAAATAGCTCTTTCTAGCAGTTGTGTTCAAGTGCACAGAGAACCACAAATGTCTTTCCTTTCTAGCTCCCTTTGGACAAAAGAGAGAAAGAATTTACAACACGTCTAAAGACTGTCACTTTTATCATCCCTTTGAATGATAAGTGATCAGGGCTGTCCCAAAAGAATGCCTGAAAACATTACAAAATGTTATCATAGGTAGAATGGCTCACTAAGGGGATGAACATTCTGGCAAGTCTTAATCTAGCATTACTACCAACTGTTTTTTCACTGGTCCAAAACATAACATCTAATATTTTTATATGCCTATATAGCCCTGCAGTAATAATTAACGTGTGAAAGGTCTACACTGATTTTTTTTCTTTATAAAGTATTCGCCTCAACCATGGAACAGAAACAAAGTTGATTTAACGGGAAAAATGTAAATTTATTTGAGGATACATTCAGCATGGCTAAATTGAAAAGGGAAAAAAAAATTTCAAACAAACCCCAAAAAGAAACATTTTAACATCTGTAGTGAAAAAGCTAAATAGCAGTACACTGAACTTGGTTACTAACAAAACAAATTCTTGTGGCCAAGGTGAGGCAAAGATACTACTCTACTTTGCTAGCTTGCCTTGTGTTCAGAGAATTCAAATATTAATGGGGCAACGTATTGTTTTTGCTTTATTTTCTTTAGCTGTGCAGTAAAGTCTTTTCTTTCATAGAAAGACTGTACCAAGTTCTTTCTTTTTCAGAACTGCTTTTAAATCAGTTCCATTTAAGTATTTCTCCATCTCTCAAATTTGACATTTTTCATTACACCTTTTTTTCCCAATGCCAAAATAGCAGCATTAACCTTCATTCCAGCCACTAGGTAAAAACTCTCTTCAGTCAAATACACATGAATAATCTAATTTGTGAGGTAAACGACTACTGTCATACAGTATTACAAAGTTCCAACCTTACTTGCAGACCAAAAAAAAAAAAAAAAAAAGTCATTTTCCTCAAGGGTTTAATTGTGGGCTTTTAATGTTGAAGTAAATCAATTTACTAGTTTTTAACCTATTTCAAGTTTTTTCCTATTTCATTATATCTCAATAATGATTATCCAGAGATTTCTGAGGTAAATTACACTAAAGACAGCTCAGTAACTGGGAAACAATCTACACAAGAATCTTCTTAACATACAGCATACACACTAATTTCATGTAATGTTCCTGAGGGCAGTGACAATATTAGAGCTGTAAGAGACCCTAGAAACCATCCCAATCCCTTAACTCCACAGATGAGAAAAACAAAAATCTGCAGAAGCAGAGTGACCAGCACATGCCCATGTGACATGCCACTGGAAGCAGGGACTAAGACTCAGGTCTCTGCCTTCCAGGCCAGTCCTCTTTCGGTAGGCTAAAAGCTGCCTTTCACAGCTTCCCACAAATTTCAACACATCCTCACTCAAGTACGTTTTTGAAAGAGACTCACCAACAACTCTTTAGAGAAAAGGAACTATATCTCAAACCATAGAAAAGTTCTACATCTAGCTTATCAAACTTTTAGTCTCCAAAGCATGTGAGAGTAAGTTTGTCAATATTTCTTTCTCATTATCCCCCAATACTTTAGAGACTATTTCCTACAAACAAAACAAGACTATTCTCCCACAAAATCAAAATGCAACCGTCGAAATCATCAACACTTATCTGTAAGATTATGACCAAAGGCCTCTAAGTCAGAATCCTGCCCCGGCGAAATGATAGGGCAGCCACATGTGGAGCCTCGGTTAGCCTCAGATAGCTGGTCCCCCACCACATCATAGCTGAGGACCAGATATGGAAAGTCCCTCATGCTGGAAAACTTGGCGCAGTAGAAAGGTGACCACCCTTTCGCCCGTAACACAATGCACATTCACAGGGGACCCAGTGCTAAACCATTCATAGACAACCTGTTCCTGGGTTGGGGTTTTGTACACAGCAGAGCAGTCAGCCATTGACACAAGGGTTTGTAACAAAAAAACAAACAAAAAAACAAACAAAAATGAAGGAAAAAAATAAAAAATAAAATACAAAAAAAAAAAAGAGTTAAAAAAAAGATAAAAATAAAATCATTAACACAGATATACGACTACAATCTAATCTTCAGACCTCATTCTAGTTTTGCCAATCATGCCGACTCAGAATTATGAACCACATGGAGTTGCCATGTTTTTGTACACTACTTTAATGTGGAACAATTCCTCAGTGTTTTCTTGGTTCCATGATCTTAATTTTGAGGTTTACAGGCTAGTTATTTTGTAGAATATCCCTAAACTCAGGTTTCCCTGATGTTGCCTCCTGAAGATCCGGATTATGCATGAAACACTTGACAGTCCCTATTCTAACTATATAAAGATGTTCCTTGACTTACTACGGGCTTACATCCCAATAAACCCATCATAAATGGAAAACCTCGTAAGGTGAAATGCTTCTTTTTTGGAAAACTTCTTGCTGTGGCCAGGCGGGAACGTGGTGGCACAAGGACGGCTCACTGCAGCCTTGACCACCCAGGTTCAAGTGATCCTCAGCCTCAGGCTCCCAAGTAGCTGGGACTATAGGCATGTACCACCACACCTGGCTTTTTTTTTTTTTTTAATTTTTAGTACCTTTAGTACAGACGAGGCCTCACTGGGTTGCCTGGATTGGTCTCAAACTCCTAAGCTCAAGGAATCCTCACGCCTCGGCCTCCCAAAGTCCTGGGCATGAGTCCTGCGCCCAGCTTAGCTGAAAATGCATTTAATACACCTAACCTACCAAATATCACAGCTTAGCTTAGCCTACCTTAAACATGTTCAGAACACTTACACTAGCCTACAGGTGGGCAAAATCATCTAACACAAAGTCCATTTTATAATAAAAGTGTAGAATAACTCATATGATGTATAAAATACTACACTGAAAATGAAAAACAGAACAGTTGCATGGGTACTCGGAAGTAAGGTGTCTACTGAATGTGTATCAATTCCATACCATTGTAAAGTCATCTGACACCAAGCCAAATATTTGTACTTCTGCACATTCTGCTTTACATAGAGACTGAGGCAAAAGGGGATTCACATCTTGCCAACCCTGTTTACTTCAAAGGAGTAAGAGAGAATTAACTAGGTACCAAGTGCTCAGCACTTCAACTATACTGTTTTATTTAATCCTCGTGACAATCCTTTGACCCCTTACTTGTGACTGGCAAGTTACCCAACTTTTGTTTCATTTTCCTCCTCTGTAAAAACTGGAGAGTGATACACACTCCCTGGAGAATGGCAGGGAAAACAGCACCAAGAACTTTAACCTAACAAGTCAGAAATCAATGACAGACCCCTTTTGACAACTCCCACCTTGCCCTTCAGACCTTCCGAGATATGCAGCTTTATTTAATAAATGACCGCACCTTGGGCCTCAGCTGACTAGACCAGAGGCAGACACTCTCCCAGGCTGGAAAGGCCAGGTGGAGTTAACTCTTCTGTGCAGAATGATCTCCCTAACAGTGTTTTTACAGATTTTGTTCCACTTGGAATTGGATTCAGAGTGTTCTCAGCCTCTGGTCATTAAAAAACCTGAAGACACACACCTTCAGGGAGCTAGGGTCAGCTCTCCTCTGCTTAGTGCATGGGGAAGTGACAAAAGAGAAAAGAGGGGGAAAAAATCCAGCTGTTCAGAGACGTAGGGTGCAAGAAGATTTTGTAACAGTAAAGAGGGAGGGAGGTAGCTCCGTTGGTCTATTTTCCAGTTCCTCGTTCCAACTATACCTGAAGCTTTAACTGCACTTTCTATCCTTGTAGTAACATGACAAAGGCCCCCAGATCTTAATCATAAACTTTTCATTTTTTATAATGCAGTCCCTACAAGGTAGTGTCTAAAACACTCCAGCACTCTACCCTACCTTTTACCTAGCTAGCTCTAAGTCTTCCTTCAGGTCCCAGCCTAAACACCACTTCCTCCAGGAAACCCTTCCTGACTACTCACCATATCGTAGCTTCACCTTTTATATTATTCAGTGGCACTCCACACCTCATCACACTCAGTAAATGTTATTAGTGCCCTGGTGGACTGTAAACAACAAAGTGTAAGAACAACTTTTGTTCACTACTTTGTTTCTACTGCCTAGCACATAATCAGGTACATGTTTAATAATATTAAATGAATGAAAATCAAGAAACTGGTAGAGGTAACTAGAAGGAATGGGAAGAAATCAACACTACTTCCTGATAAAAACTAAGTTGCTAGATGACAGAGCCTTTGGAGATAAAGAAAAAACAAAAACAAAAAGAGAGTTAAAGTTACTTTAACTCTAATCCTTTCTAGCCTCTTCTTCAGGTCTGTCTGCAATGACATAATCATTTTATACTTTAGGGCTAATCCATTCAGAAACCCAGGCAGTAGGAAGTACGTTTCTAGGTAACTCGGTATAACAGAAAAAACCTATAGTAGTTAAAAGAAAAAACGGTCACAGGATTTGGGGTCTACATAAATCTCAATTTAGATCTCAGTTCTGCAATATACTTACTGGTTGTGAACCCGGAACGAGTTACCTGAGACCTAGTTTCCTTATGTGCAAAGTGAAAAATATAATACCTCAAAGACAAGGATGATGGTCAGGTGCCCTTTGGGAGGCCGAGGCGAGTGGATCACGAGGTCAGAAGTTCAAGACCAGCCTGGGCAACATGGTGAAAGCCCATCTCTACTACAAAAAAAAAAAAAAAAAATTAGCTGGGCACAGTGGCAGGTGCCTGTAATCCCAGCTACTCAAGAGGCTGAGGCAGGAGAACTGCTTCAACCTGGGGGCAGAGGTTGCAGTGAGCCAAGATTGCACCACTGCACTCCAGCCTGGGCAACAGAGTGAGACTGTCTCAAAAAAACAAGAAAAGAAAAAAGACAAGAATGAGAATGAAGCTGAAACCAGCAAGGCAGGCTTGCAACTAACATTAGTCTGTTGGTCATGGCATATACCATGCAGACACCTGCTATCCAGCTCCTACTGGCCATAGGTTCAAACCCCAGGGCCTGCCTTGAGTCTGAGAATCTGGGAGGGACCTTGGAGAGCATCTATCCTGTGGGTTGCCCAACATCATTTTTAAAGCAATCAAATCATTCTTCCAAATGGAATCTTACCCTGCTAACCCTAATAGTTACTACCTATGTGAATTGAAAATGATAATGACTGCCAGGCACAGTGGCTCATGCCTGTAATCCCAGCACTCTGGGAGGCCAAGGCGGGCAGATCACGAGGTCAAGAGATTGAGACCATCCTGGCTAACACTGTGAAACCCCTTCTCTACTAAAAATACAAAAAATTAGCCCAACGTGGTGGCACGCGCCTGTTGTCTCAGTTACTCAGGAGGCTGAGGCAGGAGAAATCACTTGAACCCAGGAGGCAGAGGTTGCAGTGAGCTGAGATCGTGCCACTGCACCCCAGCCTGGGTGACAGAGCGAGTCTATGTCTCAAAAAAAAAAAAGGAAAATGATGATGACTAAAAGGAAATTAAGAAAAAGAAAAAAGACTAACGACAGAGGAAGAAAGAAGGGAAAGGGGAGGGGAAGGAGGTAGATAAAAGAAGAGCAAAGAATGGAAAAAACAGGCATTAGGGGAGAGGATGCTGTATGTGAAGTTTCCCTACTTGGGGTGAGGCCTGAAGCCCCTAAAAGAGGAGAATGTTTGAAAACCACAGACAGAGCCCAATCCTTTCATTTTATAGCTGGGGAAATAGAAACACATAAATTTTGTTCAGCTGCCTATAGCTTTCTCCGCCTGTGGTTCTGCTCAGTTTCCAGAAAGCCTGGGTAGGGTCTGAATCCTCCTGGAATCTCCCTTCCTCCTTCTGGTATGGTGTGGGCCATTTCAAAGCTCAGGTGGGTGGCCTTTCCTAGAGGGAGCAGAGGCAGTGCAGCTACTGGATGAGCTGCTAGGCACCTCTCAGTGTGGGAGCCTCAAGAAGTGAAAGAAAAAAAACAAAGTTAAAGGGGAGCAAAAAGCATCTCAGGATTAGGCAAGAGGGTGGGTGGAGTAGGCTGGAGGCAAGGAGCTCTGGATGTTTGTTGGGGAATCAGGTGTTTTTCAATCAATAGGTATTTAAATTGTGAGCAAGGTGAGGAATAAATTACATATAGCTTTTGGGAAAAGTCAACTTGAATTTATACAAATCAGATTATGGGAATGGTGTAATGGTTATAGCTAACTACCAGGAATACATCATTAAGGATACTATTAATATAAAAATCAATTTTGTTTTGAGTTATCCTTTTACTCTAAACTCTGCTCAGAAACACTAGATTCTTCTGTTACTTACGTAAGCTGCTCTCTTTGCATCTTTGAGCTCCAAAAGTGTACAAGAGACTTCTTGATTAAATGGCAAGTAAACAATGAGCAAGCAAAACTAAGAATCTCAATCAAGATCTGTCTCCAGGTCTAGAGCTTTTATAGGTATGTTATTGCTGTTCTTGCCTTTCAAACAGCTGGTACAAACACCCAGCAGAGATCCATGAAGAGAGTGCATTAACAAGAAGCAACAAGGCAAAGTTCACAGAGACGAGCTTTAGAGAAAAGCAGGACTTAAATAGGGCCTGATGTTTCTTGGGGTGGGCTGGGGTGATGTAGTATGGGCATCTTGGCAGGATGATTCTCCAGTGGAGGGAGTGTACCATGCAATCCAGATCATTTAGCATGTCTGCCCCTGACATGCCTACTGAAGGCCAATAACACCCCCTAATCAACGTGACAACACAACAAAAAGCCCCCCCACCAATACATTTCCAAATGCCTCTGTAGCAGGGAGGTAAAATCACCCCCACTGAATACCACAAGATAAAGTAGGCACAATGCAGCCAGGTGCGATGGCTCACGTCTGTAATCCCAGTACTTTGGGAGGCTGAGGCGGGTGGATCACCTGAGGTCAGAAGTTTGAGACCAGCCTGGCTGACATGGGGAAATCCTCTCTCTACTAAAAATACAAAAATTAGCCAGGCGTGGTAGCACATGCCTGTAATCCCAGCTACTCAGGAGGCTGAGGCTGAACTGCTTGAACCCAGGAGGCGAGGATGCAGTGAGCCTCCAAGCAAAATTCTATCTCAAAAAAAAAAAAAAAAAAAGTAGGAACAATGGGCAGAAAGCATAAGAGACAAAGTGGGGGTGGAACTGGCAGAAAGAGGGACATCCTTTAATGACTCTGTCACCTACAAGATCAAGTCCAAAGTCCTTAGCAAATAATGCCCTTCAGGATTTGGCCTTGCCTACCCTCAGCTGTGTTAACTCCCACCTTCTTACTAAGGCACCCTAGACTCCAGCCATCCCAAGAAATTTGTGGCTTTCCTGACCTGATGCACTGTGTTCATGCTCTTTATATGCACACTTCGCTTTGCCTAGAATGCACTTCTCAAGGCAAACTCCTACTCACACATCAACACTTAGGTCAGAAGTCTGGGAAGCCATAGAAAGACAGCCCCAAGTCACTCTGCTCTTCTTTTTCTCTCAGCACTTCACAAACTCCTGGACAGCACTGGTATCTTTTCTGTATTATTCCCTAATTCCATCCCATTATTTGGATGAAGAGTTCAATAAACATTTTCTGAGTAAATAACTCTGCATGAAAGGTTTTATTTATTTATTTATTT
>NW_012103232.1:969180-970171 GCF_000951045.1 Mandrillus leucophaeus
CGCCACTGCACTTCAGCCTGGGCAACAGAGCGAGACTCCGTCTCAACAACAATAACAACAACAACAACAACAACAAAAAATCTGTGCTCATCCACTTAAGATTTTAACTACTATTTACACTAATTTTCATCTTCAGTTCCTGCTCCCCTCTTACAAATTTTAAGATGGCTTCTGGATATAGCCTGAACGGCCTACAGGCATTACAAACTTAACACGTTCAAACCAGAACTATTTCTCCCTGACAAATCTGCTCTGCCTAACAGTATTCCTTTACTTGGATAATGGCACCACCATCTCCCAGGCTCCCAACCCAGAAGCCTCAGAATGAACAACTGCCCAGAGCCAATCAACCCGCAAGCCTTGCTCTATCTCAGAAATTCCTCCAATCCAAATTCCACCTCTCTTGGTCTCTTACCCTTTAAGGTCTCATCATCATTTGATTCCACCCGTACTTGCCATGATTAAAAACTCTTTCTACCACTCTTCCCACAAGGGTCCCTGTTACTATTTCTGTCAATACAAAGCTCTTCACCTCCACCTGCCACCTTTCGTTGCCACTTTATCACTGCACCTCTAGGTGGTTACGCTTTCCTAATTTATTTCCCCACTCCAGTTCTTCTTCCTTCATTCCCACTAGTGTTGATTCGTCTTCCCAAAAAATTTCAAAATTGACCATGTATGACTGCCTCTTTCAAAACAAGGCCGGGCGCGGTGGCTCACGCCTATAATCACAGCACTCTGGGAGGCTGAGGTCAGGGGGAATCACTTGAGGTCAGGAGTTCGAGACCATCTTGGCCAACATGGCAAAACCCCGTCTCTACAAAAATACAAAAAAATTAGTTGAGCGTGGTGGCACACGCCTGTAGTTCCAGCTACTCAGGAGGCTGAAGCAGGAGAATCGCTTGAACCTAGGAGGCAGACGTTGCAGAGAGCCGAGATCATGCCACTGCACCCCAGCCTGGGCGACAGGGCAAGGCTCCATCTCAAAAAA
>NW_012103232.1:972981-974743 GCF_000951045.1 Mandrillus leucophaeus
TTTTTAGTAGAGATGGGGTTTCACCATGTTAGCCAGGATGGTCTCGATCTCCTGACCTCGTGATCCGCCCGTCTCGGCCTCCCAAAGTGCTGGGATCACAGGCTTGAGCCACCGCGCCCGGCCTGAAAGGTTTTAAACGCTAAAAAGTGATACAAGCAAAAGCAGACAACAGATACTTCTTGTTACTGAAATAATCTATTTTCTCAACTCTCATCTTTGGTGGAGCATTACTTAGGAACCAGACAAACTGGGGTTGCTCCATCACTTCCTAGCTGTGTGTCACTGGGCAAGTTAACTAACCTCTGCATGCCTCAAGTTTCTTCACTTGTGGGGTAAAAAACAAACATAAGTTACCACTTTTGCTGCATGGTTATATGGCTTAGCATTAACGTATGTAAAATACAAAACAGAGTGCTGAATAAGTGGTAGTTCTACTAGTCTGCTATAATCACAATAACCTTAACAAGACAAGAAATTCTGCCATCAGGAATGTGATCACAGTGAAATTTTAGTTGAAACCATCCCCTCTTTTTTTCTTTTATTCATTCAGCTTTCCCAAGTTGAACATCATCGCTTTAAAAAAAAGAAAAAGAGGCCAGGCACAGTGGCTCACACTGTAATCCCAGCACTTTGGGAGGCTGAGGCAGGGTGATTACCTGAGGTCAGGAGTTTGAGACCAGCCTGGCCAACATGGCGATACCCCGTCTCTACTAAAAATACAAAAATTAGCCGGGTGTGGTGGCACACAACTGTAATCCCAGCTACTTGGGAGGCTGAGGCAAGAGAATCACTTGAATCCAGGACGCAGAGGTTGCAGTGAGCCAAGATTATGCCACTGCATTCCAGTCTGGGAGACTCTGAACAAGAACAAGACTCAGAACAAGACTCTGTCTCAAAAAAAAAAAAAAAGGGCTGAAAGTCAACAAATATGACTCGTCAACTGCATTGTTTCCCTTCTATAGTATTCAATACCAATCCCTTAATGAGTACCATCTCCCTTGGCTACTTTCATAATGTGCACTCCCAGTTCTTTGGTCTCTCTGGCCACATTTCCTCTGTCCTCTTCCATAACTTGCCCTTTATTGACATAGTAAAGGCAGGCACTCCTTTGGCTTAGTTCTCAGATGTTTTATCTACTCTCAAGGCTTCAATTAACATCTCTATGGAGATGACCCCATGAGCTCTCTTGTCGCATTCAGAAACAGTATTTCAAACTCAATTTATCCAAAATAGATACTTGCTATATTAGTCTAAGATGACCAAGCATACTAAGAGTGTTTCAATCTCTCCTCTCCTTCCTCCCTGTCTACACTGTTCTCTTATACATCTGACCAGTCATCAGCTTCCTCTTCCTTTGCCAGAGTTACCTGGTTGGTCCTTCTGTTCTACTTCAGTGGTTCGTAATGTTTCTGGGATAATGGACTCTTTTGAAAAAATCTATCAAATGCTATGTATTTTTTACCAAAAAGATAAATATAGAAAACATGATTGCAATCTCACCTAACCAATGACCCAAATAAGAATCTGTGCTTGCCGGGCGCGGTGGCTCACGCCTGTAATCCCAGCACTTTGGGAGGCCGAGACGGGCGGATCAGGAGGTCAGGAGATCGAGACCATCCTTGCTAACACGGTGAAACCCCGTCTCTACTAAAAATGCAAAAAATTAGCTGGGCGTGGTGGCAGGCACCTGTAGTCCCAGCTACTTGGGAGGCTGAGGCAGGAGAATGGCGTGAACCCGGGAGGCGGAGCCTGCAGTGAGCCA
>NW_012103232.1:979643-982057 GCF_000951045.1 Mandrillus leucophaeus
CGGCCAATCACACCCACTCTTAAAGGCCCAACTCAAACCCCACTCTTCATCTTTACATCCTCTACATAATGATTAGGAAAGGGCTCTAAACAAAATAGTCACAATTCCTAATGAATTGATAAGGAAATGGAGGGGGATAAATCTAAAAAATGGCTAAAAATCCATAAATCCTTCTGGAAACATTTTTTAAAAGATCACTATTCAAATATTAGTGAATATTTCAACAAGCCCTCCATAAACCCAGCACTGTTAGCCAACATTTATTAAATGCTAATAACGTGCAATGGAGAAGGTTAACAGCAGGGTATGTCATCAACCTGATAAAAGGCTATAATCTGGATCTAGGATTCAAATTCCAATTATATTTGTATTTCACTTAGGAAAGGAAAATCACAAAAAGGGACTTAGCATTTCAAATGGAGAGTCAGATGGTCAAATAAGCCTACAGCAGTGACAGAAGTGGTTCCCACATCTAAACAACTTCAGACTAGTAAAAACCTTATCAGACAAGAGAAATCTTATCAGATGGGGGTATCTTTTCAATTGACATGTCCTAAACGTAAAAGACTTTTTTCAGTCCACATTTTAGATAAGCTAATCTTGTTAAAAGGGCCAAAGGATGTGATGGGAAATTCTGAGCCTCTCATAATGAGACATGTTCACTGGCACGCTTCCCAGTGAGTGCAACAGCAATGAGATGTATGGTGGAGAAATGATGCTACTGGCAATACTTTCTCTTCATTACTTTTCAGGGCCTTATTTCTTTTAGGCTCGACCTAATTTAAATTCTCTCTTGGCTCCTAAGCCTGTGAGTTCATATTAATTTTCACAGTTGTATTCAGCATTTTGCTCCTAAAGAAAGTGAAAACATTAAAGATTCAATTAAAGTCGATTTTAAAAGAATTTTAACTAATCTTTCTATCTAGCTACCATACTTGGTAAAACATGCCTTCTATGGCATTTCTAAAATTATGATGATTGAAATTTGAATACATTTCTGAAACAGACTTGTATTTACTTTGTAACAGTAAGATACAGAAAATTCTGCAAGTATTAATTACACTAAGGAACGCAGAGTGTTTTCCTAAAGACAGCTGAAAAGAGCTGCAGTGTGTCTAGTAGAATCTCAGTCTACAATCTTAATAACTCTAGTTCTATGACCTCAGGAACTGGCTTCACCTCGAAACACTTTCTCACCTGATAAAAGGAATAACACCATCTTCCTCCCTCAATGTGGCTGTTCAAATAAAATGAAATAATATATGTAGCACAGTACCTGCCACGAAGTGCTCAATAAATTATTAGTTTACTTCCTTCAGTCAACACAAAAGACACATTCACAAGATTCAGATTTAAAGAAATCTATTTCCACAAGTCCTCACTAGCACAAAACGCTACCGCTAGTTTGCTTTAATAAAAACAATACTGTCAGCGGGGCGCGGTGGCTCACGCCTGTAATCCCAGCACTTTGGGAGGCCGAGGCGGGTGGATCACTAGATCAATAGATCGAGACCATCCGGGTCAACATGGTGACACCCTGTCTCTACTAAAAAATACAAAAATTAGCCGGGCGTGGTGGCGCGCGCCTGTAGTCTCAGCTACTAGGGAGGCTGAGGCAAGAGAATCGCTTGAACCTAGGAGGCGGAGGTTGAAGTGAACAGAGATCGCGCCACTGCACTTCAGCCTGGGCAACAGAGCGAGACCCCGTCTCAAAAAAAAGAGAAAAAGAAAAACCGTCACTATCATTTCACTTTTCTAAGGGACCTGAATCAAGATGAGGGAGTCTACACGTGATTCTGCAATAACTCCATTAAGGCTGCATACATAATAACCACTAAATCATTAACAGGAGTCCATAGTAATTGGGCTAAAACATCTGGGAGCATTTATGCTGGTAAAAGAGCTCACTTGGGGGCTAAAAAAAAAGTCAAATTAGGCCCAACTCTAAATGGATCTTTAATAAATGAAGAGAGTAATGTTGGTTTATCCTTCCTGAAACGCTAGCAGTACGATATTAAAATCCACTTGAAAGTACAAACTTCAAGACGGAAATACTCCACCAACACTGGTGTCAGTAATCCATTTTAGAAAGCCTGCGCGGAGACCACCATTAGCACCGCTGAGGACAGTTAATGAAAGCCGTTGGCTGCAAACAGAGGCGAGGAGAGAAAAATTATTTCGGGGTTCTGCACACACACGGAGGCGAACCGCTTTCAGGACCTCAGCAGCCACCGCCGCCAACACCGACAAGCATCTGATGGAATTCCCGGTTTTACAATCGAAAGTCCAAAAGAAGGCCATGATACTAGCAAATTGGGGGGGTGGAGGCGCTTCCGTTGCCTTCCCGAGGGTCCAGACTTTAAAGGCCGCGCTGCGCCCGGGGCCGAGGGTCCACTAGTCCCGGCCTCCGCCCC
>NW_012103232.1:982742-985344 GCF_000951045.1 Mandrillus leucophaeus
GCGGCTGGGGGCGGGGCCGCGCGGCCCGGCGGAAGCGGCGGGCTCCGGGAGGGGCACTGCGCGGCGTTGACTAAGGGGGCACCACCGGGCGCGGTCACGTGCGTTCGCGGGGGCGTCGGCGCGGGACTTGTCTCTTCAGACACCCAGGGAGACAGACGTGGGGCAGAACCCACGGGGCTGAAGTGAGAGATGGCAGGGGTCCGGGCGAGCACCCGAGGAAGTACCGAACAGAGCCAGCGAGGGACAAGGGGCTGTGCTTGAGGCCCGACGACGCGCCATAGCCCGGCCGCGCCACAGCTCAGGCCTCTGCGAATCCGTGGTCCACACGCTGATAAACTTAAGAGGCCTTGGCACTAGGGCAGAAACCGAAAGGCATGACCCCAGACCGAGAAAGATATTTGCATACTGAGAAAGTGTGAAACACAATTGTTGAGATTAAAAGGAGACACTGAGAGGATACGCGAATCAGGTTGGTTCAGATGTTTGTTGAGCACACTCCATGTTCCTGGGAGTTACTTTTTAGAGAGAGGAGACAGACAAATACGTGTAATACTCAAGTTGTGATAAGTACGATGAAGAAGTACAGAGCAGAAGGGAGGGTGCGGTGTCTCACGCCTGTCACTTTGGGAGGCCAAGGCGGGCGGATCACTTGAGATCAGGAGTTTGAGACCAGGTCTCTACTGAAAATACAAAAATTAAGTCCGGGCGAGGTGGCTCATGCCTGTAATCCCAGCACTTTGGGAAACTGAGGCGGGCGGATCACGAGATCAGGAGTTCAAAACCAGCCTGGCCAACATGGTAAAACCCCGTCTCTACTAAAAATATAAAATTTAACCGGGCGCGGTGGCGGGCGCCTGTTATCCCAGTTACTTGGGAGGCTGAGGCAGGAGGATGGCTTGAACACGGGAGGCGGAGGTTGCAGTGAGCCGAGATCGCCTCACTGCACTTCAGCCTGGGCGACAGAGCAAGACTCCGTCTCGAAAACAAAATAATAATAATACAAAAATTAGCTTGGCGTGGTGGTGGGTGCCTGTAATCCCAGCTACACGGGAGGGTGAGGCAGGAGAATCGCTTGAACCCGGGAGGAGGAGGTTGCGGTGAGCCGTGCCACTGCACTCCAGGCTGGGCAACAGAGCAAGACTCCATCTCCAAAAAAAAAAAAAAAAAAGGAAAGAAAAGAAGAAATACAAAGCAGAGAGTAAGGGATTAGGGGTCAGTGGGTCGAAACACATGAGAGATACATTTGCCTTCGGAAACAGACCCAGATTGATACAGATGGGCAGAAATATTGACAGAGCAGGTACTGAAATAGAAATGCAAAGATGAAGTCACTAAAACCAAAACATCGAGATTTAGAGATAAAGAGACAGACACACCAGACCCAGAAACAGTCACAAACAACAGGGGTTGAAAAAATAAAAATTAGAGTCCTGAAGCAGGTGGATACCAAGGAAAGCTAAGACAAGGAGACAATGACCCAGCCACTGCTTCTGAACCATTTCCCCTGCCATCTTTGGAGGGAGAAGGAAGAGCGGCTGACCCTATATCCTCACTTCCAAGTTTAAAACCATCAACTCTTGACTTCTAGACATCAACAAAGATCAATTAGTCAATCTCAAAGGAGAATAGACAAAGTTTTTTGTTTGTTTGTTTAACTCTCTGATGGAAGCTGGTGTGGTGGCTCACACCTGTACTCCCAACTTGGACCCAAGAATTCAAGGCTAGCCTGGACAACAGAGCAATACCCTGTCTTTAAAACAGAGAAACAAACAAACAAAAAAATCCTGTGGGGGAAAAAGGATATGACACATGAGAAAAGGAATAAACTGCTGCAGCCAAAATTTACTCCTTCACAATATATTTAGCCCATGAAGCAGGACCCAATTTTAGAAAATACCTAATTCTTATTCTCAGAAGAGGACATTGCATATTTTTTTTAAAAACAGGCCAAGATAAATGGAGTACCATGAAATTAAAACCACAATAACCGGCCGGGCACGGTGGTTCACGCCTGTAATCCCAACACTTTGGGAGGCCGAGGAGGGCAGATTGCCTGAGCTCAGGAGTTGGGGACCAACGTAGGCAACATGGTGTAAACCTTCTCTACTGAAATACAAAAAATTAGCTAGGCGTGCCAGTGCGCCTGTAGTCCCAGCTACTCGGGAGGCTGAGGCAGTAGAATTGCTTGAACTCGGGAGGCAGAGGTTGCAGTGAGCCGAGATTGCGCCACTGAACTCTAGCCTGGGCCACAGAGTAAGACTCCATCTCAAAAAAAAAAAAAGTAGACTCGATGTGGAAGAGTACATCAGCAATATAGAAGATAAACATGAGAAAAATTTCAAGAATATGGAACAAAGTGATGCAATTCTGTAAGAGAAGATAATGGGGATGGACAGCATCTAGGGATTCTAACTCTAGGCATCCCCACGGGAAGACAGAGCAAATCGGTTAGAGTGAATAATCAAAATTACAATTGGAGAAAAGTTTCCTTAGGTTGCAAAAAGATCTGAGGTGGAGGTGGAAATAGAGTGGGTTCACTGAGATTGAGAAAAATTAATAAGAAACCAACAACAACACATAATCTGGGAAAACTGTTAAGTTT
>NW_012103232.1:985606-989028 GCF_000951045.1 Mandrillus leucophaeus
CATTGGGAGTTATACCTGATGTAAATGACGAGTTGATGGGTGCTGACGAGTTGATGGGTGCAGCACGCCAACATGGCACAGGTATACATATGTAACAAATCTGCACGTTATCCACTTGTACCCTAGAACTTAAAGTATAATAAAAAAAAAAATGAAAAGTGCAAAACAATATAAAAAGTATGATCCTATTTTCATAGAAAATCCCCAAGCATATAGGAATATAGATCTAGATCTCTTTCTCTCTCTGTGTGTATATATATATATGACAAAAGTAAATGTCTAGGCATGGTACCTAAACTATTAGGTTGGTGCAAAAGTAATTGTGGTTTTTGCCATTGAAAGTACTGACAAAAATCGCAATTACTTTTGCACCAACTTAATATTAACAGTGGTTACACCTGGGAATGATATTAGTAGGAGATGAGGAGGAAGCACATTTACTTCATACCATTCTGTATCATTTTCTAGAAGAACATTTTTTAAAAATAAAAATTAGTTATTTTAGTTAAAATATATCTCTGATGTTACCAACACAAAGATAAAGTTTTAAGGTGATGGATATGCTAAAATCCTGACTTGATCATTGCACATTGTATACATATATCAACATATCACATTGTACCCCATATATGTACAATTATTATGTACTAATTAAAAGTACATATATTAATTTTTTAAGAAATAATTAAAAATCAAACTGTGCTGTTAGAAGTTAGGATAGCTGTTACCATTGAGGGAAGGGAGTCTTCCGAGGTATGGATAATTTTCTATTTCATCATTTGAGTGCTGGTTACATGGGCATGTTCACTTTGTGAAAATTCATGGTTACATATTCACTTATGATTGATCTACTTTTTACATAAGGCCCACTTAAAAATGTTTTCACAGTGACTTATCAAATAGCATTCTTGTTTTAGTTTAAATTCACATAGTTAATCGCCTTCTTTTCCCACATTCATTATGGTTTATTCCCCCTAACTTCCCGTTAATATAGTTCTATGACAAAGGCCGTTTTATTAATTTTTATAGAAGGCCAAATCTCTACCTGATAAAAATGGTATATAAGAAAATTGTGCTCATACCTTATGGTATGAGGAGGACCATGAGGTCTAGTCACTTATTAATCATGGTAGCCACCACGCATCACTATCTGGTAAAAAGATTTCTTTTACCTAAAATTGAAAGGAATACAGAGGTGAAAGTGATTGTTAAACAGGCAACACACTCAAAAACCAAATGACGAAGGGACCAAAAAAAAAAAAAAAGTGTGTATGGTGGTTTTCCATATGACAGATCCTGAAGATGCTCTATAAATATGGAATCACCAGTGTCAGAGCTGAAAGGGACCTTAAAGATTATTCTCACACTCTCCCAACCAGATTTTAAGTGGAAAAACTTGATTAGCTGAAAGGCTTAAAATGTTTCAGCTTGTTTGCTTTGATGTGAAGGGTCCTGTGCTGCATAAAATTAAAAGTGCATTTGGCCAAATGTGTTACATTCAGCAAACAAACAGGACAGGCAAGGCAAGAAAACAAGGTTGTATAATTAAGTTGCAGCTCCATGTACTTCCTATAGCAGCAAGAATGACTGAAACATCTTTTCCCATTATCATTACGAGGCCTGTGGATTATTTTCAGACTTGACTCTGGCGCCACATATCTTGATCGTATCTGAAATACAAATCTACAAAATTCACATTTTCTATAAAATAATAGTTTAGAGCAGGGGTCCCCAACTGTGGCCTGTTAGGTACCAGGCCGCAGAGCAGGAGGCGAGTGGTAGGTGAGCGCTCCCATTGTTGGCATTACTGCCTGAGCTCTGCCACGTATCAGATCAGAAGCGGTGTTACATTCTCATGAGTGTGACCCCTGTTGTGAACTGTGCATATGAGGGATCTAAGTTGTACACTCCCTGTGAGAATGTAATGCCTGATGATCTGTGACTGTCTCCTATTACCCCAAGATGGTACCGTTTAGTTGCAAGAAAACAAGCTCAGGGCTCCCAGTGATTCTACATTATGGTGAATTATGTAATTATTTAATAATATATATAATATAAAAAGGCTTTGTTACTGGGCATGGTGGCTCACACCTATAATCCCAGTGCTTTGAGAGGCTGAGGTGGGAGGATTACTTGAGGCCAGGAGTTCAAGACCAGCCAGGTCAACGTAGCAAGACTCTGTCTCTATAAAAATAAAAATAAGGCCGGGCACGGTGGCTCATGCCTGTAATCCCAGCACTTTGGGAGGCCAAGGCGGGGGGATCACGAGGTCAGGAGATCAAGACCATCCTGGCTAACACGGTGAAACCCCGTTCCTACTAAAAAATACAAAAAATTAGCCGGGCATGGTGGCGGGTGCCTGTAGTCCCAGCTACTCGGGAGCTGAGGCAGGAGAATGGCGTGAACCCGGAAGGCAGAGCGTGCAGTGAGCCAAGACCGAGCCACTGCACTCCAGCCTGGGTGACAGAGCGAGACTGTCTCAAAAAACAAAACAAAACAAAACAAAACAAGCAAAAATAAAAATAAAAAAATTAACTGAATGTGGTGACACATACTTGTAGTACCAGCTACACAGGAGGCTGAGGCAGGAGAATCCCTTAAGCTCAGGAGTTAGAGGCTGCAGTAAGCTATGATCACATCATTGCACTCCAGCCTGGCCAACAGAGCAAAATCCTATCTCAAAAAAAAAAAAAAGACATTGTGAAACTAAAGGCACCAAATAACATAACAACACACAAAACAAGAAGCAGAGCTGGGTGTGGTGGCACATACCTATCGTCCCAGCTACTCGGGAGACAGAGGCTGGAGGATCACTTAAGACTATCAAGACTAGAAGTTTGAAGCTGTAGTGCCATATGATCATGCTTGTGAATACGCACTGCATTCCAGCCTGGGCAACATAGCAAGATCTTGTCTCTTAAAAAAGAAAAAAAAAGTCTATAGGAACACAACTAATAGAAACACAGTTATAGGCTGGGCTCAGAGGCTCACACGTGTAATCCCAATGCTTTGGGAGGCCAAAGCAGGAGGATTTCTTGAGGCCAGGAGTTACAGATCATCCTGGGCAATCTAGCGAAGCCCCCCTCTAAAAAAGAAAAAGTTTTAAAAATTAGCCACATGTGGTGGCATGCATCTGCAGTCCTATCTACTTGGGAGACTGACATGAAAGGATGGCTTGAGCTCAGGAGTTCGAGGCTGCAGTGAACTATAATTATAATAAAATATTATGATATACCATTATTAGACTGTGACATATAAACAAAAATAAAGATGAGTTAAACAGCAGAATTAGTAAGGTATAAAAACTTATGCTGTGTCCTCCACCTACATAAAATACATCACCACCACTCCCGGTATCTCTGGAACGTTTACAACAATTTATCTCTTATTGGACCACAAAATTTTTTTTTTTTTTTTTTTTT
>NW_012103232.1:989078-990154 GCF_000951045.1 Mandrillus leucophaeus
TCTTTTTGAGACAGTATCTCACTCTGTTTTTCAGGCTGGAGTGCCGTGGCACAATCTCGGCTCATTGCAACCTCCACCTCCCAGGTTCAAGCAATTTTTGTGCCTCAGCCTCCCAAGTAACTGGGATTACAGGCATGCGCCACCACGCCCGACTAATTTTTTTTTGGTAGTTTTAGTAGAGGCAGGGTTTCACCATATTGGCCAGGCTGGTCTCAAACTCCTGACCTCGTGATCTGCCCACCTCGGCCTCCCAAAGTGCTAAGAATACAGGTATGAGCCACCGTGTCCCGCACCTCTCAGATCTTTATTGCTCAGAAGATCTCTCCTGAATTCCAGGTCAGCATGTCCACCTGCACACAGGACGGCTCCATATGACATCCTACAGGTGTTTCAGCGCCACAAATTTAAACTGCCATTGGTTAACTGCATGAGTTCTGTGCTGAGACTGAATCTTGGCTGCTCTACTTACTAGCTGTGTGACCTTGTCCTCATTTTCCTCAGACTTAAAATGGGATCACAGTAGTGCCTACCTCACGTAAGTCTGTTGGACAGAGTACATAAAACAACATATGTGAAGAGCCTGACACATATTATGTTATGTACCCACTAAATGTTATCTGTTATCTACCTCACCTAAACCTGTTCTTTATCTTGTATCTGTGGATAGCATCACCTTCACCCAGACACTTAAGCTGGAGATTTCACTATAATCTTTAACAACACATTTTACCTCAAGCCTTACCCCATACCCCATCCAATCAATTATGAACTATAAATTCTGTTTCTTTAGTAGTTAAGAAATCTTTGCTACCTAAAGTGTGGTCTCCAGGCCAGGTGTGGTAGCTCACGTGTGTAATCCCAGCATTTTGGGAGGCTGAGGCAGAAGGATTGTTTAAGCTCAGGTGTTTGAGACTGGGCAACATAGGGAGACCCCATCTCTACATAAAATTTTACAACTAGTCAGGTGTGGCCGGGCATGGTGGCTCACATCTATAATCCCGGCACTTTGGGAGGCTGAGGTGAGGTGGCTCGCTTGAGGTCAGGAGTTTGAGACCAGCCTGACCAACATGGTGAAA
>NW_012103232.1:992219-994971 GCF_000951045.1 Mandrillus leucophaeus
ATCATAGCTCACTGCAGCCTTGAACTCCTGGGCTCAAGCCATCCTGCTACCATAGCCTCCCAAGTAGCCAGGACTACAGGCACGTGCCACCATGCCTGGCTAATTTTTAAATTTTTTTGTAGAGACAAGGTCTCACTGTGTTACCCAGGCTGGCTTCAAACTCCTAGCCACAAATGATCCTCCCATTTTGGCCTCCCAAAGTTCTAGGATTACAGGCATAAGCCACCATGCCTGGCTGTCCCTCCCCTTATTTTTTTATTTTTTATTTTTCGAGATGGAGCCTTGCTCTGTTGCCCAGGCTGGAGTGCAGTGGCACAATCTTGTCCCACTGCAACCTCTGCCTCCCAGGTTCAAGCAATTCTCCTGCCTCAACCTCCCAAGTAGCTGGGACTTCAGGCGCACACCGACACGCTTAGCTAATTTTTGTATTTTAGTAGAGACAGGGTTTCACTGTGTTGTCCAGGCTGGTCTCACACTCCTGAGCTCAGGCAATCCACCCGCCTCGGCCTCCGAAAGTACTAGGATTACAGGCGTGAGCCACTGCACTCAGCCTGTCCCTCTCCTTCTTAAGTGGCTCCCCATCACACTCAGAGTGAGAGCTTTGCTGGCCACCTCTCCACCCTAATCTCCTCTTCCCTCCCTGACCCTTGCTTTCCACGCACCAGCCATGCTAATCTACCCTCAGTTCTCTGGTGTCTTTCGGTTTTAGCATGTATCCATCTCTCTCCCTCTAATATGTTGTCTCTCCACTATTCCAGCATTGGTGGACATTTAAAACCACCACGCTATCATGGGATGATGCGTCTGAGTGCTAATTTTCTCCAGAGAGCACCTCTTGCCTAGTTCCATGGGCACTAAGCAACCTTATGATTAGAGTTTGGGTTCACTTGTGGTTTTCTGATAGGGAAGGTTCCCTGACCAGAGGACAGCCCCATTTGGGTCCTATGGCAATGACTGTTCATTCTAAGATGGGGTTTAGTCTCATCGGTCTCTGCTGAGTCAGGTTAGCATGAGCCAGGCCCAGAGGGAACAGTCATCTAGCCCCACTGACAACAAGCTTCTGGAAACACGGTGGAGAAACAGCCTCTGGAACATGGTAAGACGATAACTAAGCTACCATCTAAACATAAGGCCGACTACCTGAGTGTCTTTCTTACTGACTCAATACGGTGGTAATAACTCACAGAGCTGCAGAATCTCAGAAAATAATGGACATCTACCCAGCATTGACTCCTCCTTCTGGTAGCATCAACCTAGTTTTTTTTTTTTTTTTTTTTTTTTTTTGAAACTGAGTCTTGCTGTTGTCATCCAGGCTGGAATGCAATGGCGCGATCTTGGCTCACTGCAACCTCTGCCTCCCAGGTTCAAGTGATTCTCCAGCCTCAGCCTCCAGAGTAGGTGGGATTACAGGTATTCGCCACCATGCCCAGCTAATTTTTGTATTTTTTTTGTAGAGATGGGATTTCGCCACATTGGCCAGGCTGGTCTCGAACTTCTGACCTCAGTTGATCCGCCCACCTCGGCCTCCCAAAATGCTGGGATTACAGGCATGAGCCACCATGCCCAGCCAACCCAGTTTTTATTTGGTGACCTGTCCCTTCTGCACTCAATGTGGTTTGAAGGGCTGGCCTCATCCCCAAGTTCAAGAGAACCATATGACCCAGGGCTCCGTAATCAGAATTACAGACATTGGCTCAAAGGATGGACATGTGACCTGATTCAAGCCAATGATATTCAGCTCAGACTTTTGCAGAAACTATTAGGAAAAAGGTGTTCCCTTTCTGCTGGGGTGGTGGACAGTGAATGTGAGTCTGTGGCCAGACATGCCATGATGCAAGAAACACACTCCGAGAGGAAGACAGAGATGAAGACAATTAATTCATGCCACAGTTTGAGGCTGGATATAGCTAAGCCTGAACTTTAGGTTTCTGTTACTTAAAACCATAAGAGTTCTGACTAATGCACTACCGAATTAACTCATTTTTCTGCAGAAACTGCTCAGAAGTGTGCAATAAATCACTGAGACATGAATCAGAAACTCATGAATGATGAAATGAGAGAAAAGAACTGGCAATGAGCCTTGAAACTAGCTAAAGATAGAGAGATAACTGAATAAAAACACCACTCAGTAGAGACTGATACTGATAAGTTGAAATAATTGTTGTTGCTATGGTAACAAAATGCAAAAGAAAAAGTTGAGAACGAAGATAGGGTTTTAAACCTCAGATTATGCACTGAAAACCAGGGGAGAAGAAAGAGGGTAGAAAAGCCGGAGACTATGTCTTTGTTTTATGTAACATGAGGATAAAAGTTATTTTAAAAAATATATAAGTTCATGTAATTTTTCTGTGTAAAAAGCCTTATAATTCATTACATGAGATGAAAGGAACAACATAATTCATAGAGCAAAAATCAAGAGTCAGGAAGTATACTAGATACTTTGCTCACATTTGTAAATTAAAAAAGAGATGGCAAGGAATTATAAACAAGAATATCAAAACACCAGAAAATTAGAAAATTAGATGAGCAAAGGTTGAATTAGGTATAATAAGCCAGATGTAAACAAGTACAAATGTAAATTTCTAAAATTACTATTTAAAATATTAAAACCTCAGATCACATCAAAAAGCAAACTGAATGTATACTGTTGTTTAAAAAGATATGCCTATTTATATGTGTGTGTGTATGTATATAGTATGTATATGTATATATATACATATTATATAATAGTATATATATATTAATAATATAT
>NW_012103232.1:1000726-1002458 GCF_000951045.1 Mandrillus leucophaeus
TACAGAATATACAAAGAAACATGAAAGTATGGCCCATTGAAAGGAAAAAAATAATTTGATGGAAACCATCCCTGAGAAAGCCCAGACATCAAAATTATTAGTGAAATACATTAAACCAACTGTCTTTAGTATGTTCAGTGAGCTAAAGGAGGATATGGAAAAGAACCAAAGTAAAAAAAAAAACTGTTGTCTGAACAAAATGAGAATATCAATAAAGAGATAGAAATTAGCAAAAATGACCAAAACGAAATTGTGAAATGAAAAGTGTAAAAACTGAAGTGAAAAACTCACTGGAGAGATTTAACAGCAGATTTGAGCAGGCAGAAGAAAGAAACGGTGAATGTGAAGACATTTGAAATTATCTAATCAGAGGAACAGAAAGAAAAAAGAATTAAAAAGACTAAATAGGCTTAGGGAACTGTGGGACATCATTAAGTGGGTAAACATATGCTTTATAAGCATCCCAGGAGGAGAAGAGAGAGAGAGAAAAAGGGGCGGAAAAAATACTTTGGGGAAATAATGGCTAAAAACTTCCAAAATCTGATGACAGACATGAAGATACACACCCAAGAAGCTCAAAGATTTTCAAGCAGGCTATCTCAAGAAAAATCCACACTGAAATATTATGTTCAAATTGTGGAAACTGAAGGCCAAAGAGAGAATTTTGAAAGCAGCAAGAGAGAAGCAACTCATCATGTACAAGTGATCTTCAATAAAATGAACAGCTAGTCTCTTGTTAGAAGGCATGGAGGCCAGAAAGCAGGGAATGGCATAAAGTCCTGAAAAAAAAAAAGGCAACCAAGAATTCGATTTCCAGCAGAATTATTATTATTATTATTATTTGAGATGGAGTCTCACTCTGTCGCCCAGGGTGGAGTGCAGTGGCACGATCTCAGCATCTCAGCTCACCACAAGCTCCACCTCCTGGGTTCCCACCATTCTCCTGCCTCAGCCTCCCAAGTAGCTGGGACTATAGGCTCCCGCCACCAGGCCCGGCTAATTTTTTGTATTTTTGGTAGAGATGGGGTTTAACCGTGTTAGCCAGGATGGTCTGGATCTCTTGACCTCACAATCTGCCCACCTCGGCCTCCCAAAATGCTGGGATTACAGGCGTGAGCCACTGCACTCGGCCCCAGCAGAATTTTTCTTAAGGAATGAGGGAGAAATTAAAATATTTCAAGATAAACAAAAGTTGAGCGAATTTATTACCAGTAGACCTGCCCTACAAGAAATACCAATGGTAGTTCTTTGTGCTAAAATAAAGATGCTAGGCCTGGCATGGTGGCTTACACCTGTAATCTCAACACTTTGGGAGGCTGAGGCAGGCGGATCACTTGAGGTCAGAAGTTCAAGACCAGCCTGGCCAACATGGCAAAACCCTGTCTCTACTAAAAAAATACAAAAATTAGCCAGGTGTGGTGGCATGCGGCTGTAATAATCCCAGCTAATCAGGAGGCTGAGGCAAGAGAATCGCTTGAACCCAGGAAGTGGAGGTTGCAGTGAGCCAAGATTGTGCCACTGCACTACAACCTGGGAGACAGAGCTAGACTCTGTCTCAAAACAAATAAATAGATAAAACAATAAATAAAAAATAACTGCCAGGCACGGTGGCTCACGCCTGTAATCCCAGCACTTTGGGAGGCCGAGGTAGGCAGATCACAAGGTCAGGAGTTTGAGACCAGCCTGGCCAATATGGTGAAACCCCATCTCTACTAAAAATACAAAAATTAGC
>NW_012103232.1:1002508-1003790 GCF_000951045.1 Mandrillus leucophaeus
TCTCGGCCTCCCAAAGTGCTGGGATTACAGGCTTGAGCCACCGCGCCCGGCCACAAAATTTTTTAATAAATCCAAATAAGCAAAAATTGTTGAGGTCAAATCCTCTGATCACAGCACAGTTTAACAAATGAATAGTCATACAAAGTTTAAAATTAACGAACATCCTACTAAGTGCTTTATTGGAACGTTAGCAGACATTCTACTGACTAAGATTTCAGTCAGATGGCTGGACACGGTGGCTTACACCTGTAATCCCAGCACTTTGGGAGGCTGAGGAGGGCGGATCAGCTGAAGTCAGGAGTTTAAGACCAGCCTGGCCAACATGGTGAAACCCTGTCTCTACTAAAAATACAAAAATTAGCTGGACGTGGTGGTGCATCCCTGTAATCCCAGCTACTTGGGAGGCTGAGCAAGGAGAATCACTTGAACCTGGGAGGCAGAGGTTGCAGTGAGCTGAAATCATGTCATTGCACTCCAGCCTGGGTGATGAGAGTGAGACTCCATTTAAAAAAAAAAAGGTTTCAGTTGGGAAGCCAGGCATGGTGGCTGATCCCTATAATCCCAGCACTTTGGGAGGCTGAGGCAGGTGGATCACTTGAGGTCAGCAGTTCAAGACTAGCCTGGCCAATATGGTGAAACCCTGTCTCTACTAAAAATACAAAAATTAGCCAGGCATGGTGGCAGGTGCCTGTAGTCACAGCTACTCGGGAGGCTGAGGCAGGAGAATCGCTTGAGCCTAGGAGGCGGAGGTTGCAGTGAGCCGAGATTGGGCCGTTGCACTCCATCTTGGGCAACAGAGTGAGACTCTGTCTCTCAAAAAAAAAAAAAGGTTTCAACCACAAGGGAAATAATACAGTAACAGGCCAGGAGCATGATGGCTAACACCTGCAATCTCAGCACTTTGGGAAGCAGAGGTGGGAAGATTGCCTGAGGCCAGGAGTTTGAGACCAGCCTGGGCAACAGAGTGAGACCCTGTCTCTAAAAAAATTCAAAAAATAGGCTGGGCACCGTGACTCATGCCTGTAATCCCAGCACTTTGGGAGGCTGTTGTAGGCAGATCACAAGGTCAAGAGATCAAGACCATCCTGGCCAACATGGCGAAACCCTGTCTCTACTCAAAATACAAAAATTAGTTGGGCATGGTGGTGTGCACCTGTAGTCCCAGCTACTCGGGAGGCTGAGGCAGGATAATTGCTTGAACCCAGGAGGCGGAGGTTGCAGTGAGCCGAGATCATGCCACTGCACTCCAGCCTGGCAACAGAGAGAGATTCCATCTCAAAAA
>NW_012103232.1:1009625-1013792 GCF_000951045.1 Mandrillus leucophaeus
GGATATTTTTCAAACATGGATCAAAAATGCAGTATTGAAGGGGATACAAAACCTTCATATACAGAGGGTCAACTTTTCATTTATTTATTTTTTTCAAGATCTCAGCTCTTTTTTCCCCCAAAGAACCAACTTTAGGTTTCATTGTTTTTCTCTAGTTTTTCTATTCCCTGTTTCATTTACCCGCACTTTAGTTACTATTACTATTATTATTATTCTTGAGGCGGGGTCTCACTCTGTCGCCCAGGCTGGTGGTGCAGTCTCCATTCATGGCAACCTCTGCCTCCCAGGTTCAAGCGATTCTCCTGCCTCAGCCTCCAGAGTAGCTGGGATTACAGGCGTGCACCACCACGCCCAGCTAATTTTTGCACCTTTAATAGAGACAGGGTTTCACCGTGTTGGTCAGGTTGGTCTCAAACTCCTGACCTCAGGTGATCCTCCCGCCTTGGCCTCCCAAAGTGCTGGGACTACAGGCGTGAGCCACCATGCCCAGGCTCTAGTTATTATTTACTTACTTCTACAAGCTTTGGGTTTTCTAGCTCATTAAGACATCTAGTTAGGTTACTTATTTCAGATCCTTTTTTTTTTTTTTTAATGTAGGCATTTACAGCTATACATCTCCTGAGGACTGCCACATCCCTTCAGTTTCAGTATACAGTCTTCCCTTGGTATACTTGGGGGATTGGTTCCAGGATCCCTGCATATACCCAAATCTGAGTACACTCAAGTCCTGCAGTTGGCCTTAAGAAAGCACCGGAACCCTTGTGTATGAAAAGTTGGCCCTCGTTGGGTGCGGCAGCTCACGCCTGTAATCCCAGCAATCTGGGAGGCCGAGGTGGGCGGATCACCTGAGGTCAGGAGTTCAAGACCAGCCTGGCCAACATGGTGAAACACCGTCTCTACTAGAAATACAAAAATTAGCTGGGTGTGGTGGCACGTGTCTTTAATCCCAGCTACTCGGGAGGCTGAGGCAGGAGAATCGCTTGAATCTGGGAGGCAGAGGTTGCAGTGAGTCAAGATCACGCCACTGCACTCCAGCCTGGGCAACAGAGCGAGACTCTGCCTTGAAAAAAGAAAAGAAAAATAAAAAAAGAGAGAAGACACAAATCAACCAGAAATTGCTACCATCCTTAAAGAGATAAAAAGGATTATGAAAGAATACTATGAAGTTGTATGCCAACAAATTAGATAACGTAGAAGAAATGAACCTTGAAACACACATATTATCTAAACCAACACAAGAAGAAATAGAAAATCTCAGCAAGTCTATAGCATGTCAAGAGACTGAATCATCAACCAAAACATCCCAACAAAGAAAACTCTTGGACCAGATAGCCTCCCTGGTAAATTTTATCAACATCTAAAGAATAATAAATAGCTTTTTTTGTTTGTTTTTTTTGAGACGGAGTCTCTGCCTGTCACCAGGCTGGAGTGCAGTGGCGTGATCTTGGCTCACTGCAACCTTTGCATCCTGGGTTCAAGCAATTCTCCTGTCTCAGCCTCCCGAGTAGCTAGGACTACAGGCACACGCCACCACGCCCAGCTAATTTTTTTGTATTTTTAGTAGAGACAGGGTTTCACCATGTTTGCCAGGGTGGTCTCAATCTCTTGATCTCGTGATCCGCCTGCGTTGGTCTCCCAAAATGCTCTGATTACAGGCATGATCCACCGCACCCCAACCCCGCTTTTTGTTGAGACGGAGTTTTGGTCTTGTTGCCCAGGCTGGAGTGCAGTGGTGCAATCTCAGCTCACTGCAACTTCTGCCTCCCAGGTTCAAGTGATTCTCCTGCCTCAGCCTCCCGAGTAGCTGGGATTACAGGCATCTGCCACTATGCCTGGCTAATTTTTGTATTTTTAGTAGAGATGGGGTTTTACCATGTTTGTCAGGCTGGTCTCAAACTCCTGACCTAAGGTGACCCGCCCACCTTGGCCTCTCAAAGTGCTGGGATTACAGCAGTGAGCTACTGCGCCCGGCCCCAGCTAATTTTTTTTAAAAAACACTTTCTTTTTCTTTTTTTTGAGACGGAGTTTCACTCTTGTTGCCCAGGCTGGAGTGCAATGGCACAATCTTGGCTTCCTGCAACCTCTGCCTTCCAGGTTCAAGCCACTCTCCTGCCTCAGCCTCCGGAGTAGCTGGGATTACAGGCATGCGCCACCAGCCACATCGGGCTAATTTTGTATTTTTAGTAGAGACGAGGTTTATCCATGTTGGTCAGCCTAGTCTCAAACTCGTGACCTCAGGTAATCCACCTGCTCGGCCTCCCAAAGTTTTGGGATTACAGGCACGAGCCACCGCGCCCAGTCTAAAAAACTTTTTCTATACGGGGTTTTGCTATGTTTCCCAGGCTAGTCTTGAACTCCTGGCCTCAACTGAGCCTCCCACCTCGGCTTCCCAAAGTACTGAGATTACAGGCATGAGTCACTGCACTGGCTCTGATTTTAAAATTTACTATAAGGCCAGGTGCGGTGGCTCACACCTGTAATCCCAGCACTTTGGAAGGCCGAGGCGGAAGAATCACCTGAGGTCGGGAGTTCCAGACCAGCCTGACTAACATGGAGAAACCCGATCTCTCCTAAAAATACAAAAAAATTAGCCGGGTGTGGTGGCGCATGCCTGTAATCCCAGCTACTCGGGATACTAAGGCGGGAGAATCACTTGAACCCGGGAGGCGGAGGTTGCAGAGAGCCGAGATTGCGCCATTGCACTCCAGCCTGGGCAACAAGAGCAAAACTCCATCTCAAAGAAAAAAAAAAAGGCCGGGCACAGGGGCCCACGCCTGTAATCCGTACACTTTGGGAGGCCGAGGCGGGCGGATCGTGAAGTCAGGAGTTGGAGACCATCTCTACTAAAAATACAAAAATTAGCTGGGTGTGGTGGCTTGCACCTATAATCCCAGCTACTCGGGAGGCTAAGGCAGGAGAATCGCTTCAACCCGGGAGGTGGAGATTGCAGTGAGCCGAGATTGCACCACTGCACTCCAGCCTGATGACAGAGTGAGACTCCATCTCAGAAAGCAAACAAACAAACAACAACAAACTTACTGCAAAACAACAGTAATCAAAACCATGGGTACTGGCATGAAGGCAGACATAGACAAATGAAATTGAATAGAAAGCCTGGAAATAAACTCTCTCATATATGATTAAATGATTTTTGACAAATATGACAAGACCATTCAATGGAAAGGACAGTCTCTATAACAAATGTCACTGGGAAAACTGGATAGCCATAGTCAAAAGAATAAGACTGGACTCCTACCTCACAGCATGTACAAATATTAGTTCAAAATGAATTAAAAACCTGAATATGAGTTAGAACTATAAAGCTTTTAGGAGAAAGCATAGAAGAGAGGCTTCATGACACACCAAAAGCATAAGCAACAAAAATAAACAAATAAATAGATTGGACTTGAGCAAAATTAGAATCCTTTGTGTACCAAAGGATACTATTAAGAGAGTAAAAAGGCAACCCACAGAATGGGAGAAAATGTTTGCAAATCATATATCTGAAAAGGGGTTAATGTACAGAATATATAGAGAGAATTCCTACAACTGAACGACAACAAAACAACCCAATTTAAAAACGGACAAAAAATTTGCCTGGCATGGTGGCACGCACCTGTAGTCCCAGCTACTCAGGAGGCTGAGGCACAAGAATCGCTTGAACCCAGTAGGCAGAGACTGCAGTGAGCTGAGATCCTGCTACTGCACTCCAGCCTGGGCAACAGAGCGAGATTCTGTATCAAAAAAAAAAAAAAAAAAAAAGCAAAAAAATGGACAAAAGACTTGAGTAGGTATTTCTCCAAAGAAGACATATGAATGGCAAATAAACACATAAAATTATATGGAGATATATTGGAACCTTGATACATTGCTGGTGGGAATACAAAATTATGCAGCCACTATGGAAAACAGTTTTAATGGTTCCTTAAAAAGTTAAACATAGAATTACCATATGGCTCAGCAATTTCACTCCTATTTGTATACCCCAAATATTTGATAAAAGGGACTCGATGTTCATAGCACAGTATTCATAATAGCCAAAAGATGCAAACAACTCAAATGCTGATCAACAAATGAATGGATAAACAAAATGTGCATACAGATACAGTGGAATATTATTCATCTAGAAAAAGAATGAATTGTTATAATTTTTTTTTTTTTTTTTTT
>NW_012103232.1:1022192-1022717 GCF_000951045.1 Mandrillus leucophaeus
CTAGAGGTACCATTCATTGATTTCCTCAAAAACCAGTTTCTGGTTTCATTGATTTTTCTCTGTTGTTTTTCTGTTTTCAGTTTCATTGACTTTTGGATTTATTTTTATTTCATACATCCTGCTTGCTTTGGGCTTATTTTGCTCTTCTTTTGTCATTTCTTGAAGTAGGAACTTAGATTATTGATTTGGGACTTTTCTTTTTTTCTAATGTAAGATTTAGTGCTATAATTTTTTTAAGCGCTCTTTAGCTCCCACACATTTTGATATGTTGTACTTTTTTATTCAGTTTGATATTTCATTTGAGACTCCCTCTTTGACTACTCATGAATTATTTAATAATAAGTATAAGCTGGGCATGATGGTGCACACCTGTAGTACCAGCTACTTGGGAGGCTGAAGTGAGAGGATCACTTGAGCCTGGGAAGTTGAGGCTGCAGTAAGCCAGGATCACATCACTGCACTCCAGTCTAGGCAATATATTGTTTAATTTCTAATAGTTTGGAAGGTTTTTTGTTCTATTTCTCT
>NW_012103232.1:1024697-1028169 GCF_000951045.1 Mandrillus leucophaeus
CGCTTGAACCCAGGAGGTGGAGGTTGCAGTGAGCCGAGATCATGCCATTGCACTCCAGCCTGGGCAACAAGAGCAAAACTGTCTCAAAAAAAAACAAAAAACAAACAAAAAAAACCACAGAAATAAGCTAGTCACAAAAGAACAGTTTACGATTCCACTTATATGAGGTATCTAGAATAGGGAAGAAAATTCTAGAGACAGTCAATTAGAGGTTACAGGTGTTGAGGGCAGGGGATAGAAGGGAGTTACTGTCTAATGGGTAAACTTTCTGTTTGGGATGATGAAAAAAGTTTTGAACATAGACAGTTTGCACAACATTGTGAATGTATTTAATATCACTGAATTCTACACTTAGGAATGGTTAAGTGGGCCAGGCACGGTGGCTAATGCCTGTAATCCTAACACTTTGGGAGGCCGAGGTGGGCAGATCACCTGAGGTCAGGAGTTCAAGACCAGCCTGGCCAACATGGTGAAACCACATCTCTACTAAAAAATACAAAAATTAGCTAGGCATGGTGGAGCACATCTGTAATCCTAGCTACTTGGGAGACTGAGGCAGGAGAATCACTTGAACCCGGGAGGTGGAGGTTGCAGTGAGCTGAGATTATGTCACTGCACTCCAGCCTGGGGGATAAAAAAAAGAAAAAAAAGAAAAAAGAAAAAAAAAGAGAAAGAAATGGTAAGTGGTAAGTTTTACGTTATGTATATTTTGCCACAAAAAAATACTAAAAACTGGTTACAATGGGAAAGTATGTTGTAGTGTATATTTCATTTTTTATTCTATTTCATAGTTTTTTGTTGTTGTTGTTTTGAGACAGTCTCGCTGTACCAAGTAGCTGGGATTACAGATGTGTACCACCACGACTGGCTAAGCTTTGTATTTTTAGTAGAGATGGGGTTTCATCATGTCGGCCAGGCTGGTCTTGAACTCCTGGCCTCATGTGATCCTCCCATCTTGGCCTCCCAAAGTACTGGGATTACAGGCGTGAGCCACTGTGCCTGGCCTACAGTATATATTTTAACACAAACAAATCAATTAGCTATAGTAGTGGGAGTCTATTTTTGGACTCTCTTCAGTTCCATTGATCTGTGTCTACCTTGTGGCAGCACCACATTGTCTTGATTATAGCAGCTGTATGGTAAGAATTAAAATCAGGTAGTGTCAGTTCTCAACCTTTATCCTTCTTTTTCTAAATCATTTTGACTCTTCATTCCTTTGCCTTCCCATATGAATTTTAGAATCATCTCGTCTATGGCTGGGCAAAGTGGCTAACACCTGTAATCCCAGCACTTTGGGAGGCCAAGGTGGGCCGATTGCTTGAGCTCAGGAATTCGAGACCAGCCTGGGCAACAAAATACAAAATACAAAAAAAATTAGCCAGGCGTGGTGGTGCATGCCTGTAGTCCCAGCTCCTCGGGAGGCTGAGATGGGAGAATTGCAGTGAGCCATGATCATCTACTGCACTCCAGCCTGGGCGACAGAGTGATACTCTGTCTCAAAATCAGCAAATTAATTAATTTTAAAAAATTGAGAACCAGCTGGTCTATATCTTCAAAAAATTCTGCTGGGATTCTAATTGGAATTGTGTTAAAGTTGTAGGTCAATCTGGGGATAATTGACATATTTGAGTATTCCAATCCATGAAAACAATATGTCTATCCATCTATTTAGGTCTTCTTTAATTTGTTAGTTTATTTCACCAAGATTTTGTAGTGTTTTTTTGTTTTGTTTTGTTTTTTGTTTTTTTTGAGACAGCGTCTAACTCTATAGCCCAGGCTGGAGTGCAGTGGTGCAATCTCGGCTCCCTGCAGCTTTGACCTCCCAGGCTCAAGTGATCCTCTCACCTCAGCCCTTTAAGTAGCTGGGACTACAGGCACGAACCACCATCCACGGCTAATTTTTGTAGAGACAAGGTTGGTTTCTTTCTTTCTCTCTCTTTTCTTTTCTCTTTTCTTTTTTCTTTTCTTTTCTTTCTTTTCTTTCTTTCCTTCCTTGACAGAGTCTTGCTCCGTTGCCCAGGCTGGAGTGCAGTGGCACAATCTCAGCTGACTGCAACCTCTACCTCCCAGGTTCAAGGGATTCTCCTGACTCAGCCTCCCAAGTAGCTGGGACTACAGGCACGTGCCACCATGCCTGGCTATTTTTTGTATTTTTAGTAGACACAGGGTTTCACCATGTTGGCCAGGCCTGTCTATATTTTGTTAGATTTATATGATATGTTTTATGTTATTATAAATGATATTTAAAACATCTTTTGTTTCCAATTTTCAGTATATAGAAACACTGTGAATTTTCCTATATCAGCCTTGTATTCTGCAACCTTGGTAAACTCATTAGTTAGTTTTTTTGTTTGTTTTTTAGAGATGGGGTCTCCCTATATTACTCTAGCCTGTACAACAGGAAAATCCCAGCTCTAAAATTCACAGGCACTGCAGTGCCTGCAGTGTTGATCTCCTGGGCTCAAGTGATCCTCCTGGCTCCACCTCACATGCCATGGCATCTGGCTAGCTCACAGAGTTTTGGACTTTTTAGCAATCATGTCATCTGCAGATAGAGAGAAATTCATTTCTTTCTGTCCAATCTGTATTTCTTTCTTTTTCTTGCCTTATTGCACTAACTAGAACTTCCATTACAATGTTGTTTGTTTGTTTTTAGAGACAGGGTCTCACTCTGTTGTCCAGGCTGGAATGCAGTGGCCTGATTATATCTCACTGCAGCCTCAAACTCCCGGGCTTAAGCCTCAACCTCAGCCTCTCAGAGTAGCTAGGACTATAGGAACGCACCACCATGTCCAGCTAATATTTTTAAATTTTTTTGTAGAGACAGGGTCTTGCTATGTTGCCCAGGCTGGTTTCAAATTCATGGGCTCAAGCAATCCTCCTGCCTTAGTCTCTCAAAGCACCTGAATTATAGGTGTGAGCCACCACACCCTGCCTTACAATGTTGAATAGGAGCCATAAGAGTGTATCTACCTTGCTTGTTCTCAAACTTAGGGGGAAAGTATTTTGTCTTTCACTATAAATTTTAATGTTGAGAAAGTTCCCTTAAATCCATAGCTTGCAGAGAGTTTTTCTCATGAATGGATGTTGAATTTTGTCAAATTTTTTTTCTGTATCAATGGATATGATCATGTGTATTTTTTTCTTTAGGATTTTAATATGGTAAATTACATTAATTTTTGAATAACAAATAAACCTTGCATTGCTAGGACAAACTGCATTTAGTAGTAGTATATTATTCTTTTTATATATTGCTGGATTTGATTTTCTAATATTTTGCTGGGGGGTTTTGTATCTATCTTCATGAGGGATATAGGTTTGTGGTTTTCTTGTACTGTTTTTGACTGGATTTGGCATTAGAGTAATACTGGTCTCATTAAATGAGTTGAGGAGTGTTCTTGCCTATTTGTTTTCTGAAAGTGATTGTGTAGAATTGGAGCTATTTTTTCCTTGGTTTTTTGTTTGTTTATTT
>NW_012103232.1:1030385-1031416 GCF_000951045.1 Mandrillus leucophaeus
TAATTTTTTCTTTCTTTCAGCATTTAGTAACTATTGTTGCACTTCTGATACTGTCACTTGAATTGTTCTCATTTAAGTAATTCATTTTTTTAAACTGCTGTTTTCAAGATTTTTTTGTCTTTAGTTTTCAAGTTTGATTATTTTGTGTCTGGTCATAAGTTTATTTGAAATTATTCTATTTTTGGTTCACTGAGCTTTTTTAATTTCTAGGCTTATATCTTTTACCAAATTCAGGAAGGTTTTTTGTTTGTTCGTTTGTTTTGTTTGTTTTTTGAGATGGAGTCTCGCTCTGTCACCCAGGCTGGAGTGCAGTGGTGCAGCCTCGGCTCACTGCAACCTCTGCCTCCCAGATTCAAGTGATAAGTGATTCTCCTGCCTCAGCTTTCTGAGTAGCTGGGATTACAGGTGCGTGCCACCCTGCCTGGCTAATTTTTGTATTGTTAGTAGAGAGTGGGTTTCACTCTGTTGGCCAGGCTGGTTGCGAACTCCCGACCTCAGGTGATCCGTCGGCCTTGGCCTCCCGAAGTGCTGCAATTACAGGTGTGAGTCACCGTGCCCGGCAAAATTCAGGAAGTTTTCAACCAGTATTTTTTAAATTCTTTTTTCTGCACTACATGCTTTCTCTTCTCTTTCTATGATTTAAATAACACAAATACTAGACTTTTCAGCTTTGAACATGTCCCTGACACTGTTTTTTTTTTCAGTTCATTTTTCTCTCGTTCTGATTATATAATTTCTTTTTGTCTGTCCTGAAGTTCACTGGCTCTTTCCCTATGATCTCCATTCTATTACTGAGATCATTCAGTGAGGTTCTTTTTTTCAGTTATTGTATTTTTCAGTTCTAGCTTTCATTTGGTTCTTCATTATATCTTCTATTTCTTTGCTGAAACATCTTTCCAATTGTTTCAGTAATGTTTGCCCTTACTTATTGGAGCATTTTAAAAAATAGTAGCCGCTTTAAAGCCTTTGTCAGATAATTCCATTGTCTGTGTCATGTCAGCACTGACGTCTGTTGATTTTCTTTTCCCAGG
>NW_012103232.1:1033073-1033774 GCF_000951045.1 Mandrillus leucophaeus
AGAATTGGAGCTATTTTTTCCTTGGTTTTTTGTTTGTTTATTTGTTTTTTTTTTTTTTTTTTTTTTTTTTTGAGACTGAGTCTCACTCTGTCACCCAGGCTGGAGGGCAGTGGCGCAATCTTGGCTCATTGCAACCTCCATCTCCTGTATTCAAGCGATTCTCCTGCCTCAGCCTCCTGAGTAGCTGGGATTACAGGCATGCACCACCACGCCCGGCTAATTTTTGTATTTTAGTAGAGATGGGGTTTCACCATATTGGCCAGGCTGGTCTTGAACTCCTAACCTCAGGTGATCCGCCCACCTTGGCCTCCCAAAGTGCTAGGATTACAGACGTGAGCCAGCGCACCTGGCCTCTATCAAACATTTAAAGAAAAAATAGTTCCTAGTTTGATAGAATTCTCCAGTGAAACTATTGGGGCCTGGAGATTTCTTTTTCAGGAAGGTTTAAACTATTAATTTAATTTAATAGCTCTAGAACTACTCAGCTTATCTGTTTCATCTTGGGTGAGTTTGGTACTTTGTGGGCCTTGGGGAATCGAACAATTTGATTTAATTTGTTGAATTATTTGTGTGTGTAGAGTTGTTTGTGGTATTCCCTTATTATCCTTTTAATATCTTTAAGGTTTGTGATGATATCTTCTCTTTCATTCCTCATATTGGAAATTGGTAATTTTGTGTCTTCTCTTTTTTTTTTTTTTTTT
>NW_012103232.1:1038721-1041236 GCF_000951045.1 Mandrillus leucophaeus
GGATCACCTGAGGTCAGGAGTTTGAGACCAGCCTGGACAACATGGTGAAACCCTGTCTCTACTAAAAAATACAAAATTAGCTGGGTGTGGTGGCGCATGCCTATAATCTCAGCTACTTGGGAGACTGAGGCAGGAGAATCGCTTGAACCCAGGAGGCGGAGGTTGCAGTGAGCCGAGATTGCACCACTGCATTCCAGCCTGGGCAACAAGAGCGAAACTCCATCTCACCCCCCAAAAAAGAGAATACACTCTCATTGTTAGACATGTACTGGATTATGTCTTGTTCTGTTTGGGTTGCTATAACAAAAATACCATAGGCTGGGTGGCTTATAAACAACAGAAAGTTATTTCTCACAGTTTGGAGGTTGTAAGTCCAAGATCAAGGTGCTGGAAGCTTTAGTGTCTGATGCATGCCTGTTTCCTGGTTTGTAGATGGCCTTCTTGCTGTGTCCTCACATAACAGAAATTGTGAGGTAGCTCTCTCTGGGGTGTCTATTTATTTATTTTATTTAGACAGAGTCTTGCTCTGTCGCCCAGGCTGGAGCGCAGTGGTACAATCTTGGCTCATTGCAACCTCTGCCTCCCGGGTTCAAGCAATTTTCCTGCCTCAGCCTCCTGAGTAGCTGGGACTACAGGTGCCCGCCACCATGCCGAGCTAAGGTTTTGTATTTTTAGTAGATTCGGGGTTACACTCTGTTGGCTAGGCTGGTCTTGAACTCCTGACTTCAGGTAATCCACCCACCTCGGCCTCCCAAAGTGCAGGGATTACAGGCATGAACCACTGTGCCTGGCCAGGGTGTCTTTTATAAGGGCACTAATCCCATTCATGAGGGATCCATCTTCATGATCTAATCACTTCCCAAAGTCTCCACCTCCAGATACCCTCACGTTATAGATTAGGTTTCAACATATGAATTTTGAGGAGACACAAACAGTCTATAGCAGATTTTATCCCGGACACTTAAAATATTATATCATGGGATTCTGGGTTCTGTTTAAATCCTATAAGAATGTGGAAATTTTTGTTTAAGTAGGCAATTGACTGGGTTGGTTTCACGCTGCAAGATTTGACCACTCCTCTGTGGGTTATGGTTTCAATGCAGCTGTATTTTCAAAGCCTTTGTAGAGCTATTCAGCTCTATCCCCTAGGTGCACCACCCAGCGGCCAGTATGGCACTTAGGCATGGTCAGTCCCTTAATTCAGTTCTCAAAGCCTATGGTATGCTGTTTATTTTATTTGCAACGGGGTCTCACTCTGTTGCCCAGGCTGGAAGTCAGTGGTGCAATCTCAGATCACTGCAACCTCTGCCTCCTGGGTTCAAGCGATCCTCCCATCTTTGCCTCCCGAGTAGCTGGAGCTACAGGCACGTGCACCATGCTCAGCTAAGTTTTTTATTTTTTGTAGAGACGAGGTTTCACCACGTTGCCCAGGCTGGTCTCAAACTCCTGAGCTCGAGCAATCTGCTTATCTCGGCCTCCCAAAGTGCTGGGATTATAGGTGTGAGCCACCGTGCCCAGCCTGGTTTAGAGTCAGGTCCATACATACACATCTTTGGGGTGAGTCTAGGAGTTCATAAACAACTTTTAATCCTCCTGGTCCTTTCCAGTTTATTAGGGTTCCCTTTTCCAGTCCTCTGTCCAGAAAGGTATGGCTTTATTTCCTCAATTTCGCCACATACTCCCCATGACTAGATCCATACTGGGAGCCAAGCAGTGGAGGACAGAGAAAAAAAGCCCCATCCTCTTGGAAATAATGTCTTCTGATCAAACATGAGGTTTCCTTCTTTCAGAAATTTAGGCTCCCAAATTCCCCCAATGCCAGTGCTATCGCTGTGGCTGCCACCAACACAAAGTTGCCTACAAGATGGTACAAGAAATACTGCGGAAAAAAAAGGAAAAAAGACAAATGGGATATTTCCCTATTAGCTCTGCATGTTAGGAGGCTCCTTCCTCATCCCTCTAGCCAGAGCTAGTGGGCTTCTCTTGAAGCTCTCTCGGTCCACAACGATACATACTTCGGGTTTCAGGCTGCATTAAGTCTGGACTGAAGGAAAAAAAGTGGGAGGGAACTCACTATCAGGTCAGTAACGCTTAGAATTCAGTATTCTTCCTCACTGTGCCCATATCATTTGCCATTTTAAGTTCTTAGCAGGATGCCCTTGCAGCTGTCCAGGTTTTCTGGTTGCATTCGATGGGAGAGACACAGGGAAGTGTGCTGACTCCATCTTCCCTGGCATATTTTATTCTGCAGGATGTCCCCAACCCAGGGATGCATGATGCCTCTAGGCTCTATGCATTTTTGCACTTTTCAGTCCCTTCTTACACACACACACACACACACACACACACGAAAAAAAGAAACAATTTCAATACATTTCATATTGCATTGGTATGAAGATAAATATAATCAAGATTGGATTCATTATTGTTATGCTTTTTTTTTCTGATTTCAAAATAAATTAAAACCAAAGCAGCCCGGCGCGGTGGCTTACGCCAGCACTTTGGGAGGCCGAGG
>NW_012103232.1:1045772-1048985 GCF_000951045.1 Mandrillus leucophaeus
TTTTACCATGTTGGCCAGGCTGGTCTTGAACTTCTAACCCCAAGTGATTCGCCCATCTTGGCCTCCCAAAGTGCTGAGATTATAGGCGTGAGCCACTGCGCCCAACCGTATTTTGCAATATTCTGTACCTCATCCACTCTGTACCCACCAGCCTGAGCCTCCCTAGGTCTGTAATCCTCCTGCTTGAATCAGCCTATCAGAATGATACTTACCAAGTGGTGGTTTATCTATTTACATCACCCCTCTCCATTCATGGATTGGCACTGTCCTGTAAGGAAAAGCCTTCCCTTAGCTTCAATCAGCACCGACTCATGGACGCCTATATTATGCAGTAGTTTGTAGTCTCTCTCTCTCTCTCTTTTTTGTGTTTTGAGACAGAGTCTTGCTGTACTGCAACCTCTATCTCGTAGGCTCAGGTGATTTTTGTGCCTCAGTCTCCTGAGTAACTGGGACTACAAGCACATGCCACCACACCTAATTAAAAATATATATATTTCTTGTAGAGACAGGATCTCCCTATGTTACCCAGGCTGGTCTTGAACTCCTGGCCCAAACGATCCTCCTGTCTTGGCCTCCCAGAGTCCTGGGAGCACAGGTGTGAGCCACTGCACCTGGCCATCTGGTCATTTTTATTTGGATGCTCCAATTGTCCTAGACTTGGCCAATGAGAGCCCCTTCAGGCTGGCTCCCACATCTTTATATACTCATGTGTGAAGAGTCCACACTGACATCTCCAATGCCTCAGGGCTCTTTTCAGCCTTCCCTCTTTCCATATTAGTAATTCTCATCTCCAGCAGTGAGAAACCTGGCTCCCATTATCCTCAATATATTTGCTTGATTTTTTATCCACACCAGCTGCCTCCTCGGCTTCCAGCCACGTTGCCATCTCCAAGGAAAGGGATGGGGGAGGAAGAGAGGAGACAAATGTGGAGGAAGAGGGTTTTTTTCTTTTTTTTTTTTTTTTTGAGACAGTGTCTCCCTCTCTCACCCAGCCTAAAGTGCAGTGGCGTGATCTCGGCTCACTGCAACCTCCACCTCCTGGGTTCAAGCAATCTCCCTGCCTCAGCCTCCCTAGTAGCTGGGACTACAGGTGGCCACCACCATGCTGGGCTAATTTTTGCAGTTTTTAGTAGAGACAGGGTTTTGCCATGTTGGCCAGGCTGGTCTTCAGCTCCTGACCTTAGGTGATCCGCCCTCCTCGGCCTTCCAAAGTGCTGGGATTACAGGTTTGAGGGACCATGCCAGGCGAGGAGTATCTTAAATACTTAGCAACCCAGCCCTCCACTCTGTCCCCATCTATTCTGCCCTGCCTGCTGCTCACCTGGCCTGTCTGTGGCAAGTAGCCCTCAGCCTCTTCCTCAGCTCACGGTCTCCGTCTGGTTTCCGAAAAGGTTTCTTTTCTTTCTACTTTATGATTTTTTTTAACTACAAAAACATTTCATGCTCATTTTTACAAATTCAGTAATGCAAGTCACATAAAGCACAGCATGAACGTCCTCAGCCACCCTTTCCATGCCACATCCAAGAGCCAGCCAGAGTTCTTCCCTGTGCGCCCAAGAATGCCCCCATTGCTTGTGCCTAGGATTTGGAGGCTGCACTGAGCTCTGAGTGGGTCACTGCACTCAAGCCTGGGAAACAGAGAGAGATCCTGTCTTTTTAAAACAAGCACAAATATCACTTTATTTATTTATTTATTTATTTATTTATTTATTTTGAGACAGGGCCTCGCTCTGTCGCCCAGGCTGAAATGCAGTGGTACGATTTTGGCTCACTGCAACCTCCGCCTCCCAAGTTCAAGTATTTCTCCCACCTCAGCCTCCCCAGCGGCTAGGACTGGGTGGCATACGCCACCACGCCCAGCTAATTTTTGTATTTTTTGGTAGAGACGAGGTTTCACCATGTTGGCCAGGCTGGTCTCAAACTCCTAACCTCAGGTGATCCACCTGCGATTACATAATCACCACCTGGGATTATAAGCATGAGCCTCCGCAGCCGGCCCTCAAATACATGTTCTTTGTTTTGTTTTGAGTCACGGTCTTGTAATCACAGTCTACTGCAGCCTCAGCCTCCTGGGCTCAAGTGATCCTCCTGCCTTGGCCTCCCAAAGTGCTGAGATTACAGGCGATGAGCCACCACACCTGGCCTTATCCATGTGATTTTCAAGAGACATTGTTCAGGAGGCAGCTGGAGATGTGGTCCTCACCCACCAAAGGTCACTGGGGCTGGCAACCCCCGGCTCTTGCTTTACGAGGGTCACTCAGCAGCACAGTTGAAGTATGAAGTATCTCAGCAATGCCTATGTTAGGGCATTGGTGAGTTAGGGAGAAGGGGAAGGAACATGGCAATTTCTAATCATTTGTCATGTTCGTGTCCCTGAGCTTATCACACACAGGTCTCAGATGCTCAACCCTGAAATACAATGTCCTGTAAACTGTATCTTAGTTAAAAAAAAAAAAAAAAAGAAAAAGAAAAGAAAAACAGTGGGGAAAAATATGTGGACCATCTCAGCCAGAGCTCTAGCTTGATGGGATTTACCTTTTCTTCCTGTGACCCTTCTACCTGGCAGCTCTGTGGCCCATTGGTAGGGAGTTGCTGGGGGTCACCCTGCCTTGTTGACAAAGAAAAGACCTGGGGCTCAGAGAGGTGTGACCCTCAAGGTTGGGCCTGTGCAATGCACCTGAGAACTTCAGAGGTTGAGTGTGAGGACTAAACTCTGAGTTTTTTTATCTTGCCCAACCTCCTATCTAAGGGGTCTGGGGAGTCAAGCCCTACAAACCACAAATGCTCATCAGAGGGGTTTTATTTAACCCTGTGTATCATGACTTATTTCCAGCCTGACTCTGGCATAGGATTATGAGACAAGGAAGCAAATAAAAATATTTCACCCCAAAACATGTATCTTTGCCATATTTTGAAATGACCCTGCAAAGCTGTTCTTTGAGGTAGAAAATTTGCATCTGTAAAGAATCTTGGTCCGGCGTGGTGGCTTACACCTGTAATCCCAGCACTTTGCGAAGCCAAGGCAAGTGGATCACCTGAGGTCGGGAGTTCCAGACCTGCCTGACCAATGTGGTAAAACCCCATCTCTACTAAAAATACAAAAATTAGTCAGGCATGGTGGCACATGCCTATAATCCCAGCTACTCAGGAGGCTGAGGCAGAAAAATCACTTGAACCCAGGAGGTGGAAGTTGCAGTGAGCTGAGATCACACC
>NW_012103232.1:1049890-1051973 GCF_000951045.1 Mandrillus leucophaeus
GCAATCTCAGCTCACTGCAAGCTCCACCTCCCAGGTTCACGCCATTCTCCTGCCTCAGCCTCCTGAGTAGCTGGGACTACAGGTGCCCGCCACCACGCCTGGCTAATTTTTTTATTTTTAGTAGAGACAGGGTTTCACCGTGTTAGCCAGGATGGTCTCAATCTCCTGACTTCGTGATCTGTCCACCTTGGCCTGCCAAAGTGCTGGGATTTCAGGCGTGAACCACCACGCTCGGCCTGAACATTCCCTTTCTATGAATCCCAGGTTTTTAGACAAACTCAACCAATTATCAATCAGAAATTTTTTTAATTCACCTATTGCTCGGAAGAGCCCCACCCCCTGCATCTTTGAGTTGTCCCACCTTTCTGGACCAAACCAATGTATTTCTTAAATGTATTTGATTGATGCCTCATGCCTCTCTAAAATGTATAAAACCAAGCTGCGCTCCAACCACCTTGGGCACATGTTCTCAAAACCTCCTGAGGGCTGTGTCGTGGGCCAAGGTCACTCATATTTGGCTCAGAATAAATCTTTTCAAATATTTTGCAGAGTTCAACTCTTTTCATTGACAAGTGGAAAGAACAGCCACCATGTCTGCATCTATTCGATGTCAGCATCCCCACCTGCAGATGAGGGGAAGGTCCCTTGCCCAAGGTTGCCGAAATTGGCAGAGCCGAGCCTTGAGCCAGGTTTTTCCCTTCTGCCCCTCTGCCTGCCCTGCCTTGCACATGGGAGCTTCCTCCCCATCCTGCTTTTGTTGATGCTGACAGATCAACTTAGTGAATTACATCCTTCATTCAATAGACACAACAGAGTCATGTGGACCTCTACTCTGGGACCCGGCCCTGTGCTAACGATACCGAAGATGATGAGAATATGGGCCCTGACCTGAAGGGATTATAATCCAATGGTAGACAGGTACATAAAGAAATAAAAAAACAAGGCCAAGGCAGGAGGATCGCCTTGGGTTACCGTCCAAGGGGTTAACCTTGCCCACTGCCTAGACAGAGCCGACTCATCAAGACAGGGGAATTGCAATAGAGAAAGGGTAATTCATGCAGGGCTGGCTGTGCGGGAGACCAGAGTTTTATTATAACTCAAATCAGTCTCCCTGAGCATTCCGGGAGCAGAGTTTTTAAGGATAACTTGGTGGGTGGGGGGAAGCCAGTGAGCCCAGACTGCTGACTGGTCAGAGATGAAATCATAGGGAGCTGAAGCTGTCTTCTTGCGCTGAGTCAGTTCCTGGGTAGGGGCCACAAGATCAGATGAGCCAGTTTATTGATCTGGGTGGTACTAGCTGATTCATCAAGTACACGGTCTGCAAAATATCTCAAGCACTGATTTTAGGAGCAGTTTAGGGAGGGGTTAGAATCTTGTAACCTCCAGCTGCATGACTCCTAAACCATAATTTCTAATCTGTGGCTAATGTGAGTCCTACAAAGGTAATCTAGTCACCAGGCAAGAAGGAGGTCTGCTTTGGGAAAGGGCTGTTACTGTCTTTACCATCTTTGTTTAAATTATAAACTATAAACTAAGTTTCTCCCAAAGTTAGTTCAGCCGGAATGATCAAGGACAGCTTGGAGGTTAGAAGCAAGATGGAGTTGGGTAAGTTAGATCTATCTCACTATCTCAGTCATAAATTTGTAAAGCGATTTCACCAGGAATTCGAGACCAGCCTGGGCAACATGGCAAAACCCCGTCTCTATTTAAAAAAAAAAAGAAACAAAAAAAAATTAGCTGGGTGTGATGGTGTGTGCCTGTAGTCTCACCTACCTGGGAGGTTGAGGTGGGAGGATCACCTAAGCCCAGGATCACGAGGCCACAGTAAACCATGGTCGAGCCACCGCACTCCAGCCTGGGTGACAGACAAATTTAAGATTAAGTTTGAGACTCTCTCAAAAAAAGATGAAGAAAGAGAGAAAATGAGAGAGAGAGAGAGAGAGAGACAGAGAGAAAGAAAGAAAACGGCGTATCTCTATTGTTCAGATGAGAAAAATGAGGCCCCAGGAGGAGGGTGACCCATCCATACCCACGTGGTTTTTTAGGGGCAGGAACAGACCTAGAGACAACTCTGTCCTCTGAT
>NW_012103232.1:1054283-1060176 GCF_000951045.1 Mandrillus leucophaeus
AAAAAAACAACAAAAAAAGGAAAAATTAGAATAAAAATGTAAAATTTAATTAATTTAATTTTAATGCGATTAATTTAATTTTAATTTATAAATCGTATAGCCTACTTTGCCTCGCATTTTCACTTTTTGGTGTATACCCTAGAGAAACTCCTGTGCATGGAAACCAGGAGACCTGACAAGAATGTTTATGGCAGCTCTGTTTCTGCAAAGAGCCAGAAACCCACACAGCATGGATGAATTCAAGAAACATATGCTAAGTGACACAAACATGAAGTATAAGAAAGCAGATAGTAAAATGTCGTTTTCAGAAAGTTAAAAGACAAGCAAAACTACAGAGCAGTGTGTAGGGGTATACACACAGTGGTAAATCTATGAGGATGATTCTAACAGTTAGGATACTGGTTAGAGAGCGAGTGGTGGGGGCAGCCAAGGGCGAAGTCTAAAAGGATCTTATTATGGTCAAAGTTGTATTCATGTCGGCTGGTGGGTCTGTTTCATTGTTAGGCTTTGGAGCTGATCTGTAACATCAGTTCTCAAGGTGTTGATGTCAAAGACTTCGTGTTTTAAAAATGGAAGAAAGCCAGGCGTGGTGGCTCACGCCTGTAATCCCAGCACTTTGGGAGGCCAAGGTGGGCAGATTGCCTGAGCTCAGGAGTTTGAGACCAGTTTAAGCAACATGGTGAAAACCCGTCTCTACTAAAGTACAAAATATTAGCCAGGCATGGTGGTCCACACCTATAGTCCCAGCTACTCGGGAGGCTGAGGCGAGAGAATCGCTTGAACCCGGGAGGCAGAGGTTGCAGTGAGCTGAGACCGCACCACTGCATTCCAGCCTGGGTGATAGAGTGAGACTCAATTAAAAAAAAAAAAAGGAAGAAGATTTTTGTCTTTCGTTTACTGAAATAAAACAGCACCTGATGAACTGTTCATACAGGATTGTCAGGGCTGGATATCTGTGTCCTTATAGTCACATATGGTATAAGAAACTTTCACTATTTTCTTCTAAATGTCTGCCTACAAACTTTCCTTAGTGTGAAAATCTTTCACTTACTGAAAGAAAACAGACCATGACAAGCTGTTTGGAAAAGTCTGCTGCATTGTCGGGATCAGGCATTGAGATAGCAGGTAAGGGCTCCGCGGCCTGCCTGTGTCACCGCTGGTCAGCCCGAAGCCCTGTGGAGCAGGGCAATGTTTCCTGGTGGGGGCCAAACCCTCCTGGACATGATGTCAACAGAGGAGAATTATTGTCCAGGGAGGATGCTAAATGCACCAAATTCTAGCCTGTTTTTGTCAATAAAATATGTACATGTGGCTGGGCGCAGTGGCTGATGCCTGTAATCTCAGCACTTTGGGAGGCCGAGGCAGGTGGCTCACAAGGTCAGGAGCTCAAGACCAGCCTGGCCAACATGATGAAACCCCGTCTCTGCTAAAAATACAAAAATTAGCTGGGTGTGGTGGGCGCCTGTAATCCCAGCTACTCGGGAGGCTGAGGCAGGAGAACTGCTTGAACCCAGGAGGCAGATGTTGCAGTGAGCCAAGATCGCGCCACTGCACTCCAGCCTAGGTGACAGAGCAAGACTCAGTCTCAAAAAACAAAACAACAACAACAAAAAAGGACATGTAGTTCTGACTCCAAAATTTATAGCTCTTACACTTAGTGCTTTTTCATCTTCAGTAACTAGTAACTTCTCTGTGTTATTCCTGGACAAAAAAGGGTGCCTTTTATTGCAAGAGGTTTTATTTTTTAACTGCATTTTTTTTTTTTTTTTGAGACGGAGTCTTGCTTTGTCCCCCAGGCTGGAGTGCAATGGCACAATCTCAGCTCACTGAGATCTCAGCCTCCTCCTCCTGGGTTCAAGCTATTCTCATGCCTCAGCCTCCTGAGTAGCTGGGACTACAGGCACCCACCACCATGCCTGGTTAATTTTTGTATTTTTAGTAGAGACAGGTTTCAGCATGTTGGCCGGGCTGGTCTTGAACTCCTGACCTCAAATGATCTGCCTACCTCAGCCTTCCAAAGTGCTGGGATTACAGGTGTAAGTCATCGTGCCTGGCCTTAAACTGCATTTTAAAACATCTCAATTATTCTGTTTCATGCTTGAAACTAAATCTTGTTTTTCTTTTTCTCTGTTTTCCAAGTTTTGTCATGTTGTTACTTTTATAATTTAAGAAATACAGAATACATTTTAATCACTCTTTATATCCTTTAAAGTTTCTATATCCATTTAACATTTTACCTGGAAATACGCATGTAATGGTAATTGTTTAGATAATAGTTTGAAGGAATGCCACATTGTGCTGGAGTGCATGTGGCTTTCATAAAAGTGAGTGTGGACAGAGGCCATCCAAAAGCTGACAATGGATGAGTACAGTGGCTTACGCCCATAATTCCAGCACTGTGGGATGCTGAGGCGGGAGGATCACTTGAGGTCAGGAATTCGAGACTAGTCTGGCCAACATGGTGAAACCCCATCTCTACTAAAAATACAAAAATTAGCTGGGCATGATGGCATGTGCCTATAATCCCAGCTACTCTGGTGGCTGAGGCAGAAGAATCACTTGAACCCGGGAGGCAGAGGTTGCAGTGAACCGAGATGGCACTACTGCACTCCAGCCTGGGCTACAGAGTGAGACTCTGTTTCAAATCATCATCATAATAAAAAAGAACCTGACTAGGCCAGTCTGGGCAACATAGCAAGACCTCATCTCTGAAGAAAAAAGAGAAAGGAAAACTTAGCTGGGCGTGGTGGTGCACACCTATTGTCCCAGCTGTTTGGGAGGCTGAGGTGGGAGGATCACCTGAGCCCAGGACGTTGAAGGTACAGGGAGCCGTGTTCACACCACTTGCATTCCAGCCTAGTGACAGAGACCCTATCTCTTAAAAAAAAATAAAAAAATCTGAGTAGAAGTGAGCTGGCATTCCTTTTGTAGATAAGGTCTGGGAAGAGGGAGGAAGTGGATCCCAGAGGCGGGCCTTCTGAGCCTCCTGGGGCTGGGCAGTGACTGAGGAAGAGGTCCCCTGACTATGGCCAGAGTGACTGCCTAGGACAGTGGTCCAAGGAGAGGCCTACCTGTGATGGGGCTCTGGTGCCACCATGGCCCCCTGCGCTGCTCCTGGAGCTAACACACCTGGCCAGGACCCTTGATGGGGGTAGGACAAATCCTCAGGTCTGGCTCTTAAGGGCTTGTGCCCACTGCTTGGCTGTGGGAGGTCCAGATGTCCAGAACGCCGAAGTCCAAGTCCCAGGAAGCAGATTCAAGACAGTTTTGCGTATGGAGCACACCAGCTGAGGTCCTGTCCTCAACTGGTTCAGAGCCCGGCTCCACCCAAGACCAGCCAGGTGAGAACAGAAGGGATCTGCAGGACCAGAAGGCAGCTGGGATCCTGGGACCTTCTGAGGGAACTCTGGGGCAGGCCGGGCATCAGCCCTCCCAGCCAGGATTCTTGCCTGTTTCCCCGGCTCAGCCTCACATCACCTCTTGCCTGGGAGACCTTGGTTTTGGGCTCCCTTCCACCAGCTGAAGCCCCAACTTGGTGGGTTTGAGGCCCAGTCCCAACGTCCCGGCTCCCCACCCCTTCCCCCAGGCAGACTCCGTGGCCTTAGCTGTCTGTGCTGGACTTAGCTCCAGGTTTTTCCCCCTCCTGACTGAGGGGTTGGCTCACACCCCTTTCACCTCCAGCCCCACCCCCACCTGCCACACTGTGGCCTGCTCCCATGGGTGAAGGGTGAACCCCCTGTAGGTGCCAGGCAGCTCCAGCCCCTCTGCCTGCCTGTGCACCCTCCATCCCTTGGGCCCTCCCTCACCTCCACCCAGCAGTCCTGAGAGAGGGTGCTCTCCGGGATCCAAGCTCTGTGAAAGTGAGGGGCAGAGGGAGAGCACCCAGCCACCATCTGGCTATGAAGAAGAGTTTCAGACACATAAGCCGGTTGACTAGGGAACAGTCAAGACAGGAGGTATTTAGGAAGGAGATCCTGCTGGGAGTTTCAGAGGAACAGGGGTGGGGAGAGGAGGACATGGATGATTGAATAGGTGCGGTGGGGGGCCCAGGGCCTGGTCCCAGCTCTTGCATCTGGGGCTAGTTCCCCTGCTTCCCTAAAGATGCCCTCTCTGTGACACAATGGACACATAAAGCTTTCTTTTGGCCTGGCGTGGTGGTTCACGCCTATAATCCCAGCACTTTGGGAGGCCGAGGCAGGTGGATCACAAGGTCAAGAAATCAAGACCATCCTGGCCAACATGGTGAAACCCCATCTCTATACAAAAATTAGCTGGGCGTGGTGGTACAAACCCGTAGTCCCAGCGACTCAGGAGGCTGAAGCAGGGAAATTGCTTGAACCTGGGAGGCGGAGGTTGTAGTGAGCCAAGATCGCGCCACTGCACTCCAGGCTGGCAACAGAGCGAGACTCCTCTCAAAAAAAAAAAAAAAAGCTGCCTTTCTGGCACTGGTCCTGGAGAGTTGGAGGCTGCAGCCCTGGACAGCAGGCACTGCGGGGAGCAGGGGGAGGGGACTGAGAGCTCTCCCAGGTGGCTTGGGAAGGACTAGGAGAAAATGCACAGATAAGGCTACAGACAGGAGAGAGGAGGTCTGCAGGCAAAGCGGAAGTGGGGAAGGCACTGGGTTCAGGCAGCTCTGGGCCAGCCGCTCCCACGTGCCCACAAGCACGAGGGCCTCCCCCACATTTTAGGGAGAAGTTCAGGGCAGCACTTTGGGCTGTGGCTGGGCAGTGTCTGTGGGGAGGCATTTTTGATGTTTTCTGTGTGCCCTTGAAGCCTGAGCTCAGCCAGGAGCACAAGGGCGAGTCTCCCGGCCCCTGCTGCCTTGCTTTCTCTTGATTGAGAAAGGAACCAAAGATCAAAAGGCAGTGAAGAACTGGGGACTCTGAGAAGGGTGACTTTCCAAACCTTGGACCCCTTAGCAGCTTCGCGGCCTGGGGCACTTGACCCCTGTGTGATAAGCCGAATCCTCTGTCTTAGGTGGTGACATGGTGGCTGGCTCGTGGGCTGCTTTGTCATCCCTTGTCCCAGCACCTGCAGCAGCGTGGCAAACACTTGGCCAACATGCGCTGAAGGACTGGACGACAGAGTCCCACGACTGGCTGTTTCAATACTGACCCCCTGAGGGCACTGAGAAGGCTCTGAAGTCGTCTCCAAGAGCAGTTCCACATGTGCTAGGAGCTGCAGTCACATGGGACTGGGCCCGGGCGTGCCATCCTGTGGGTTCAGGGGGAACCAGTGCTGCAGTCTGCTAAGCGACCAGCAGCAGTGCTCGGGCCAAGGCCCTGCACTCTGCTGCCGGCCGCCCTTGGGTGGGTGAGGCCACAGAGGTCTGGACTGGAGGTTGTGGTTGGGGGCCACAGGTCTAGAGCAAAGGGAGGCAGGTGGGCAGGCCTTGTTGGGGGTTCCCTAAACTCCATCAGATGTGGTGGTCCTGAGGTGGGTTCCCGGTATCTGTCCAAGCAGCCATCAGGGGCCAGTCCCTTTCACCAGGAACAGTGAGGCTTGCCCACCACTGAAGCACTGCCCCCCACCTCCTCAGGCTCACTCCTCCACCTAGTGCAGCCACCAAGGCCATTCCTGTTCTCTACCAGGACCTCAGGGCTTAGCACTGCCCACCCCAACTGCTGGTGGCTCTCTCCAGGTCTTTTGTTAAGGCATTTTTATCTTATTTTTTTCCTTAAAATTCCCATGACAGATTACATAAAAGCATTTTTTTTTTTTTTTTTTTTGAGACGGAGTCTCGCTCTGTCGCCCAGGCTGGACTGCAATGGCCGGATCTCAGCTCACTGCAAGCTGCGCCTCCCGGGTTTACGCCATTCTCCTGCCTCAGCCTCCCGAGTAGCTGGGACTACAGGCGCCCGCCACCTCGCCCGGCTAGTTTTTTTGTATTTTT